>NC_139591.1:19130368-19172868 GCF_946808225.1 Silurus aristotelis
ACATCAAGGAGTTTATATATATATATATATATATATATATATATATATATATATATATATATATATATATATATATATATATATATATATTAGGGATGCAAAACCGAAACCGAAAACCGAATATGAGGAAAGCAAGGCCAAAAACCTGAAACACCGAAATAAATTATGGCAATTATTATTACCATTGCATTTATGTTTGGATTTCAGGTGATAAATTAAACCAGACGTGGAGAAAGTCTTTGCAGACGCACCCCCTCTTGAAATTTCGCCATTACATGTTTTGCAAACCGCTATCCGTGGGTCTTTCTCCAAGATATACTAAAATATGTCCACACCGACAAGCACGTGCAGGCAGCGGTTTCTGTTTGCATCATCACAACAAACTGTTCCGGCCATGTTTTTTCGGTGATCAAAGTCTTTTGGCCGAAAACGCACTTTTGGGCCATTTTTGGCCAAAAATTTATGTATATATATATATATATATATATATATATATATATATATATATATATATATATATATATATATATATATACACCGTAATTTCCGGACTATTAAGCACACCCATATATAAGCCGCACCCACTGAATTTTACAAATATCTTTATTTTTAACATAAATAAGCCACACCATATAAGCCGCAGACATTAGTCTATGTATATGTCTATACTAATGTACGGTAAACTGGTGAAATATGTTGCGCTTCCTTTAGTAGCATAGCGGTATTTTGAGAATAGCATGCCAGAAGCGAGCTCTCCCTTTACCCTGACACCCTATCTAAACAGTAGCCGACCAAGAAAGTTATTGTTCACTGTCTTCCTCCTTCTTTTCACAACTATTTCTCTCGGGAGTTTATCTTTTGGCATCGTCGTGCGTTTAAAAATCACCCGATGGAAGTTTTTTCTCCCAATGCCAAGCAGCTCAGAACACAGGTGAGGTGCGTTTTTTTCATTTCCGTTCGGAAATTTCATTGGTCTAATGTTATGGGGTTCAGTTTTTTGGCTTGAAGTTTGTGAAACCGGGAAAAACCCAGGAAAAATTCATAAATTAGCCGCTTCATTGTTTAAGCCGTGAGGTTCAAAACGTGGGAAAAAAGTAGCGGCTTATAGTCCGGAAAAATCCGGTGTGTAAATATATATATATATATATTAGGGATCTGCATCTCCATAACAGAGGCCGATGCGATTCACATCTCGAAGCATAGCCAATAATACGATACATTAAAGATTTATATGAAGCAGGTACAGATGCGATGCGATACGATTCACCCCTTTTACGAGGCAGTGCGGTACGGTGCAATGGAAAAAATATGATGCTATGCCAATCAATATGGTACAGATTGTTTGCTTTCATTTCTTTGGTCCCGAAAGACAGCAAATCATAAATTTACTTAAGTGCCTTCTGACTTCTAATGCATGGCCTTTTCACAAACAGGCCTTTGTACTGCAAAAAAGAAAAGAAAAAAGAAAACCAGATGTTTTTCCTGTTCTGTCTCCAGGAACATGCATCTCTACCTCTGCCATGTTAATCTATATTCTATGTGACTCTCAGTACATGCCTCGGTCTTTGTATGCGAATCGGTGAAAATTAACATCCTTAATATACACTTTACACTGTCTCAGGGCAGGGATTGGTCCAGGGTCTGTGGTCCATGGGGGTCCGGGGGTGAGGGTTATGCGTATATTATCACGTGCAATAAGGTGCATATTCTGTTACTGCTATACATATCAGATGATTAAATTATTCATTTAATTACATATAATGAAAATTTAACTCACCATAATGTAGATTCAGTTGAAGCTTCATTTATTGGTGCATTAAAATCAAAACTGTGATTGAAGCAAGTGCAGGAAATTGGCATAGGCACCTGTTTTTTTAAATAAAACACCTTGCAGACTACAAAAGTCAAAAAATTAAAATGTTAAAGTTTTTCTTCTTGCTGTGTGGCCTGGTACCAATTGATCCAAGGAACCCCTTCTTTAGAGCATTATGAATACCAGTAAATATATCAGGATTAATTCTGACACATTTCATTTATGAACAATTCTGTCATTCTGAAACACCTGGCCACAGAGTTACCTAGTCATGAGTACTTTAGTTCAGTGCTTTGGTCATTGCTTTTCTAATATATCACAGTCACTCACTCGTTTGTCGTTAAGGGTTTGAGAAGGGAATGAATTTTGGGCCTGGCCAAATGACTTACGGATCCTTCAGGATTTGATTTACTTCTCTGGTCATAATACAGAATCAGTTTTCTCTCACTCAGCAGGTCAAAGTTTACGAGAAGATCCATTCTCTTGTCAGGACCAAAAGATTAGCAGATTAATTCAGTGATTCTTCTGGTTAGTCTGTTTGTTCCAGTGATACATTTATTATAGCAATTCTCTAAAAAATGTTTTTTTGTTAGTTTTTTTGTTTTTTTTACCACAGACCAATTTGGAACCAGGTTGTTGACTAGGTGGGTGGGTGGTGGCAGGAGAATATCATGCTCATAACTAAACACTATATTGTGCATACTGTATTAATGTTTTAATTATTACATACAGTATATAATAAAAATTCATAGCCAGTGGTGGGAGCCCTGAGCCAAATATTATCCATAGCGGGCTTGGATCATTAAAATCACCTGTTGCAATAATACCATAATTACAATACGACTCTTGGTATTTTCTTTTAAATGTAGCTTTTATTTTGCTGATAGAATTTTGCTGTCTCATCATTAGATTTCTTTCCCCCCTTTTCCAGGAAACTTTTCAGCAATGTTTTTGTAGTCATCCTTGCTATGGCTAGCTTATGCTCTTAATTTATTGATTTATAGAAAAAAAAAACTGCAGCTGAAACAAGTGCAGGAAATTGGCATAGGTGCCCAAGTGGACATTTTTTCAATATAAAACACCCTGCAGAATGTGGAAGTTAATAAAATAGAAATAAAATTGAATTGTAAAAGTTTTTATTCTTTCGGTGCGGCCCTTTTACCAAATGATTCACAGCCTGATACCGGTCCGAGGCTCGGTCTTCGGGGACCCCTGCTCTATAATACTTTATTATAATCTTCTCTCATTCAGTAGGACAGAGTTTGATGCAGCTCATCTTTCTGTGCTGACAAGATTCCCTTATATATTTGTATTTAAGTCAGTGAGTTTACAGAGCCTGTGAGACAAAATAAAACAGCAAAAAGCAAGAACAGCAGAGCGTTTTATACTTTTGAGTGTGAGTGCGTGTGTTGCAGGCTGCATGTGTGTTAGCATGTGTAAGTGTGCATGTTGTGCCACAAGGAGTGTGTGACCTGTTTTCTTCTCCACTCCAGGAGCTCATCTGTCATGAAAGGCTGCATACATGCGCACACACACACACAGACACACACACACACACACACATGCACACACTTCCTCAGTCACTCACTCACACACATATAAACACACAAACACACACACACACACACCGGAGGAAAAGTGAGTGTTAGAAAGCAGTGGGAAGACTCAGCACTGAGGTCACACACTGCCTCACACACGGGTTTAACTCAGCAAGAGCTTATTCTCTTTCTGTCTGTCTGCCTGCCTGTCTGTCTGTCTATCAGCTGGATCACCTGTCTCTTTCTCTCTCTCTCAGCTACCTCGGACGGGACGAGGCAGGGGTTAGACAGCATGAGAGGAGGAGCGTGTGCAACGCACGGCATGAAGGTTGTGCTCAAAGTGGGACAGAGTAAGTATCATCATAATTTTCTTTTATTCAGTATGATTTCCGTGCAATATCACTACTCCTTTAATCATATAATAAATGTGTGTGTGTGTGTGTGTGTGTGTGTGTGTGTTCCTACAGGTGCATATGGACTTCCTCCAAAACCAAAACTCGATCCAGGTCACTCCAGCAGTAAAATTCCAGGTTGATTTCTCTCTGTGCTAGCCAGATATGTCTCACACTCACTATCTATCTCACCTGTCTCACTCTCTTTTTGTCACCTGTCTCCCCCACCTGTCTCTCTCATCAGTGGTGGACAGTAACGAAGTAAATTTATTACTGTACTTAAGTAGCTTTTTTGTGTATCTGCACTTTACTGAAGTATTACCATTTGGGGAGACTTTAACTTCACTAAATTTCTAAATCAAATATCTGACTTTTTACTCAACTACATTTTGTGCAATCAGTCGTTCCTTTTTATTTACGAGTGGATAAAAACTAAACTGGTCAAACCCGCAGCAAGCCACCAATCAGGGTAAAGCACGCGCTGTTTTGAACTTGTTATAATTGCCGCTTGGTGCTATCTACTTATCAGGAACATACAGTTCAGCATCAGTTCAACAGGAAGCAGAACATTTTGAGAGTAATAAATGATGGAAGAAATTCCTGACTCGAACTTGCCACAACACCTGTGGCCTTATTGGTGTGATTTCATTTGAATCAGTTGAAATTAAGGTTTTGGGCTCATGATAATTTTAATAGATATTAGTGTTTGACTAATAAGTATCAGCCTATTAATCAATCTAAGTAACAAAGTATTTTCATATAAGCTAAGTTGATTAAGTAAATGTTTTGTGACAAAAATGATAATAGGAACATCATAGCCATAATAAACCATAAACCATAGTCCTGGACACTTAAGTACATTTGAATGCAAATACATTTGTACTTTTACTCAGGTGAAAAGGGGAGGACTTTTACTTTTAATTAGGTAATATGTTACCTCATGTAGCTCTACTTTAACTCAAATACATGGTTTGTGTACTTTGTCCACCACTGCCTCTCATACACTTACTACCTTCCTTACCCATCCTGCTCTCTCTCCCTTTCTTAATCTCACCTGTGATTTTTCAAATCTCTTACCCGTCTCCCTTTATTGCCTTTCCTTTTTCATCCTCCATCTTATTTCTATCTCTTTTTTATGTCTTTCCATCCACATCCCTTATTTGTCTTGTTTTTTCACCTGTCTCACTGATGACCTCATCTGTCCCCTTCTGGTGCATTTGCTACCCATCTTACCTGTCCCCTCTCTCTCTCTCTCTCTCTCTCTCTCTCTCTCTCTCTCTCGCTCTCTTTCTCTCTCTCTCTCTCTCTCTCTCTCTCTCTCTCTCTCTCTCTCTCTCTCTCTCTCTCTCTCTCTCTCTCTCTCTCCCTTCCTCTTTTTCTCTCTTGACCCCACCTGTATTAGTCCATATCTCTAACCTGTATCTCTTGTTCAGGTACCAGATTCCATTCTCCATCTTATTCTTGCCTCTCTTTTTCCGTCTTCCCCTTTGTCACTCTTTCTCTCTCCTGTCTTTTCAGATCACGGAGCAGACTTTCCAAATAGCGAGAGTGGGGCTGAAGCGGGAGAGATGGACCCAGGCGACGGCTCGACCTCTTTCACAATCACCGTGGTAATATTCTGTGCAGTGGGTGGAGCCTTTGTCCTGCTGCTGGTTGCCGTGGTGATTGGGGTGGTGTTTTACCGCAGGAGGAAAGCCAAACACTTGGAAACACAGCGCCCTAACCTGTCTCTCTCTGCCCTCACGCCCAGAAGGGGCATGGCTAACACTGGAGGAAATGCAGGAATCATCACCTCGGGTAACCTTACAGGCGGCACCGAGCTCAGTGACATCATCATCCCGCTGCAGACTTCTGACTCCGCCTATTGCCCACACTACGAGAAGGTCAGCGGCGACTATGGGCATCCGGTCTACATCGTACAGGAAATGCCTCCTCAGAATCCCGCTAATATCTACTATAAAGTATGAGGAGGGACTTGAAATACTCTGACTCTCTCTCTGTTTTTCTCTCTCTCTCTTTCTCTCTCTCTCCATATCTCACACATACACTCACACATACACACACAAAGACTCTTCCTTTCCTCATTACACATGCTGTCGGTCGGTTGGGATGTGTTCTGTACATCTGCGTCTTTCATTCTCTACAAGACTAATGCTGCTAACAAATTTTGGAAGCTCATAGCCAGCGATTTTCATGTTACACTAATTGTGGGTGTATAAATCATTCCACAGAAGCCGAATCACCTTCTTTTACAGCAGGCAGTTCGATATCGCTCAACACCAGCAAAGGCTCAGGTAAGGGGCTTCACTAGTTAGTTAGCGGTCAATACGGAACGTAATTATGGTGTATTTTTTGTTTGTCAGTATTGTTTAGGAGTTTTTTCAACATGTCAGAGAGCGACAGTGTTATATACGAAAGAAAATACTAAATTCATAACTAATATTTTAAAAAAGTATTCGAAGTTGTAATACCAGCGAAAAAAGTATATCTATAGTAAATTATATAAATGTTAACTATTTTTCTCTTCCCGCAGTTTACAGAAGTTTTTTCATTTATTACTAATATCAACTAAAATCAAACCACAAATCCTCTTCAATTTCTCACATAGCTATAAAATTATATATTTGTATTTATTTACAAATAAAGTTCTAATAATCATGTATTAGTTAGTAATTACAGTCCTTTTGACATGACCACCGAAATAAAAATTAACAATTTAAGTTCCTGAGGCACGTGGGTGAAACTGGTGGCTATAAGCTTCTTTCATTTGTTAGAGACATTAGTGCTGTAGCTAAAGATGCTAACAAATACATTTTGGAACATTTTACGTTTGAACTGCTGTAAATTCTGTGTGTGTGTGTGTGTGTGTGTGTGTGTGTGTGTGTGTGTGTGTGTGTGTGTGTGTGTGTGTGTGTGTGTGTGTGTGAGTGGGTGTGTGTGTGTGAGTGTGTGTGTGTGTGTGTGTGTGTGTAAGAGAGAGAGAGAGAGAGAGAGATTTAGCTTAACCACCTGCCCCCACAAACACACAAAATACATTGTAATATTGAAACACGTGACATTGAAACGATTGGTTTTAGATTTGTGTGTGTGTGTGTGTGTGTGTGTGTGTGTGTGTGTGTGTGTGTGTGTGTGTGTGTGTGTGTGTGTGTGTGTGTGTGTGTGTGTGGTGTTTATTCTCCAATTCCCTCGTCATGTTTATTTCCGTTACTGCGAAACCCCAAAAACGCAGAAATTTTTCCCTCCTCCGGCATTCGTCCTGCTTTCCTCCTGCAGTCTTTCTCTCTGCATTTATTCAAACACTGAGTGCTGTTTTGCTTCATGCCAGGGGTTAATACTGTATTTTACTGACACCTTAAAAGAACCTAACCAAAATCATTATTAAAATGAATGGATAATACACTATGATGTAAAATTACACTTTTAATAAAATATATATTGTTTTTTTTATTAATACATATTTTTATGTAAATAACAATATTCAAAAAAGTGAGGTCAGTTTTTTTGGTTATTTTCGTGAAGCTTCCGTGAAATTTCTGCTCAGAGGAGAAACCATGGTGTCGGCCAAGGATATAAACAGAAGATGGAAGACAGGATGTGGACGACAAAACATCCAACCAATCAGGACATAGAACTGTCCCTCTTCAGTTTACTGTTCAGAAATTTCCACCCCTTTCACCATGTACTGCTGATGTCAAAATTGCGGCTCAGAAGTGGACTTTTTTCAAAAAGACCTGAATTTCTGACTTATATAAACTTTATTCTCAGGCTTAGGAACATTTCACATGTTTAATTTAGAAGCTTCACATCGCCAAATGTGTACAGTGTGAAATGAAGGATTAGAATATTACAGCTAGAAACAGAACACATACTTCCATAGATTTACGTGGTGACATTTAATGTCGGTGAAGCATAAACTTGAGACAACCTATTTCATTTGGTCACGTGCTTTATTTATCCACTCATTACATTTCTATTTCCAGCACTTGGCAGAATTCCCCTGGTCCAGAGTGACTTACAGAAGTGCTGTGAAGTCTTTATCAATACAGACATCCTGATAGTGGTTCATTAAGTCATAGACTAAGAATACCCTCAGTCTAAACACTCTGTTGGGAGGAATAAATCTAGAAAATCAGATTGTCTGCAATAGGGTATTTATTCTTATTTTTTTAATAGAAGTGCTAATGTTGGTACTGCTGGAAGAGGTAGGTGTTTAGACGTTGTTTAAAATCCACTAAATGTACATTTGGAGGAAATATCTGGAACATTTTACAATTTCCTCATCAATACATCTGTGCAGATGTGGGTTAAGGGCCCAGCACTGGCAGCTTGGTTGGTACTTGGATTGGAGTTACGACTTTTCAAAAAGAGGTCCAACTGAGTCTAATTTAGCCACTGAGCTACAACTTCCCCAGTGACTCAGCTGTTCAGGCATCAAATGGAAGTTCTTTTTTCATCATCTCGGTTGCAAATCAGAGAAGAGTCTCAAAGCTCACTCATACTTCTTGACGTGGCTAATATGAAAATAAGAAGGTTCGCTTTAGGAAAGTACAATCCAACATGTCTGATAATGAATAGCCACGATTAAATGTTACGCCCAGGTAAAGGAAGGGAAAGTTGGCATCTTGATACGGTTTTGAAGTGTACTGTTACATTTATAGCATTTGGCAGATGCCCTTATTCACAGTGACTTATAATTATCTCATTTATGCAGCTGAGAGTTAAAGCCCTTGTGCAGGGACCCAGCATAAATTCATTTATCACAAATAGTTGATAAACAAGTGCTGGTTATAAAAACGTCAGTAGACAGCAATTGGTTAAAAAAAAAAAAGGAAATGCTGAGGAGGATTTTGCGTTGATCCTGATTATGATGTTAAATGCCAAAAAGGGATGGATTAAGTTTCATTTTAGCTCATTTGTATTGGCTTTCCTCTCTTAATTTTTTGCTTCTAATTTGCATAGAATTTACATTAGCCACTCCCACATTCAGACACGTTTAAAGGTCAGTGTTGTGACGGCTGTCATTTTATTCCAGTGTTGTTTTCCTTATTATTTTTAATCTAATATTGTCTTTTTTTCTTTCTAGCTTTCCTTATGCACTTATCTTGTGTGTCTCTTTTTTTTTTTTTTTTATCTTTTTGTCATTTTTTACTCATATTCTTGTCTCTAACTTTGTACTCTTGTTTCTACTCTTTTTTCATCCACAGAATGTAGGAATGCGAGCTTTGACCAACATCATGGGCATAGTAATTGTGTGATTACGGTGCTTCAGGCTCTCTCTCTCTCTCTCTCTCTCTCTCTCTCTCTCTCTCTCTCTCTCTCTCTCTCTCACTCACTCACTCACTCACTCACACACACACACACACACACACACACACACACACACACACACACACACACACACACACACACACAGTGTTTATCTGTCTTAGCCCTTAGCTCATCTCCACAAGCTCTGAATTTGAAATCAAACACAATTCTGACAGAAACTCGAATGACCCATGACAAAGTGATCCTGCTTGTATGAATAAAAGGGGATTTTGTATGTGTTATGTGATGGACATGCTTTCAGGCTACAGTCTATTAATAACTAACTCAAAGGATGGCTGACGGTCTGTCTTTCTCTCTCTCACACACACACACACACACACAGACACACACACACACACACACACACACACACACACACAGATTCATGGGAAAAAAATAAGCACACCCTCCTTCAATTCTGTGTTTACTAAATAATGAGTGTTCTCATCAACCTCTACAAATAACAACAGATGTCAATATGTAGGCTGCATCCCTATATACCTTGTTATACTAGAAATCTTTTACCTATACATTTTTCTTACCTATTATTTTTTACTTTCCTTTACTTATCCTTCTTTCTCCACATTTTATTTCCACCTCTCTAAAATGCCTTGCATCACAAAAATCCCTTTCAATGCTGCAAAGAATTAATTGTAAACTATTAGCTGAAAAACTCTCCATGTATGCATTAAAAAAATCTAAAGGGGGAATAGTTGACTTTGGGAAAACTTATTCCAACTAATTACTATGATTTGTACACCTATTCTAATCTTGGGTCTTATTTAGGTTGAAAACTCAATTTTCGTCATACAGAAGTGTAAATAATTATAGAAAGTAGAATTGTAGGCAGTGGATGGTTCTACATCAGGCTAGGAACAAAATAAATCACTCGTGACTACAGAGAAGCAACTGCTGTTGTTCATCAATCTATGATCCTAACTATTTGAAATTTGACAGCAAGAAGGATTGTTTACAAATGGACAGCCTTCAAGACTGTTGTCAATTTTCCCCAGGAGTGAGCTTCCCAGCAAATTCAGTCCGACATCAGACAGTTTCATGTTTAGCGACATAAAAAAAGAAAAAGCACAAAAGTTATATCATGTGACCTACAGGCCTGTGTAAGCACATCAAAAACAAGACTGGAATTGAAAATTGTATTTGACAAAACCACAAACGTTCTGAAACAATATGATATTTGAGACTGATGAGACCAAGGTGGAGATGTTTAGTTTTATACACCAAACACCAGACACAGCCTCCAGATACATCTCACACCAAATGTCAAGCATAGAGAGAGGACTTGTTTTGCTGTGCGTAATCAGTCCTTAAACATCAGAGCATTGAGCTTCTCAGTAAAGAATATTGGGTGAGCATTTCTCCAAAACCAACTGAGAGATTAAGTGGTTAAAGTTGTTTCTACATGTTACTGATTTATAGGATGTACTTATGTTTTACCCACCTGGTTTCTCCATATTGTTTTATTTTTTATAATCTAATGGATTTTTTTTTTGTTAACACGACTTTATTTGATTTATTTATAGAAGTCAGTGAGGACTACACAATTACAGCCTCATAAATAAAAAAACAAAAAACTGGAGAAGGGTGTTCGATGACTATATTTATTATTAAATTCATTTTCCTGAGTTTAAATAGAGGCCAAATCTTCAGATATAAAAGATCTGAAAATAGCCACCTGGGGCAAAACACGCACATACACACACACACACACACATATACACACGCACACATACACACACACACACACACACACATATACACACACACACATACACAAACACATGCACACTCACACACATGCACACACACACAAATATATACACAGGTCCATTAAACCACAATCCTATCTCTAGAGGCCAGATTGTGTGTGTGTGTGTGTGTGTGTGTGTGTGTGTGTGTGTGTGTGTGTGTGTGTGTGTGTGTGTGTGTGTGTGTGTGTCCATTAGTCTGAGTGCAGGAACTGCTTGAATGAGACTGACAGAACAGTCACAGAGACCACGCCCCCTATAACTAGGACTGACAGAACAGACACAGTGGCCACACCCTCTATAACTAGGACTGAGAACAGACACATTGGCCATGCCCCTTTTCAACTAGGACTGACAGCTTACACACCAAGGCCGCAAGTTTGAATTGTTGCTTCATTTAGGTTCATAGCTTAAGTGAAGAAACAAACAAACAAAAAAAAGCAGAAGAAACAAACTCTTTGCTCCAAACACGTCCCAACTAACCAGCTACCATTCAAGAAATGAGAATTGTGTGAATTTGATTATCCTCCAAACTGTTCCCTGCTTGGACGAGTGCTAACTTTTCCCCAGAGCATCCGGTCTGCCAGAGTTTCTCTAAGCACACCGGGTAAAATCATCCTGGGAGTCTCAGAGGCTCATAAAAAGCTGCAGGCGTCTCTATGCTCAGCGCTCCAGACTCCAAAATTAGAAAAAAATTAGTTTTGGGGAGAAGGGGGAAACCACAGAGATCATAAACGCTCATCTAACATTCGGCGAGAAGCGTCTGGACGATTCCCAATACTGCCGAGAGAACGTTCAGTGGATTTACGAGGGAAAACGGGGAATGTTTTTTGGACAATGCAGGTCCCCTAAACCATAAAGACAACTTCACAGAGCAACTTTCCACTATAGTAAGGGGCAATAAATTCTGATGTGTATCTGAAATTTCCACAACACTTTCCACAACACTTGTTTAATTTACTTGCAATGAACTGTGAACATTTTTACAAAGAGTAATAAACCTAAAAAAAACAGGATATGCTCATATAATTGTATTTTTTTATTTTAAGAAGAATGTATACATTTTACAGTTATAAATAAGTCAGTTCATGTTACTTTCCAGAAAATGTCAGAAAATCTTTTTTGCCTATGGCTGTTACAAAGCGCTGACACTGGACACTTCAATAAGGTAGAAATTATAGAGGTTTCTACGATTCTGTTGTCCAAAACATGAATCAAATTCTAGAGACACTTCAGGAACAGATGAAGTACTCTAGAGCTACATCAGGAACTCTAGGCCTCATCAGGAACAGATCAGGAACTCTAGGGCCACATCAGGAACTTTAGAGCCACATCAAGAACAAATCAGGAACCTTAGGGCCAAATCAAGAACAAATCAGGATCCCTAGGCAACATCGGAACTGATCAGGAACCTTAGGGCCAAATCAGGCACAGATCAGGAACTCTAGTGTCTCATTAGGAAAAGATCAGGAAGTTTTGGGCCTCATAAAGAACAGATTAAGGACTATAGGATCACATACGAGGGATAGATGCTGAATGAGGATAAATATGCCTTCGTGATGCTCAATGCTTGCAGTGAAGTTCAATTTCAATAAAGATTTTTGCTTGTCCTGCAAAGCATTCGTAAAGCATGTTACTCGCAATCCAAGGTTCGACTGTATGTAAATCATCAGGACACCAAATGGAACACATATTGCTGCTATATATTGTACAAAAGTTCTAAAGTAAACTCGTATCGTACCTGATGCACAATACTGTTTTTAGCACTACTATGCACTCTCACACTTTATGTACATTAATAATCTGTCATATACTCTGTATTCCTATTTAATACCCTTTTAAATTTAATTCCTGTCTATATTGTCTCACATTGTGTGTATTGTCTCGTATAGTCTGTTTTGTCTTGTATGGTCCAAACTAAATGTATAGTGTTATTTATGTCTGTACTTCTGAGACTCACTAACAGCTGGAACCAAAATCCTTGTGTATCAACACACTTGGCCAATAAACCTGATTCTGATTCTGATCAGGAATACTAGAGCCACATTAATAACAAATCTGGAACTCTCTTGCCACGTCAGAAATAGATTAGGGTCTCTAGGGCCACATCAGGTACTGTAGGGCTAGATCTCAGATTAGTGATTCTCATTATTTGTTACGGTTCAAAGAAAACAAGAAACTAATGTTAAATGAGTTATGATAAATAAAGGCACTATTATATGTATAAAAATCAAGGGATTATTATAATTAATAACCCTTTACTAGAGCTTCATCTAATAAGCCATTGTTAGAATTATTAAAGTATTTAAAAAAGGAATTAGATGAAAGAAAAAAATTACATATTTATATAATTTTAAATAGAAAAACAAACTCTATTTCAGTCCATGACGCAACAGCAGTTGGATTTTTCCCATCATAGTTCTGGAAGATGTACACTAAACGCTAAACGTTATGGGATGTGGAGCAGAATGTAGAACTGTCATTTGCATTTGTGTGTGTGTGTGTGTGTGTGTGTGTGTGTGTGTGTGTGTGTGTGTGTGTGTGTGTGTGTGTGTGTGTAGGCTTGACACAGTTTAGGGAGAGTCACGTACAGTGGGGTAAATTTGGCTAATTCTGCTCAGAAGCTTCAGGGAGAGATTCCAGCTGAGTGAACCGGGTTAACGTGGAATGTAGGGCACATTCCCAAACCCACACACACTCACACACTTTTCCTAACCATTAATGGCATAGGCCATTAGTACTCTGTCAAAAACATCAACCACAAACAGAACACACACAATTTAAACACACACACCTTCACATTAGAACCTCTGGTGTGCATGTGAGTGTATACAGTCTGTGTTCTGCTGATTGTCCGTTGTGTAAATGTTTATTTCATCTCTGTGCCGTTGCTCCGTTGCGTTCCTACTGCTAATGTGGAAAAAAGCCACATTGCAATAAACACACCACCATCACACACACATACACACACACACAGCTAATGAGTCACATCATCCTACACCAATTTAAGTCTATGTGTAAGTTTACTTATTGCCTGAAAGCAGGTTACTGATTGGAACAATTATCCAAATGAATTGATTTTGGGGAAGAAAAAAAGCCAGAAATGTGACCTCATTACAGGAGTGCCAATAATTAAATCTTTTAGCATAAATAGAGAAAAGTAACATTTTAAGGAGTGTGTATAAATATATATATATATATATATATATATATATATATATATATATATATATATATATATATATATATATATATATTTTTTTTTTTTTTTTTTTTTTTTTTTTACTAATGTGCCAGGTATCAAATCAAGCATCTAAATCTGCCATGATGCACACATCTGGCAATTCAAACCATCTGTGTGGAAACATAGCAAAGGTTCCATTTGGTGTCCTTATGATTTACATACAGTGGAACCCTGGATTGCGAGTAATGTGCTTTACAAATGCTTTGCAGGACAAGCACACATTTTTATTGAAATATATTTATTTTGTGACCACAAGTATGTTCTCATGGAACGAGATTCCCCTTCCAAACAAATAACCTTCCTCTTTTTTTCAAAGGTAAAGTGCATGTTGATTTGTCTTATTTTTATTTTATATTGTGTACTAATCATACACCTAGTTGTTCAGGAATTCATCTCCCAGCAAGATAATGACTTAAAACAAAACTCCGGGCACACAGTTTTTAAAGGAACTAGGCAGGTAGGTGAACTAACAACAGATCTTCTGGAAAAATAGATCATATTAAATGTAATGTGAATTATCACTTTAATGTATAATGTAACTCATGTATAAGTCATGTACAATATAAAATAAATGCAGACACACAAATGTACTGTCTGACACTCAATACTAACATAAGAGTTTCCTTCCTTCAAGTTGGTAAAAAAGTGGTTAGGATTATATGGTGGGCAGAGCTATGCCATGTTCTGTGGCATTAGAAAATCCTATGAATCAATCCTGTCCTATGAATTAAGTGATTTGTTTTCACCATCTTTAAACTGTTTCCACAGTCTAGGTTTATTTAATATAAACATAGCACTAGTTCCTGGATACATGTTGCCAACATGATGCTTTCAATCAATCAATCAATCAATCAATCAGAAATGGACACACAGTTCTAATCATGCAAAATGTTTGTAAAAGAATACACAGTGTACATAACAACAACAACAACAACAACAACAACAACAACAACAACAACAACAACAACATGGCCTCAGAATGCGAGGCTTTTATTTCTTGCCCTTACAACTCTTTTTGAGGTGTGTGTGTGTGTGTGTGTGTGTGTGTGTGTGTGTGTGTGTGTGTGTGTGTGTGTGTGTGTGTGTGTGTGTGTGTCTTTTTATGTTCTCAGGATGAGATATATCTCCACCTTCCCTAAAGACCTGTTCATGTTACACTCCTCCAAAAACAAACAGGCTAATGTTTAACTTCTGTAAATCTACTAATAATCGCTACATACTCCCTTATGTTCTCTCTGTTTCTCTCCACACACACCACACACACACACACACACACACACACACACACACACACACACACACACACACACAGTCAAATGACAGCTACAATAAAGAGCAAAGAATTGAAGGTGGTCACTAGCTTATCATAAATAATCTATATATTTGACCATACATCATATTTATATTACACACACACACACACACACACACACACACACACACACACACACACACACACACACATAACACACACACACACCACAGAGAGGTTCATCTGTAGTGCATCACATCTGTAAATTATTTATTTTAACTCTGTAAAACAAAGAAGGAGGTGATGCTTTAAAGCTTTTCCTTTTTAAACACATTCAACTACAACATACACATGTGGTGCAAAGTCTTACCCCCTGATTTTTAAATGGAGGGGAAAGAATCCCTTCAATGTATACTTAACAAAAAAAAAAAATCCAACGCCATCAAATTATCACAAAACACACCCACAAACAAGCTTGATACAGACTCACAAATAAGAAATAAACCACAAGCCATTCTCTTGAATGTAGGCTAACTGACATGGGTGAGTTCCTCATCCAGGTATATGAAACACAGATTCATTTGGCTTAATTTCATTTGGAAGCAATTAATCATCCAAAAGAAACTAATCTGCCAAGCCGGCAAGTTTCAAAATCAGCTCTAACGAACACCAAATTTGAAAATATTGACCTTTCACAAAGCTGGATGTAAAAAAAGATATCAAGTATTAAAGAATGTCAGAACAAAAGCAAGACCAAGGAGTAGGAGGAAAAAAAGAATTAAGGATCAAGAGCAAGAGAGAGAGGAACATATTTACAAAAATCCTGATAAAAAAAGCTGAAGACATGAAAAAGCCTCAAAGAAGGAAATCAGTCAATTAAGATAGTTTCATTATTGAAGTCGTAACACTCTAGCAATGTACATGATTTGATAATATAGTGCAATGATGCACACAGAAAAATTTTTTATTTTCATTTATAATTTAGATAAAAACCCAGCAACACATGTTGGGGGAAAAAAATATGAAAAAACATAAAATTCAGAAGTCAACTGCCATTCGTCATTAGTCAAGTACCATATGGTCATTTCCACCAGAAGCTGCTCCTACCATACATACAGTGAAACAAATCATTGTTTCCTTTAGGACCAAGGTGCTCAGCACAATAACACAGAACTAACTAAAACTAAGCAAATCTACACCCAATACTGAATACCAAATTCTGTTGGGCAAAAAACACAACAATGTACAACACTTAGCTACTGCACTGACCAGCACACAGAGCCAGTGTAAAGTACAGTGCAGAGAGTTTGCCTTGTAATAATAAATATTGTGAATGTAAACAGTTTTTATACAGAAAAAAACACCACAGCAACAAATGCCAATATCCCCCAACAACCCTACCACCACCAACCAAAAAGGAAAAAACATGGAGTTATATTCAATTCAATTTTAATTGTATAGCACTTTTAGCAATAGACATTATCCCAAATCAGCTTTACAGAGATCAATAGGTTATTAAGTATAAATTTATATTTTATTATTAGTTAGCTATAACTTTATCACTACTAAGTTTATCCCTAATGGGCAAACAAGTGGTGACTGTGACCAGAAAACAATTTCCTAAAATGGTATTTGAAAGAAACCTTGAGAGGAACCAGACTCAAAAGTGAACCCATTCTTATCTGGGTGGCACTGAATGTCCATTCATTACAGTTACATGATTGATAATGTGTACTATTCAGTGATGGGTCTTTAAATGTAGAACTGTTTATACAAATCACATTTCTAAGTCTTTGTAGCATTACAGTCCAAATCCATTCTCATCGTTCATCGTTGCTCAGTAACTTTATGGATCTTTAGACCATCCTTAGCTGCACAGAGTGGTCTCTACTTGAAAAGAACTCATGAGGATCCGAAAAGAAGAAAAGAAAATGATCACCATTATAATACTTATATAATGATTGTTAATTTATTCTAGATAAATCAACAGATACAAAACCGATGTCATGTTCACTGAAAACGTGAAGAATTGTGTCAAACTGGGACACAATGTTGTTTTTTCATCATTTCGAAATCTGCTGAAGCGAAATTGTCACAGTGTCAATCAAAGATGTGTCTGTGATTCCCAGCTGCCTAGCAACAGTGGTGTTTTTTTTCTCAGCATTTATAATTTTGCTACATTTGGGTTATAGGTTAATGCTAAATATAATTACTATATATGTTGTATTTTAGTTACCTTAGTTAGTACCTTTTTTTTTTGATAATCGCACAGCATATCTGTGAAAAATGTTGATATTCTGATCATTTTGATCTTGTTTCAAACATGCTAGTTAGCTAAGACATACATTTCCATTTGTATAACAGCAGAGTCTGACTGTGTTTCCCGGTTGTCTAGCAACAGTGTTGTCATGATTAAGACTGTTTAAACAATCTTTGTTTGGTGTCAGCGCTTCGACTGTGTAATTTATTCAGCCTACAGCGTTTCTAAATTCAGATTTTGAGCAAGTGAAGTAACAAGCTAAACGTAGTGATGCTCCCTGATTACGACAGTTTGACCTTTTGAAAAATAGAACAGAGCCACAAATCACAGCCTGTGGAGTGTGTTCATTAAATTAAACACACAACAGCGTGGTTAAACAGTAAACTGTGGAGAAAAGATGTTTAGAGACGAACACCATGAAGAAGGCGAGGATTGTTGCTAAGGAAGGCTACAGGAGGGCAAAAAAGCAGAGCACACATCAGAGCGATCACACGATTGTACGGCTGAGCTAATCAACGCAAGTTAACAGCTCGGAACAATCCTGATTCATTATTACAGTCATTATAGACACTTACGGCAATTTTATTCAAATTTCTTTCTAATGTTTTTAAATATGATCATTGAATAATCATGAGTGCCGCTCGATGGATCAAAACCCTCAGAGGGACTTTTAAGCATTTGTTGAAAAAAAAAAAGCACCTGCGGTGAGGAAAATGTACTTTTGGTCTAATCTTTTGTTCCAATGGACAGATTCATGTTCATGTCTTTACACAGATACGAAGCAGACAACGTGTGAGTGTGTGTGTGTGTGTGTGTGTAATGTGTGTGTAACGTGTGTGTGTGTATGTGTGTGTGTGTGTGTGTGTGTGTGTGTACACAGCAATAACCCAGAGTGTCTCTCACCTTTGAACACAGCAAGTCAAATAGTGTGGAAGGATATTAAAGAGTAACAAATGACACTCCTCTCTTTCATTATGAGTCATTATTTAACTCGAGAGTTAAAGGCCTGAGCGTTCTCATGGCCTGAGAAGCGTGAGAACAGATCGGTGTACAAATGCAGCTCACTTCACCGAACACTATATTTACTAAAATTGTGAATTGAATAAATGTCAGGAAGAACGATGGAGAAAGAACAGATTTAAATGTCTCTGCATTGGGGATATGACTTTGAGACTGCCCAACCTTTTTATTGATTTAATATAAATACAGTTATACCATATTTTATTTACAATAGAGAATATGATAGAGATACCATTTTGACACAAAAAAAAAGTAATTTTGCATTTGAGTTCCACAACACGTTTCAAAAAGTTGCAACAGGGCCATGTTTACCATGTAGCATCCCCTCTACTTTTAATAATAGTCTGTATACATCTAGGAACTGGGGAGACCAGTTGCTGGAGTTTTGGGAGATCAATGTTGTCCCATCATTCGTGTCTGATACAGGATTCTAGCTGCTCAACGGTCCTAGGTCTTTTTGTATATTTAATTTTATAATACGACAAATGTTTTCAATCGTCGAATGGTCTGGACTGTTGGCAGGCCAGTTCAGCACACAGACTCTTCTACAATGAAGCAATGCTGTTGTAATAGAGGTAGCCTAGCAGTGTCTTGCTGAAATCTGCAAGACCTTCCTCAGAAATCGTCATCAGAGAAAACATCTTCTTCTTTGCATGCTAGAGCTTTAACCTGTACTTGATGATGTGGTCATTGTTTCATGTCCTGTCAGTCTTAGGAAAGGAGGCGTGACCTCTGTGTGTGTCCTATGGGTGCCACAGAAGGAGGCATGGCCTATGTGTGTATCTTATCCATGATAGTAAAAGAGCATGTCAGCTGTAGTTAGAGGCATGGCCACCCAGAGTTTAATACAGAATAATAATTTAATACAGTCACTTTATATCATATCATAAAATGTTAAAAGACAAGCATTTAAAAAAAATCATTTTAATTCAAGTATTAAATCTATTTTTTTGTTTGTTTCTTGTGTGTGTAACTACCATTACAATTAAAACATTTACATTTAATTAAAAACATTCTCAATCCATCACTTATCTTTATCTCAGTCATGAGCAAAATAAACCCAAAGCCTTTTCCCCATGCTTTTTCATGATATTCCTGTCCTCCTGTCAGTAGGGTGTGTGTGTGTGTGTGTGTGTGTGTGTGTGTGTGTGTGTGTGTGTGTGTGTGTGTGTGTGTGTGTGTGTGTGTGTGTGTGTGTGTAGAGAAAAAGCTTATGATTGCTTGTGATGGCTTGTCTCTGAAGCATGCAGTTACGGAGGGATGAGTTTCAATATTTGCTCAGCGGTAGAGGCAGTGACACATTACACACCAACAACAGCCTAACAGACAGATCAATTCAGTAAACCAGAGCCTGCGTAAACACACACACACACACACACACACACACACACACACACACACACACACACACACACACACACAAGCACCAGTGGTGTGCGCGGGAGCAGGAATCTAGCCTGTGGTGTTGCCCTTTCATCACTGATCTCAAAGTGTGAAACATTTTTACACCTAAAACTCACTTGAGATTCCAGATTTGGCTCAAACACTGCAGAGGATCTGATAAAACACTGTTTACTGAGTGCAAATACTTTTATTATACATTTATGAACTTTATTTATACATAATAATAATGTATGTATTATATATTGTTTTTCCTGTGACATTTTGGTTTAAAATATAAATATCTAGGTTCTGATTGTGAAACATTAGCTAAAAGAAGAGACTAACTGTTGAAAGAAAAGCTTGTTCAAGTGAGAAAATTATATGTACATTTTTTTGTGTATGCTAATTATTCTTGCTAGCTTCAGTACATCCAAGAGGCTTTAATTTGCTCAATTTAAACCATAGACTATGTTTTTGAAATCCTTAAAAGTTCCACAGTTGTCACAATGACCATGAGAGCCCTTACTCATCTAAAGAACGCTTAAAGAACCCACTATGTGTTCTGTAGGGTGCGTGTTTGCTATGTAAGTGTAACATGCAAATTATTGCTCATTTATTTTTGTTCGCAACAGTTTAAACATGTCAGCAGTTTAATCATTTGCTTCTTGGTACTTTGGGGTTCTTTAAGTTAGAGTTCTTCAGATGATTAACGGTTCCTCGGTTATCATGTAGTCGAGTGTACTTTTACAGGATGAGAGTGTTTGTGTGTTTCAATTTATATATTCACTCTTATCATTGTGACTTCTTAAGCTTTATGCTGTGTGTAGACTGACAGGTGTACACAGTGTTGATAGAACAATGCCTTTGTGTGTGTATGTGTGTGTGTGTGATCAGTCATCAGCTGTGTAAACTGTGTGTACGGTAATGATCTCTTTTCCCTTTGTTACTTTACTGACATTGTTACATTGCATGATGACATATGACTAGTAATGGTTAATGCAAGAAAGACAAAAGTGACACTCGATCAATGCAACACACACACACACACACACACACAAGCAAAAAAGCATTGTTCCATCAACACTACAGTAAACCTGTAATGTTCAGGACACCTTCAGTAGTCTAACAAAAAAGATGCACACTCTCTCACACACACACAAACAAACAAAAAAGCATTGTTCCATTAACACTAAAATAAACCTGTAATTTTCTGGACACCTACAGTAGTTTAGAAAATACTTGCGTGAGCAAATTCAGCCACAAATCAGCTGCTCACTGCTGGCAGGTTACACACACACACTCAAAAGCTATGTTAACATCAGTGGGGGGTGTCCAGATATTTAACAGTGGGCATTAAATGTGGGGTGTCGCCAGACCTTTAGCTGTGTGCTTTAGCTCTATTTTGAATCTACTCCCTTCTGGTAAGGTAGGATTCTAACTTTGTATATCTACTTAACTCAGTTTATTCTAAAGTGTTGGTCTGTGCTTATTAGTTCTATCAGGTGATTAATCAAGGGTAGTTTCAGTCTCACTTGTGGTGTGAGTTGTGGGCAGGGCTTATTTATATTGAAGGTGCAGTAGGTATCCCCCCTAAGGCTATTATTGCTTAGTGTTTATTTATCAGTTCATACATTGTTCTTTTGTGTTTTTAAAATTCATACATCGATCTCAAATTGGGAAATCATTCATGTGTCTTAAACCCATCTCTGTAGTCACTTCTTACAGACACAGATGTTCTCATCCACAGAACACAGGTCACATTGCCAGTAACCTCATCTATCCTCCTCTGTTGTCTCAATCTCAAACTGTGGTGGAAGGTGGGTTCTGGAATTGCCAGTTTGCTATAAGAAAAGCTGACTTTATCACAGCCTTCCCACTACAGATTCGACTTTCTGACACTTATAAGTTATCCAATCTTGCACTCCCACCACCTGCCTTCTGGATCCAATCCCTTCAACTATGCTTCAGACTATCTCACAAGATCTTCTGTCCTTTATTTCCATAATCATCAATGGGTGCTTAACATCTGGCTATGTGCCTTCTACCTTCAAGCAAGCAAGGGTAACTCCCATCTTAAAGACACCTGCTCTGGATTCATCAGACATCAACAACTACAGACCGGTATCACTTCTCTCTTTTCTTTCTAAATCTCTGGAACGCACTGTTTTTACCCAACTGTTTATCTACCTCTCATAGAACAACCTCTATGATCCAAACCAGTCTGGTTTCAAAGCAGCACATCCCACAGAGACAGTTTCTGAGAAACTGCATGCTGCTCAATCAGCCAAGCTGTCATCTGTACTTATCTTCCTGGACCTTTCAGCAGCATTCGACACAGCCAACCACAAGACTCTCTTATCTACCCTCAGGAGCCTCGGTATCTGCGGAGCAGCATGGGAATGGATTGCTCCCTACCTGGTAGGTCGCTCATACCAGGTAACATGGAGGTGATTCACATCTGCCCCATGTAGACTCACCACTGGTGTCCCACAAGGCTTGGTACTTGGTCCCCTCCTTTTCTCCGTCTATACCCACTCCATTGGTGAAGTCATATCCTCACATGGGGTTTCCTACCACTGCTATGCAAATGACACTCAACTCATCTTTTCTTTCCCTCCCTCAGATACCACAGCTTCCTCTCGGATCTAGGCATGCTTGGCAGACATATCTTCATGGATGAGTGCTTATCAATTAAAACTCAACGCCAGCAAAACAGAACTGCTGGTCATCCCAGGTGATTTATCTCCAGGTCAAGATCTACGAATAACACTCTGGTTAACTATGGACAATTAACTGTCCTTCTCCTCACATGTTGCTAATGTGGCTCGTTTTTGTCAATTTCTTCACAACAGCATCCGAAGGATTCTACCATTTCTGTCCATACAGGCTGCCCAGGTGCTTGTTCAATCTCTTGTCATTTCGAGACTGGACTACTGCAACTCTCTGCTGGTAGGTCTTTCTCTGAACGCTATTTGTCCACTGCAAATGATCCAAAACGCAGCTGCACGACTTGTGTTCAATCTGCCCAAGTTCTCCCACACCAACCCACTGCTGCGCTCTCTTCACTGGCTTCCAGTAGCTGCATGTATCAGATTCAATACACTGATGCTTACCTACAAGGTCAAAAATGGACCAGCACCATCTTACCTCAAAGACCTCATTAAACCTCCCACTGCACCACGCTGTCTGAGATCCTCCAGCATCTTTAAGCGACAGTTAAAGACCTACCTCTTCCTGAAACATTTACATTTGCAATTTTCTAAGTTTGCTTTGTAAAAATCAAGAGTTATAGTCTGATTTATATTAAGTTTATAATCTAGCATACCAGTGCAGATTTATTCATTGCTGGAGACTCAAAGCACTTTTGTACGTCGCTCTGGAGTAGGGCGTCTGCTAAATACGGCAAATGTTAATGTAATGTAAATGTAACAGTGGGGCATATTCAGGCTTTCCAATAGGCCATAAGCATATATTTTACAAACCCCTTACAGGAGGGATGGGCAAGTGACACACAGTATGTTTATTAGGTTGTCAGTCTGTGGTGAAGATTAACTCCAATCCACACCAGAACATGGCACCTGCCTTACACTGGAATAAAAGGGGCAGTGTAGAGGAGTGTACTGATGTGTTAAGCATCCAAGTATACAGAATAAGAACTGGTATTGTGTGTGTGTGTGTGTGTGTGTGTGTGTGTGTGTGTGTGTGTGTGTGTGTGTGTGTGTGTGTGTGTGCATGTGTGGATGAGAGAGACATTGAAATTGAAGGAATTCTGGTCTCGAATAAGGAGATCTCTCTCTTTGTCTGTGAAAACATAAAACCTTCATCCATTTCAGCAACATGAGGAAGAAAGACATGGAGATCGAGAGAGAGAAAGAGAGAGACAGACGAAAAGATGGAGATAAAACCAGGGAACCGAGGGATGAGCAATACACTTGATGACAGGTTTGGCTCACACCTGCTCTCTTGCTCTGACACAGAATCCATTAAACACTGAGCAGTGTGAGAACTCCTGCATCTGAAAAGTGTGAAACTGCAAATAAACTCTGATACTTAGAAAACTTTAGTTTTGCTTTTTTCACAGCTACATTTTTTGGCATCTGTCAGAAAAGACAGATGAGTAAAACTGACATTGACATATATATATATATATATATATATATATATATATATATATATATATATATATATATATATATATATATATATATATATACATGTCAAGAGAGAGAGAGAAACAAAGAAGGAGAGAGGCGTGTTTTAAAATTTAAAGCAAATTTTACAAAAAAATTACAAGTTAAAAAATTTTTTTTAATTATTATTAAATTTTTTTACTTTTTTACAAGTTTTAAGGTAATTTCTAAAAAGAAATGCCTGTAAATAAATTAAAAAACAATTTTAAGAAAATGTGCATTCCATTCTAAAAGTAAATCTTATCCCCTGCAAAACATTCTCCTCTGGGCTGATGTTTTTTCTCAAGAGGCGAAGTTATGTTTGGCATGGAGCTTCTTTCTGTTCACTAAAAGCAGCTCGGTGTGAATGTAATCCTGCTTTTTTTTTCCTCTGCAGCTTTGCGGGTTTTTAAGAGTCGTGTGAACAATAGTGCAATCAGAGAGCAAATCAGCAGCGAAATTGCAAATGACATTATGGCAGGAAAAATTTAACAGACCAATCAAAAACCAGTGGGAGACGCTATTGCAGATCCACAGAGCAGAGCTTCAGGGAGCTGATGATGTCATTAATCACGTCTTCTGTACTGTAAAATGGTTTATTTATGACAGAGTGTGTGAAATGTTGTACCAATTAACAGAACATCTGAGAGTTCTGTCTTACACTCTATGGTATTTCGGAAGAATTGGCACCTTGGGAAAATAAGAATAAAAATGTATTTGTGGCAAATTAGCTACAAAAAAAGAGATCAATTTTTTTAAAATATGGATGCGAATGAACTTTCACTGACACTCAACCTCTCTTGCTATCTGAGTAACCTGATTGTGAGAATGAGAGAGAGACTGAGTTGGTAATGAGAGAACTCACAGTGCAATCTTTTACTCCTGATTCTAATCAAGCTGTTAAATAATCACACGCTGATGAGGATCTGCTTCACTCTAAACAACCCCTGTGAGTGCATTTCTCCCTCTTTCTTTCCCTCTCAGTCTTTTCTCAATATCCTCCCCCTCCTGTCCAAATCAGATTATGATGTGATCATGTCATTCACCCAAAGCATGACCTGAATAAGAGCATTTAGACAGATATATTTCTCTCTCTCTCTCTCTCTCTCTCTCTCTCTCTCTCTCTCTCTCTCTCTCTCTCTCTCTCTTCTCTCTCTCTCTCTCTCTCTCTCTCTCTTTTTCTTTCTCTTTTCTTTTCTTTTCTGCACAGTGTGAACCTCTCACACTGGGAGACTGACCACACTGGAATGAAGAAAACAATGAAGAAAAGTTCACTAAAAAAAAAAAGATTATTCAGACTCACACTGCCAAGTAAAATTAAAATTAGATAGCTAAAGAAAGAGAGAGAAGAGGGCCCAAGAAGCTACAGTGGTCCCTCGATTTATCGCGTTCAAATCTCGTTGTCCCACTTTATCGCGATTTTCAATTTGGCACATAACTATTTTGCTTTGTGAATGGACACGAAAAAATCTAAACTTATAGCGAATAGTTTTTATGGAGGTTTATGTTGCGATAAGGTAATTTATTAATAAAAATATAATTATAAATTATAAAATGAAGTTACATTACATGTTTATACTGTACAGTATATCATATATTTACCGGTGACAAAGAACAAGTTGTGTCGTTTGCGAAACCATGGTGCGTGGATGCTGAAATTCATAAGGAATAAGTAGCATGAAAAGAACGTAGAAAAAAAAAAGTTGAAGACATACGTCACCAGATTTAGCCAATGAAATTAAAGAATGCAGTTACGTGTATCTATAACCTTTTTTAATGTCATAGGACACTTCAACCAATACACAAGCAGAGAAATTATGCATAGGCCATGCTACAGTACTGCAATGTACAGTACTCACTATTCTTCTTCTTCTTCTTCTTTTTAGGGGTCGCCACAGCGGACCATCCGCCTCCAAACTACTCCGTCCTCTACATCTGCACCTTTCAAACCATCTACCTGCATGTCCCCCCACCACATCCACAAACCTTCTCCCTGGTTTTCCACCTTCCCTGCTCCTGGTGGCTCCATCCCCAGCACTCTCCCACCGATGCACCCAATGTCCCCCCTCTACCAAGTACCTTTCTAGCTGTCTCCCTTATCACTTCTGAAGTAGCCTCACACCTCACACTACAGTCTTCCTCCTTCAGTGTCCATTATCTAATTCTTTTTTCAGTCCTCACTCTCCTCCTCTTCTTCTTCACATCCAAAGCCATCCTACAGACCACCATCTGCTGCTGTCTAGCTACACTGTCCCCTGCCAACCCCTTACAGTCTTTAATCTCCTTCAGTTTGCATAGTCCACCTGTGTGCACCTTCCTCCACTCTTTTACGTCACCCTATGCTCCTCCTTCTTCTTAAAATACATATTCACTACTGCCATTTCCACCATTTCAGCAAAACCTACCACTATTTGCCCTTCCACATTCCTCTCCCAAAGACCATACCTACCCATCACATCCTCATTACCTCTCTTCCCTTCATCAACATGGCCATTGAAGTCTGCCCCAATCACCAATCGTTCTTTTCTATGCACACCTTCTACCACTTCATCTAACTCACTCCAGAATTTTTCCTTCTCCTCCATCTCACAACCCACTTGTGGAACATAGGCACTGATGACATTTGTCATCACCCCAACTTTACGTTCATCACCCTATCAGAAACTCTCTTCACCTCTACTACACTCTTACTGTACTGTTCCTTCAGGATCACCCCTACGCCATTTCTCTTCTACCTCGCTCCCATTACCAGTCATAGTACCAACATTTAAGTTCCCACCATAACCTCCAATCTCCTACACTTCTCACTTCTTCACCTCTTTCCCTGCTGTCTATGTAGACGTCTTCCTCCTCTCCTTCTCCTCCTTCGGCCAACAGTAGCCTAATTTCGACTGGTACCCTGTTGGCTAACAATACCTGTGGCGGTTGTTGTTAACCCGGGCCTTGACCAGCCCGGGATGAAATTCTGATTCCTGATCCGCATATTTAGTTTGGCACATGTTTTACGATGTATCCCCACCCTAACGCAACCCTCCCCATTTATCCGGGCTTGGAACAGGCACTAAGAGTGCACTGGCTTGTGCAACCCTAATGGCCGGGTTACTGTACAGTACTTACTATAAATGTGATATTTATACAAATTTACATTAATTTTATCTCGCTATATTCTTGCAAATGTTCTGTGTGTGTTTAAAGAGTGTGAAAGTATGATTTATGGCATGATTTATGGGTGGCGTCCATATATCGGGGAAATAATTTTTTTTCTGTGGTCGGTTATGGCACGTAACTACCGCGATAAAAGGGGGACGACTGTATATAGTAGTAGTAGTAGTAGTAGTAGTAATAATAATAATCATCAAAATTTCAAATTAAATATATTTTATGAACAGATTGTTTGGCTTTATTCTTAAAATAAATAAATAAATAAATAAACCACAAAACAGACATTTAATCAACGTAGTCTCATCCTTGTTTCATCAGAATCTCAGAAAGAGAACCATTATCACTGCTTTTCTTCATTCAGGATATATTTACTTCCTAAAAAGTCAATTTGTGTGGCATGTAATCACAATCAGCCTGTAAGAGGAGGCAATCATCAGACTCATGGAGAAGTTAAAGACGAAAACAGAAGAGAGAGAGAGAGAGAGAGAGAGAGAGAGAGAGAGAGAGAGAGAGAGAGAGAGAGAAGTAAGGAGAGGGAAAAGACAAAAATAAGAGGCAGATTGACAGATAGAGAGTGAGACAGAAACAGACTGACAAAAGCAGAGTCAGAAAGAAGAAAAGGGACAAGTAGGGACAGAAAAAAGCAAGAGAGTGAGAAACAGCAAGAAAAATATACAGAGAGAGAGAGAGAGAGAGAGAGAGAGAGAGAGAGAGAGAGAGAGAGAGAGAGAGAGAGAGAGAGAGAGAGATCTCTGTGGAGAGGAGCAGATGTGAGATGTTCCACCAGTTTTCTCATTTTGTTCTCTTCCAGCTGCGTCCTAGTTTCCTCACTAATCACTCTGATCACTAGAGTACAGGCGTGTGTGTGTGTGTGTGTGTGTGTGTGTGTGTGTGTGTGTGTGTGCATGCGTGTGCACGGGTACAAAGCAAAGCTCAAAATCAATCTGAAAAGGAAAAAACACTTTTCCATGACTCACACACACACACACGCACACACACACACACACACACACACACACACACACACACACACACGCGCACACACACACACACACACACACACACACACACACACACACACACACACACACACACACACACACACACACATTTCTCCATTTGCATCCCTGACTGCTAGTTAGCAAAGCATTAATTAGCCCATCTGTTCTGTTCGGCTCCAAATGACCCGTTTTATTATTTTATAATATTTTTTAAAAGTGGAAACTTGGTGTCAGGTTCATGCTTTTAATTACAATTTATATTTATAAAAATTCTGGAAATGTTTCAACTAAAAACATACCACAGACCTTTATAACTTTATTCTATAAGTTGTTTAAAATAATTTTATATCTACTTGTAAGTTCTGAGTCAGTAAATTATGGAATTTGGACAGTCATTTTTTAAACGGAATGTTTTGAATAAAATAAGCAAATGTAATGCTAAGTGTTGAATATAAATGAATTATATGTAAGTGATACTGCACAGTGTGGAGGTGGAGGCCTGAAATTAAGTGAAGAGGATTAGAATGGTGTAAGGCCTAACTCACACTTAGCCATGAATTGTCACCTTATACCATGGTTATAAAACTGTCATTGAAGTTTGCAGTACAAAACTGACTGAATGGATCAAAATAACACTTCATTTTCTTTACTTAGTTTAAATATGGCTCATTAGATCTTGAATTCTGCTGCAAGAAAATCAAACACAAAGATAATGTTGTGGCATAAGATTACATTTATTTATATGAGTTTAAATAAATAGTTATTAGAGACCGACCAACAGACAGAGAAACAGAGAGAGACAGAGAGAGAATGTGTGTTTGTATGTGTGTGAATAAAGCTGTTGGTGTTAATGCTTGGTGCCATTTCTTTTGTTTCTCATTTCAACATTTTCTTCTCTAGTTTATTTATTTTGTGCCTCAACCCAATTTTTTAAATAACTGTATACACTGTATAATTCTTTTTTTTTTTTTTTTTTTTTAGTTCAATACTGTTAACATTTCCCTCGCGGAATTTAAAATAAAGGATTTTAACACATTGTGATGGTAGTACCAATATTTAGCTAGCTATCCTAACTTTAGCGTGCATTTTTTTAATAAGACATTAATGGTAAAAGTTGAAATCTAACAAAAATAGAAAAGTGGTTTGTGTTAAGGTAAAATTTACTAACAACAATTAGTGTGTCAAGCACAAGAATTAATATAATACTAAAAATAATAACCACTGACATTAAAGCTACACTCTTATGCAACTGGACTTGCCCGATCATGTTCCAGAACAAAGTGAAGTCCCGGCGAGGGCTAAACTGTGCATGCTTAATGTTGAAATTTAGGGTTTTTTTTTTTTTATTTGATCTAAATTGTTTAATGTGAAAAAGCTAAACTTGTTGACCCAAAATTACAAATGATATATACAATGAGTGTTCATAATATGTTGATAAAAATTTGACTAATTCATTCTTATGAAATACAATATTATTAATTCACCATATAATCAAGCAGAAATCATCCACTTAGCCCAGTAAGACAATTGGGAAATGTGTCTCACTCTGTATGAAACAACAACTGTACAGTACTGTGGTATTAATTATCCAAAAGGATCTTATATATGCACTGTATGTGTGTGTATAATCATGACCATAAAGTCTGATTTACTTAAAAGGTGTAGGATTAGATTATAAAGAGTAATCATTTCTTATGTAGCTGTGCAATTTCCTTTTTTTTTTATTCCTGTGGCGTAAATGCGGCTTTCAAAACCCCAGCGTGAGTATAATCTCACCCGATTGTAATTCTGACACAAGCACAACTGATTTTTTTCCCCCTGATCACAAGGCATCCGAGGGGTGCAAAACGTCTGTAATTTGCAAATCTGTGCAACAATGAATGCCTGATTCGGAGCCTCGAATAAGAGCCTGGTCTTTTTCCAGGCGGCTAAAAAAATGAAATGATAAATAAACCTTTCATTTTTAAAGGTTTATATTAATGCACTCGTACAGATACTTTATCATTTCTATAGTAACAAATCGTTTACACAGACATGCAGAGCACACACTGCACTTATAATAAACGTAATGTGTAATCGTAGATATGGTGACGATTTGTTAAAAGCAAAGAAATTAAAGTAAGGAGAGCTTTACATTTATACACTATGTATGGGAGGAGCCTTCAATGACAGAGATTTGTGTAAGATTTACACTTCTTATTGGTTTTTGTGGTTCCCAGCAACAGAGAATAAAGAAAAGCTGGTGAGGGAACAAGTGTTTATAGCTGCTATAATATTTACCATCTACTGGAACAGAGCTTTAAACTTTTTTTTTACAGTTTTTTGTGACACATTTACACATAGGTCAGTGTGAATAATTGTTGTGCATTTGGCTGGAAGTTCTAGTGTGAGTTCAGAGTGTTGAACACACAGGTAGTTTGCAGTCTGTGTAATCAGTGATGAATATGCTACTTATATACAAGGTCTGACATTTTGCTAAGAGAAATTGTTGCTCGGTTGATGCTCAGTTGATGTGGTGTAGGAGGAAACCTTTTTTTCTATTTAAATAATAATGATTAAATCATTATTTTACAAAAGCATGTCACTAATTTTAACTTTTGTTTACATACCTTTACTCTGAAAGCTGTCAACAATGCACACATTATGTATTACATATTATTACATCATTAATTTAACAGAATAATGAAGGAACATTTGCTAAATTGTAGTGCATATTCTGAATATAACCTATAATCATCTAGACATGATTATAGCAAATTGCTAAATTTTCACTTAGTAAATTCTGCACTTTATGTATTTAAATATTAAATATTGGCACCCAACAGTTAAACCCTATAAGCATAGAAGAATAGCAGGGAAAAAACTAATTTATTTGGCTATTCGTGTTTCATTTAGTGATGTTTGTGTTACAGGTTTAATAATAATTACAGCGTTTAATGGCGAAAATAATCTGTCATTAATGATCTATTCATGTGTATATAATACAAATTCATATCATGTGTTCAAGTCTGGTGTCCACCTAACCGCACTGATATTGTCCAAAACCAGGACGAAATTCAGCACCATAGGATCTTTGATGTCCACTGACATGGTTTTGGTTTGCGGCAGATTGCGTAAAAATCGTGTAACGTCGGCTGGCAGAAACAAGTGCCCCATCTGCAGCATGTGAAGAGGAATGTAGAGAGGGAATTGGAGCGAATTGGCTGAAGTGGAAAAGCGGGATCATGAGTTCCTTCAGGAGTGTGGGCCAGGTTCATCATCTCATTACTCTCTCTCTCTCTCCCGCTCTTCCTTGGTGGGAGTTTAATCCTACTCTGTGTGTGTGTGTGTGTGTGTGTGTGTGTGTGTGTGTGTGTGTGTGTGTGTGTGTGTGTGTGTGTGTGTGTGTGTGTGTGTGTGTAGAAACTAGTAAACAAGACAGTAGGAACTCAGTGAGAGCCCAACAAGACCGAGGCTCACAAATGCAGTATTAGTTGTCTAGAGTCCAAACATTAAACAAGGCTGATGATTTAGACAGCTACCACATACCTGTAACTGATTTACATTCATTGTAAAGTCACAGTAACAATAAAAATTATACAGAATTATTCAAAACATCAACATTTTCGACAGATATGTTTATAAAATCGTAAAAAAATAATAATAATAATAATCCATATGGCAAACATTACAGTACAGTACAATACAGTATTTACACTAGCTTTATCAACTAGCTATATTCCACATAACATTAATAATGATATTCCTTATCTGTTAGCTATTTTCTAATAAGAAAAAACATAAAATGCAACCACATTTTTATATATTATAATGACAAAAGGGCTGATTATGCTTTATCACACAAACCCATCATTCAGTGTTTTTTTTTTTTTTACCAAGCTACAATTCAATCACAGTGTCAAATTCTCTGTAAAATATAATTAAAATAAAGTTTAGTTAGTAGTACATTAACTAGGTGATGTAGGTTATTGTTAGTTAATCTGCTTAACTTTATGTTAACTTTTATGTACACGTTAAACAAATGAAAAATATTCAGTTGAATATTTGAATTTTGCAAAAAACACATCTAGCAAACAAGCTAGCTAGCATGAATACCTAAATAACGCTTACCAAGCGAAGAACTTTAGATTTACAGTATTTTGATTAATTTGAAGATCTCAAACACAAACTTTGCTAGAATTTCTGTCATTTGTTCATTTGGAAAGCTGGATGATAGACATATGAGCATTCTGCTGTGTGCTTAGATTTAGTTTCTTTTCTCTCTTTTACACTTGTATGTGAGACACACCAAAAGCAGTGGAGACAGAAAGTAATCTGTCATCCAATCCCACGTTCTCAGGAGATTAATTGTCCCTCACGGATAAAATGGAGGGAGTTAAGCGATGTGGCTTGAATCCTGCGAATATTTCACAACTGCTGGAAAATAAAATAAGCAGGTGTGCAAAGGTACAATATAATGAATTATGATTTATTTATTTTTATTTAATGACAGTGTCTGTTTACATGCCTATGCGATGATAATCCCATATAAAGCATATTTAAGAAAGAAAGAAAGAAAGAAAGAAAGAAAGAAAGAAAGAAAGAAAGAAAGAAAGAAAGAAAGAAAGAAAGAAAGAAAGAAAGAAAGAAAGAAATACACCTATAACACCTAATCAAGCTGCTGCCCTTTTTATGGAATAATAAAAAATAAAAAAAGAATGATTATATAATTACAATTTCATAATTTATTAAAGTTATATATATCAGAATATTTTTGATCTTCTGCAGTGGGAGGCTCCACCACTTCACCACAGTCAGGTGAAGACGGGGTCAGAGATAGAAGCAAGTGCAGGATCTTTATTTTTATAACACGCAAACAAACCTAATAAAGTCAAACAAGGTTAAAAAAAACCAAGTGAAAATAAATAGCTTGCAGATGCAAACATATCCTTATCTATGAAAGTAAGAAACCTTAGAGCTTTAAGTGGGACACTAATCAAGATAACGCATGAAGCAGGCAAATGTGTTCTCAGAAGGCCAATAGCATGTGATATGCTCATTTGATCTAAAGTCCCAAGCAGCCATATTGTGAGGTTGTGACGAACCAGTACTAAGCTATTGAATCTGAAGTAATCGAATCATCCGTCATATTCCAAAAAAAAGAGCCAGCTGTAACAAGGTTACAGAAATAACGTTGCTGTGGCATGCTGAAGAAAGTGCTCTGAAACACAGCCTGGATTTTACAGTTTGATTTTAGAAAATTGCTTATGCAACTTCCAGGTTAAGACAAAAACTACCAATGTATTATTTTAACATTCTTACTAAAAACTACAATTGTCAAGCTACAACCATAGTCATGTTTATTAACATTGTTCTATTTATTGTACAAATATAACATACAGCATACATATGTACCAAATTTTCAGTTCACCTGAATATTCCAGCCATATGTGCTTCTGCCCCAAATTGTTAGCACAAATTCAGAGGCATGCAATTGTTCAGGTTGTCTCTTTAATTAGGAGACTCAAACCAGTTTCAGCATGACAATACCTGGCAGTTCCTTTATATAGTTCACATGGGTTGGAGTGGAAAATCTTAAGTGGCCGGCTATAGAGCTCTGACCTTAACCTTATTGAACACATTTGGGATAAATTGGAACATTGACCGGACCCCAGGCCTCCTTACCCTTCATCGATACCTGATTTATAGGATTACACGTACATGATAAAGTAGATGGATGGATGGATGGATGGATGGATGGATGGATGGATGGATGGATGGATGGATGGATGGATGGATGGATGGATAGATAGATAGATAGATAGATAGATAGATAGATAGATAGATAGATAGATAGATAGATAGATAGATAGATAGATAGATAGATAGATAGATAGATAGATAGATAGATAGATAGATAGATAGATAGATACTTTACTCATCCCAATAGGAAATTTACAAGTAAAATTCAAATAAAATGCTGAAATATAATACAATTCTAAAAATAATGAATGGTTGAAATGTTTTGTCTTTTAAGTTTTTTTTAATTTGTTAGCTTGTAAATCCTCCATCAGCCATTCAGAACTGTGGAGAGATTACCATTCTTTATGATTTCAAGCACAAACCTCTTCTCTCATGTTGGATTTTAATTGTGTATGTTTGATGTTTTATATAATACATAAACATGAGCTTAAATAATCAGTCTAATAAAAATGTTTATAAAAATGTGTCCAAAATTTTATATAACTGCATTTTCATTGTATAGCAGCATTATGTCCACATGCAAACTTGTAATTGTGTGTGTGTGTGTGTGTGTGTGTGTGTGTGTGTGTGTGTGTGTGTGTGTGTGTGTGTGTGTGTGTGTGTGTGTAGAAGGTGTAGAAGGTGTTTTTTCCTCAGCAGGGTGTGTGTGAGCAGACTGAGATTAGTCTCCTCCGTCTCCATCTCAGCAGGTCTGATCTGAGTGCATTGACACAACGGAGTGGAAGGAAAAAAATGCACAGCAAATCTGCCTCCCTGACCAGAATTTAATTAGTGAACATACGGCGCTGCAGTCGGACGTTTCAAAATAACACCGCCTTTTTTTTTCCCTTCTCTCCTACAATGCAGCTTGTGGTCAGAAATGTATCCCTGTGTTTATGAACAGTAACTCATGATAAATGCTTTAAGGCACTAATAATATTGCAATATTTAAAATAGATCGCTGGATACCGCATCGCTATGCAGTGGTGGAACAAGTGCTGGCCAACTTGAGGTTATGCATTTAGTCCATCAGACCAGAGGCGTGAAGCTTATAGTTGTTTAAGCTTCTCAACTTTTTCAATTTGTCTGTGCAACGTGTTCAATGTGTGCTTTACATTAGCTTTCTCATTAGTGAACTAGCAAACCAACAAGCTAGTAAATTCAAGAAGGGACATTTCCTTTACTTTGATAGATTGGATTTGGGGTTCACACACAGTGCATTTGAAATAGAATCGCAAACTAATTTGGAACCTCAATGGAACACAACTTGAGTTTATTTCTGTCAAAACACCAAGAATTACAAAAAAAGAAAAGGATTTATGTCTAAAAAGAAGAACAAAAAAAACCCACTAAACACACATTTTGTTTTAATATAATGAAATGTAGTTCTAATATAATGAAATATAATGAATGATTAATTACATTTTATTTCATATTAGAAAAATTGTTACTTCATTAATTGGCAAAAAAAAAATTATTTAATGTATAATGTTTGCAGTTTTTGAAAGTCAACCTCAGTTAAATAAAAGAACATTTCTTTTTTTTTAAGCCTTTTAATAAAATTTTTTGGTGAAAATCAATTAATCTTTAATTTCAAACCTATGTGTCTTATGAGTTTAGTGGAATTCTAAGGTCATTATTTCTTACACTATACAACAAACAATAAAATCTCCAATTCTACAACAGACTGTGTAATAGTGTGTGTTCTCCATGTTGGATTATATGATGAAGAGCCCCTAACAATAGAACTGGGATTAAGGCAATGACTTTCTAACATTCACCTGTAGGCTCCACTATGTATGTAATTCAATTTTAAAGCTCCACTTTATCTTCAAGATCCTAGAAATGGTTGTTGATCAGTCTTTCCTGTGATCAGCAGCACAGGAAAGACATTCAGGAAATCTTTTAGTAATGATTTAGGCCTCATCACAGTACAGTGACAGTGCTGGTTAAAGTAGTAAATGGCTGATTAGTGGCGTCATCAGGGTCATGTCTTATTGCTTGTATTGTCTGATCTCAGCGCATGTTTTTAATGTGATAGATTATAACATTTTTCTTGACAGACTCGAAAATGCTGTCAGTTAGTTTGATTTCTTTTACTATTATGCCGATGATGCACAGGTAAATTATCAAAACCAGGTGACTCCAGCCTCAAAGTTGAAGAATGTGTACAGGATATTAGACACTGGATGCTGAATAACTTAATTCTGACAGAATTAGGCATTAAGATGAGTAACTTAATTCTGTGCAGATGTACAGCATATAAATATAATTGTTTACCTCTGTTTTGCCAGAAAGGTAAGACTAAATCGAAAAGCTTGAGTGCCAAAACAACACAACCTATATGTAAAAAAATATTCATGAGTTTATTTGCATATGCCTAACTCTTCACCTAACAGAGCGAAGCTAATTTGCATAAGGGGTGGGGTTTACACACAGCAAAGATAATTTATGAGGAGGAAACGTAACTTCTTTCAACATTGTATCTGGAAAATGTTCACATTAAACATTAAACCATTTGCATTTTACAGATTTGTGCTCACAGTTAATGGCAGAGATTGGCATCAATAATTTTAATTCCAAGGCATTAAAATGCTATTTGCAGCTCCTGAGTTCCTAGATATAAAATCTTGGATTGTTTCTACTACCTACTTACTCTTTGCCTTTGTTTTGTGAATGTTTTTGTGAATCTTGATTATTATTTAACCTTACTCATACTCCCTACAGTTTGTTACAGCAATAATTACAATAACAGTTAATCTGACTATTTTATTAAAAACATTTTTTATATCTTACTTGGTCAATAAAGCTGAATCAGATTTACAGTGTCCTAAAATGATCCCAAATATCCAAAAGTCCATTTCCCCAAAAATAATAAACTGTGTGCATGCAAGAGTTTTTTTGCTGTGCTCGGGATATTTTGGGGCAGTTTTGCAGCTCCAGCATGATTTTTGATGATTTAGGTACAGATAGTATTACAAGTGTGTGTGTGCGTGTGTGTGTGTGTGTGTGTGTGTGTGTGTGTGTGTGTGTGTGTGTGTGTGTGTGGTGTGTGTGTGTTTGTCCGTGCGTGCATGTGCATGTGCCCGTGTGCATCTGCTTCTCATTTGCTCTGAAGGTCAAGAGCGTGTCTGGATGCTGAAGAGGGTTTTTTTCTTCTCCCATTTCCTCGAGGCTTTCTCTCTCTCTCTCTCTCTCTCTCTCTCTCTCTCTCTCTCTCTCTCTCTCTCTCTCTCTCTCTCTCTCTCTCTCTCTCTCTCCCCCCATTCACTGCCATGACAACAAAACCTTTCTGTCATTCATCCTAAAGTACACACTTAGTGAACAAATCTCACTCGGCATCACCTAATTACCTTCTTGTGTAAATGCAATTCACATTAGCACACATCTGCATGAGGCTTCAGTGGAGAAAAATCTGTTTAGACCCACTTTAGACATGTGAGGGGATTTTTCATCCTTGATTGATGATGAAATTCATTCAATGTTACAATTAATCACAATATGATGTGATTTGGTTCTGGACTGAAAACGATGAAATAACCCCATGCTCTTTTTATCAAACGATGAGGTTGAGTTGAAGGGGGTGTCATTACTTTGTTTAACACACCATAGTGAGCTGTGTAGATAAACTGATATATAGACTTATATATCAACTGACTTGATATATATATTGCCAAATGTATCAGAACAATCTGATATAGACCTTCGGAAAATAAAGAACTCTGCAGAGTCTGCAGGTCTGTAGATTCTGCAGAGGATTCTTGAACAGAAGAAATCTAGGGTTAATGTTAGGGTTTCCATGAAATTTAAACAGTGTTTTTTTAAATCTAATTACATTTGAAGTCCAATCTATTTAGAAGAAAACCATCTTTTTACAATTTTACATTTTACATACTAAAATCTTTCAGGATTTAAAAATGTTAGCTCATAGTACTTGGTACACTGGTAAAAACCATGTTAAGAACATTTTCAAGCGATTATTGGTTAATTAAGGCATATGTTTTTACTTATTGTTTTATATTCAAACCAGGAATTAGTTCAGCCTTAGTTCAAGTAAAACATCACAGTAAAACACTATATATATATATATATATATATATATATATATATATATATATATATATATATATATATATATATATATATATATATATATATTTGAACTCCTGACACATTCCAGGTATTCAGAAGAAAATCATGTGCAACAGTTACTTTTCCAGGTTACTGTCATGACAATGTGTGCTTATAGAATTTATTAGTTCATTGGATAATTAAGGGTTCTTAGCCAGTTCTGCTTGGACCAACTCTGAATGTTAAACTCCTGACAGGTGCTGGATATCAAGAAAAAAAATTATGAACACAATAAATAACACACACACACACACACACACACACACATACATAAGGAGAGAGAGAGAGAGAGAGAGAGAGAGAGAGAGAGAGAGAGAGAGAGAGAGAGAGAGAGAGAGAGAGAGAGAGATTCTTCAAGGTCTCTTTAAGGGTTCAATGGAGTCCCTTTAGCTTTGAATTACATTCTATTATGATAGGACAACATTTTTCAAGGGTTCTCCACAGGAATTTTAAGGGTTCCCACAGAGAGACGAAGAACCCCTTAGGAGTGTACAAGGTCAGTTCAGTTAATCTACATATATTCGTGCCGCAAGATACCCTGGTCAGATTTACATTTGAAGAAAAACATTTTCTGGGACTTTGTCTGAGGCTTTGCCGCCCTCTAGTGGCGCTATATGACTCAAGCCTCATGCGGAAAAAAAGTGTATATGGTCGTATCCTGAATCACATGCTAAAGCCTGATATTTTGTAAATGCCTATGAAAAAAAATACAGATAAAAAAGAAAACTTCTACTGTATTGTCATGTATTTTTTTAAACTGCACTGTATATCTCTACTGTACTGTCTTCTTCTTCTTCTTCTTCTTCTTCTTTCGACTGCTCCCATTAGGGGTCGCCACAGCGGATCATCCGTCTCCATACTACCCTCTATATCTGCCTTTTCAAACCGACTACCTGCATGTCTTCCCTTATCACATTCATAAACCTCCTCCTTGTCCTTTCTTTTTTCCTCCTTCCTGGCAGCTCCATTCTCAGCAGTCTCCTACCGATATACCCCATGTCCCTCCTCTGTCCAAACCATCTCAATCTGGCCTTTCTCACTTTGTCTCCAAAACATTCTACATGCGAGGTCCCACTAATGAACTAATTTTTAATCCTGTCCATCCTCTTCACTCCTAATGAAAATCTCAGCATCTTTAATTCTGCTCCCTCCAGCTTTGCCTCCTGTCTTTTAGTCAATGCGCAATGTCTCTAAACCATACAACATGCACTTTTACTTTTACTTTAGCAGATACTCTTCTATCACACATTCTTGTTAAAAACGCCATTGCCATCTCTCCTAAACATCTCCATGCTTCTACAGGTATGTCATCTGGGCCAACCGACTTTCCACTCTTCATCCTCTTAATCACTGCTCTCACTCCTCCTTACTAATCCTATCCAATTCCTGATTCACCATCTCTACATCATCCACCCTTCTCTCTCTTATTTTCCTCATTCATTAGCTGCTCAAAATACTCCCTCCATCTTCTCAACACACTCTCCTCCCTATGCAACACATATTTATCTCCATCCTTTATTGTTCTAACTCAAGCACATCCTTCTCAGCTCAGTCTGTCTGCCTGGCCAATCGGTACGAATCCTTTTCTCCTTTCTTAGTATCTCTCTTATCACTTTTGCAGTAGTTGCCCAGTCACTCACCACCTCTTCAAAATCTCACTCTACAGTCTTCCTCCTTCAGTTTCTACCACCTTATTATTTTTTTAGTCCTCATACTTCTTTTTTTTTATTTTTCACCTCCAAAACTATCCTACAGACCACCATCCAATGCTGTCTATCTACACTATCCCCTGCCAACACCTCACAGTCTCCAATCTCTTTCAGGTTGCTTCTCCTGCATGGCAAACATCCTTTTAGCAAAATCTACCACCATTTGCCCTTCTACATTCCTTTTCTTAAAGCCATACCTACCCATCACTTCCTCATCAGCTCTGTTCGCTTCACCAACATGCCCATTGAAGTCTGCCACAATCACCAATCTTTCGTTCTCATTTTCCACCACTTCATCTAACTCGCATCTAATTCTTCCTTCTCCTCCATCTCACAACCCACTTGTGGAGCATCAGCACTGATGACATTTATCGCCCCTTCAACTTCCAGCTTCACGTTCATCACGCTATCAGAAACTTTCTTCACCTTCACTACACTCTTACTGTACTCTTCCTTCAGAATCACCCCTACACCATTTCTCTTTCCATCTACACCATGATAGGACAGTTTAAACCCACCTCCAATGTTCCTGGCCTTACTCCCTTTTCACTTAGTCTCCTGAACACAACCGTTCTCTGCTCCATTATATCAGCTAATTCTCTAATTTAAACGAATGACATTGTAAGTTCTTATACTGCCAAACGCAAATCACAACCAAAGAAATTTATGATGAGAAAACATGTAAAAGCCGGCTTAAGCTAACTTTAATCGTATGTTAATTTCGAGACTTCAGGCTTCAATTTCAATCCTCATTCTCTTAGACAAAACTTCTACCAATACAACTGCTAATTCCTACTGTTAGCTAAAATTGGTTTTATCTAATCTCGGACGTGATTGCTCTAGAGATTATTTATTCAGTAAGCACTAGACGAGATGATCGTATCCGTAGCTTTCAAAGAATTGTTAAAAGTATGCTTTCAATGCGTTTGTTGCGTTTCAGAGAAGTTTAAGCATCTAAACATGAAACTTTCAATAACACCGTTACTTTAAAGCTGCAATACTCGGGTTTGACCACCAGCTGGCAGTGTGGTACTGCTAAACCAAACTCAGGCAGAATAATAATGATGGACAGCCACTTGAGCCAATTCTCACTAATAGGGGCGGGGTTTACTGTGACACACACTGTCTCTCTCACACACGTACACACACACATGTATTGCATGTTTTTTAGACACACTTAAACACTTATTTTGTATACTACACACACACACACACAGACACACACAAACACATACACACAGTGTATATTACAGATAAACATTATCTCATAAACACACTAATTGGGTATACTAGAGACACACCCACGCTCATAAACACACTTGTACTGTATACACACACACACACACACACACACACACACACACACACACACACACACATTTACACACCGTAATTGCATACATACATTTAAATAAGCTCAAATGTTTATAAGTTACAATACTCGGGTTTGACCACCAGCTGGCAGTGTGTTACTGCTAAACCAAACTCAGGCAGAATAATAATGATGGACAGCCACTTGAGCCAATTCTCACTAATAGGGGCGGGGTTTACTGTGACACACACACTGTCTCTCTCACACACGTACACACACACATGTATTGCATGTTTTGCAGACACACTCAATCATTTTGTATACCACACACACACACACACACACACACACACACACACACACACACACACACACACACACACACACACACACACACACACAGTGTATATTACAGATAAACACTATCTCATAAACACACTAATTGGGTATACTAGAGACACACCCAAGCTCATAAAAACACTTGTACTGTGTAGTGTGAGGTACTGCTGAACTGCTGAGGTACTGCTGAAACATACACATGCGCGCACACACACACACACACACACACTCACACACACACACACTCACACACACACAGTAATTGCAAACACACATTTATATATGCTCAAATGTTTATATTAGATACATACATAATCTCAGAACCCACATTCATATACTGCAGACACACTCAGATTAACACTCATTGTGTTCCCCAGTCCCAAAACTAATTGTGCATATCACACACACACACACACACACACACACACACACACACACACACACACACACACACACACACACACACACACACATTCGGACACACAATCTTATAAACACTTTGTATACACACTCAAGCTCCTTGCAGCTCTTTGAATGGTGTGTGTGTGTGTGTGTGTTTGTGTGTGGACTCCATGTTTGACTGATTCCACTGTGTAGTCCTGTTACCGTGGTGATCATAGAACCCCCCCCCCCCATCTTAGCATTCCAAGCACTCTGATTGGCTGCAATCCTGTCACAGACATATTGGACTTGTCCAATAGGGGTTGAGCAGCACTGGTGCAGTTGCTATGGGCAGTGTGTGTAAAGCATGGAATCTGTCTCTCTCTCACACACGCACACACTGAGGTATCCGATGTCTGTGTGTGGTTTTACTACTGTGCTTTTAGACAGATGATGAAAGAGTGCAGAAGATGAGGTCGTGCTTCAGAATGAGAGAAACAAAAGAACCTCAAGTGTGTTTTTTCAATTAAAAGAATCACACATATGCCGAGTGTAAAGTGTAATGATCCCCAGAGCATATCTCGTAATGACAAATCAATG
>NC_139591.1:19177868-19222868 GCF_946808225.1 Silurus aristotelis
GCTGGTTTCCTAGGAAACACATACTGCACACCAAAGGTGTAAAATGCAGAGCGAGAGAGAGAGAGAGAGAGAGAGAGAGAGAGAGAGAGAGAGAGAGAGAGAGAGAGAGAGAAAGAGAGAGAGAGAAAGGGGGGAAATAGAAATTGAATAAGAGAAACGGGCAGAAAGACAAAGAAAAATAGAAACAGGTGGATAGAAAGAAAGCAGTGAGAGGAGCAGACAGACGAGAAGAGAGACAGGAAGAAAGAGGGAAAGTATGGGGCAAACAAGCCATATGGAGAAAGAGACAGACTGATAGACAGAGAGACAGAAAACATGGCAGAAGGGGAGAAAGACAGACAGACAGAGAGAGAGGTGACAGAGAAGGAGGGGCCAAAAGAGTTGCAAGCTGATTGGCTGGTGAAAATAGGCGGAGATTCTTTCCTCCGTTTAGCTTCTCTCTCTCTCTCTCTCTCTCTCTCTCTCTCTCTCTCTCTCTCTCTCTCTTCATTTTTTTTTTTTTTTTGCTTTCTTTTTCCCAGCCATCCCCTTCCTTTCTTTGTCTGTCGGCTGGAGGGGGAACAAACAGGGTGGATGAGAGAGACAGAGAGAAAAAGAGAGACAGCTACAGAGAGAGAGAAAGAGAGACAGAGACTGTGTGTGAGGCAACCAGACAGAAAGAGAGAGAGACAGACAGAAAGAAAGAGAGGGGAGGGGGAGAGGGGGAAGAGTGTGCAGGAAGAAAGGAAAGAAGGAAAGAATGAAGGAACTGCAGTCATCTGTCTGACACCGTCTGTCTGTCAGAGTAAGTGCTGTGTGTGTGTGTGTGTGTGTGTGTGTGTGTGTGTGTGTGTGTGTGTGTGTGTGTGTCCCGGCTGTTTAAAGGGACTGGACTCGGCTGCCATTATCTGCAGCCATCCGGAAGAGTGTGTGTGTGTGTGTGTGTGTGTGTGTGTGTGTGTGTGTGTGTGTGTGTGTGTGTGTGTGTGAGAGAGAGAGAGAGAGAGAGAGAGAGAGAGAGAGAGAGAGAGAGAGAGAGAGTAATTGTGTGCATGCAGAATTTCTTCTGTGTGTATTCATCACATGCAGCAAAATAAAAATGCAAAGAAGATACAGATGATTGCCCACAATGCTGTGTGTGTGTGTGTGTGTGTGTGTGTGTGTGTGTGTGTGTGTGTAATATGATAGCACTGTTATAGTGAATGCAGGAAGTGAGCTTATTACATCCCCTTATCATGAGCCCTTGCAGAGTGTGTGTGTGTGTGTGTGTGTGAGAGAGAGAGAGAGAGAGAGAGAGAGAGAGAGAGAGAGAGAGAGGGGGAGAGGGAGGAGGTAAAACTGTATACATTATGTAGTATAGACATTGTTTCACAATATGTGTTTACTTTTTGTCAGCTACATGTTGCATCATACAGACATGCAGACACACAAACAAACAATAAAAAGGTTAAAAATAAATACTTTTTTGAACTACCATAATTAAAGCGGACGTTTAAAAGTTTTATGAACATTGATGCTAGGCAGCTGGCTGACACAGAAGGTGAACAGAAGCTAGCTGATGGCAGAGGTAGAAAAGTACAGCTAGCATGTCTGGTCTACAGACAGTAAAACACAGCAGATATGTGACAGACACCAAACGTTACCTCAGACATGTTGATTAAAGGAAAAAGTCTCAGACAATGTAACATCACTTAGTCAATGCAAATGCAAAACTACATTTAGGTCACTATTTTCACTATAAGTTTTCTGTATGCACTAAATATTTTAGCTAGTTTAGTTGCCCAAGTCCAGTAAAAAATTGTGAGGATTATGTGTCTGATGTAATGTTTATGTGACAGATGTTTCAGGTTTTCAAAATGGACCCATTTTATGAAAAAAACTTCTAGGTATCTAGAATTCTAGCTAGAAGTTTTTCATAAATTGGAATAGAATTCTAGCTAGCCTAACCCCAGCCATCATCCCCAAAATGATAGTTGCTGGAGTTCTTGGGTCCTCATTTTTTTCTGCAGTGACATCATATTGGACTTAAAAAAATTACAATCCACCAAAGTTTACCATGTTATCTACAAACAAAGTGAGCTAATGCTAAACATTTTCAAAGGCTGCTACAAAATTTGTGTGTGTGTTTGATGTTGTGTAATGCTTGTTGCCTACATGTTGACTTTTTTCAGAGATCCAACATAGGTGGGGGGAGTTATTTCCAGAGCACTCTAAAATCAGAGGCTTGATTTCGGATGTAAACTTAGCCCCCATGCAATACTCTAAAACTATGTTATATGTTGCTTTGTCTGGTCTACTGAGCTTTTCTGCTTCTGTAAATGTAAAACCAGCACATGCTGATTCAGTTTAGCAATTTGACAAAAATCTAAGTGCTTTGTTTGTAGCTTGTTTGTCACACCCTGACACACACAAACACACACACATAACTAGCCATCCTACACACAAAGTGTTATAAGTTTATGGGGTGGCCCTGGATAGACTCTAATCCCAGTCTTGAACTTAAAACAGAAACTTGGTGCGGTACCTGATTTGTGTGTAAATGCTGCGATGCTTTTAGGATGCATCCTTGTTGGTTCATTTAACCACATGCGAATGTTTGTATTCGAAAGCAGTAGAACAGGAACTCCCTCGTGTTCGTGTATGATGTTGTGTTTTGTTGAGAGCATGTTGCGAGTCAGCCCAAAATCCTTCGTAACTCGATCCCTATGCCCTTGACCGCTGCTCTCTTACTCCTAATCCTTCTCCATCCCCCTCTCGTCCTTTCTTTTTTTCTTTCCGGCTCTTGGATTCCCTGTGTAGTTTCTTTTTTGCTCCGCCCCCTCAGTCTTCTCATGTGCTATTGCTTTTAGGAGACTAAGCTTGGCTGCAGATTGTTCTTTTTTGTCTTGAATGCCTGTAGTCATCCTAGTCAGTCATTTGCAAAGTGAGACAGACTCGGATACATATATCTCAAAAACTAAGTTCATACTAATGAACATTAGGACCATTTATGCACATTCTCAGGGATACACTGATGCAACCCTGGCTATGTTTATCACCTGGGGTTGAAATTGGCCCTGCAACTTTGAGCAGTGTGTAAAAATGCTAAGTACCTTTAGGTCATAAGCTGGTATAAGTTCATAACCATGGCCTCAGAGTGTTTATCAGTGTAGGTTTGTGTGCATGTATGATCATATCTACAACAGAAATAGTTACTTTTCCACAGGAAGCTAACACCACTTCCGTCTCGTCTCGTTCCCTCATACTAAATTGTGCACCTGCCCACACAAATACCCACACACACACACACATATTTCACATACAAATACAGAGTTGCGTTTCCCCCCATCAAAAATGTGGTTTTTAAGCAGTAGGCCACTCCCCTTCTCTACAAGACTGATGCTTGTGCTTTCTGAGGAAGAAAGTGATTTGACTTTCTATAGCTCTACAATGACCTTTTGCTCGTGTTTGTAGACAACTTTATGTGACACAGAGTTGGAAACCACATCAACAGGTCCGTTTGAAAGCTGAACAACTGCACAAAGAGTGCATCTTTTTGTACTACTTGTTGGGAAAATTGTCTTTCTTTGTGACTACATTTAGGGTTTTATTTACAAAATAGCAGGATACTTAAGACGCATGTATTCGAAACTTGTGCATGACAGTTTGACATCTTTCTATCCACCTGACATTTATTTGTGATTATTCAAACTTTTTTTTATAATGTGTGCTCATATATTACAAGACACATTGTAATGATGTATGATGCTCTTTGTGAAATCAAATTTACATATACCCTAAAGAATGCATAATTTGTAATCCTTGGGATCTAGACATGGAGGTTAATTAAGGTCCTGGGATTCACTTTTAGACAGGGGATTTCCTTTGAAATCCACATCTTTTTTTTATTGAAGCTGTGAACCCTTAAGTGGCTATACAATTGTTTAACAGTATGCACTCACAAAGACAGGATGTGTTAGTGCTTAATTTTGGAGAAGATTTATGTAGAAGCTATTTGTTGGTGGGGGGGTGTTATGAGGGAAATGTTAGTTTGCCATTTACAGTACTGTACAAGCAAACCTTTTGAAAGCATTAAACAGGAACTAAAAGTACACACACACTTAAACACATGCCATGGCCTCATTCTTCCCATTTTTCTCCTGCTGCTCTGACTCTCATCCACACTCTTATAATGTCTCTGATAAAACCCTTCTGAAGAACGTGTGTGTGTGTGTGTGTGTATGTGTGTGTGTGTTTCTTGTCATTGGTTTCTTTATGATGAGTAGGGTTTTGTCAGTATGGTTTTATGTGGTGTATTTGGTAAAGAAATGGAGAAAATGAAAAGAGAGTGAGAAGACAAGTCAGAGAGGTTCTCTGAAACAAAAAAAGCTGTGTGGGTATAACAAATGTGACTACACACACCCACAACTGGGCAGTGCAATTCACACTAAATGGTGTGTGTGTGTGTGTGTGTGTGTGAATGTGCTCGCTCTATTTTGGTTCCAGTTCCACCCACAAACAATAGCTTACTGTTAATGATTTTCCTTTTGCTTCATTTCAGGGCTGGAAGTGAAATCAGGTGCTGTTGTTGTGGTGTCACTGGAGGGATTCCCATACACTAGTGTGGTGAGTTATTAATTCACAGATTGGATCATCAGTTCAATGATTTGATTGCATAGTCAGCAACAAAAAAACAACCTCTGTGTGTTGCCTCAGACTGGATGTATCACACAGAGCACCAATATTCTGGCCGGTACTCATGGGACTCCTTCGCCCCTGTCAGTTCCAGCAGGGCTTCATGGGCTCCCAGCTCCAGCCGCCACATGCCCCCTCCATCCAGGTATGACTTTGAGTTACCAAAATTCTGCTATTCATAAACAACTGACAACTGTACTCATGTGCATAAACTGTACTGTACACAACTGTACTTATGTACACTCTGTCTGCCCATCCAAAGAGGCAGTGGTGGAGGGTACCAATCAACCCTAAACCATGCATCAGGAAGGAACTATCACAAAGCTTATAACAACAGGTCAGTCAATACACTGCAGCAAATTTCATGATATAATTTATATACAGTACATGTTCCAGCCATCTGAACATTCACTGTTGCTGGTTTTACCAGACCTCCGGAGTTCAGCAGGCACAGAGACCATGATCACCCCAGAGAGAGAGGGCCAAATGTCAGAGATCGGGTCACGTCATGGTCATGGGGTTCGAATCAACACCAGAACCTTGACCGGGCCACTATGAATGGATACAGCTCAGGATGTGGAGGACGTGTTCCCAGTTATCAGCCTCCAAGGGTGAGCAAGGGTGAAAGCTAAAGAAACCACAGAAATATTTGGGAGTAAAAAATTTAGATGGTCTGTAATTCATTCATTAATTTTAAGTTTTAGTCTGGTCAGGATCCTGAGACTATTCCAGAAATACAGGGCAAAGTTTCTACTATTAATACTATTATCTAGTTTTGCAGAAAGAACAGAGTACATTCCAATGTTTTTAACATACTTTATTTAATAGTATGGAGGCCCTCACCAGCAGCATCGGACAGCAGACAGATGGAGTCCCGTCTCATCCAGATCCTTTCAATGTCCGTCACTTAAACGACCACCCCCCAGAAACCCCTCACCAACTAGAGATGAGTGTCCCAGCAAGCGGAGCAAAAACAGCAGCTCACATCAAGTCAGTAAAAGTTTTATTTAATGCATGTCTGTGAAAGTGTTCACTTCTTACCGCAGGGTTGGTATAATTCCAGCTCTCACACCCATTGCTGTCCAAGTTACCATGGTTTGTAACTATTGCTGAAGATTATTTTATCACCATCTGCTGGTCAGTTTAAGAACAGCATTGGTAAGATTAGTATATTCCTAAATAGCATGTTCTTATTTATTTCTCTACAGGCTCTTTCCTCCAAAATTAAGCACCCTATGCCTATGAATCACCCTCCCTTGTCTCATCTTCCTCGTACCTGTAGCCCTCCATACCGTGGTGATGCCCAATGGAGTCAGTCAAATAAGAGACAGTCTTCTTTAGGCTTTCAGGTTAGTCATCAGATGTTAAACATTTTCACTCATGTTTTGGTTTTCTTGAAACTAAGTTTAATATTATAGGCATATAATATTCATTCTGGTTCTGTTTTAATAGGAGTCAAGTCAGTCCTACAGCAGAGATCACCTCCACAGGATTCATTCAGTGCCCTCATCTACACTTGGTAGTCCTGGCCAGGATTTCCACAGCTCTAAGTCCCTGAAATTAGGCCACCTCCACTCTTACAACCACCAAACCCACGATCACCTAGGACCCCATGGAACCAAAGGGGACTGGGAGCGTTCTGTTCCACCCTCACCAGCAAATTTTACCAGAGTGCCTTATAGCCCCCAGCACCAGCCTCCAGAGGGCACACACAGGCATCCAGTACCTCATGGCAGCCATGGTTCACCCACGCCATCCTGGAAGGACAAGCAGAGAAGTGTGAGTGCTGTCATGCCTCATAAGCCATTTAAACCACCTTAAGGCCTTCTATCTTTGGATTTTTTGTCCAAGAATAGGGAGAAGTGCAAGCATTCATATTTACTCCAGGATGGACTTTCAAATCCGTCAAGCCCTTAGTGAGTAACTAAGGGCTTAGGATGTTGTAACATAAGCACTCAATTAGTGAGCTATGAGTAATATGTTTGTTTATCCTAAACTGTGGTGTGCTTCTGTTTCTGGACAGGAAACCAGGTGCTCTGGTCTAGAAACTGAAGAGCGGCTGCAAGGGCTGAAAGAGGGAGGGCGGCATCACAGCACTCCAAAACACACCCAGCTCCATTGCAATTCTGAAGGCAGAAGTGTTCGACATGGCACCACTGGTGGGAGAGCAAGCCTGTCCCCAAGTCCCAAACCTGATTCCAGTTCCCAGAGGCTAGAGGGAAAGAAAATCAGGGTTTCAAAACACAGATCTCCATCAAATTACACTAAGCCCAGCTACTCTAACAGTGGTGGCCAAGAAAGCCCAAATCGTCTGCAGGACACAGACATGTTAAAACATGTTGAAATCAAGAAAAGGCATAGAGCACGAGAGAGAAGGCAAGAGAGGAAAAGGGAGGAGGGAGCAGATGAACGAAAGGCAAGAATACTAAGAAAACTGGAAGCAAAGAAAAAGAAAAAGGAGAGGCAGGAGAAAAAAAGCCACCGGGAAAGGAAAGGAAGCCATAGAAAATTAGAGATACAGTCTGAGAGAAAAATAAAAGATGAAAGAAAAAGATCAAGAAAAGCAGAAAAAAAATGTATTAAGAAAGTGGAGAAAGACTATTTAAGAAGAGAAATGTCTCCCCAGAGCCCTTCTAGTGATTCACTGAGTAAAAGTCTGGACTCAACCATTCTTGCATCTCCTCCACCTCTAGCTTCTTTAGAAACATCACTGTGTATTCACAAATACACAAAACATGAAGAAGAGGGGTCCACCTGTGACTCTGACACTTCACACACCTCAGGGTTAGTTTCACCATCCACTCCCCCTCTAGCAAATCAAAAACATGCGCTTCAATATAAATCAACGGACAATGCAGATAACATATCCACAACAAATGACAACAGTCTGCCACCATTTGAGCTTAAAAGTCCAAAAACCAGCAGTTTTGGGACTCAAAACATGCAGTTTGACCAGGAGGACATTACGCCTGAACAAGAGTTGTCACTGTTGAATAGCTCTAGTGGCTTTGATAAAAAAGTTCCTCAGTCTGAGGAAAAGAATCAACATGCTCCAGATCTGCTACCTGCTCACAGCAGTTCTATAGAGGACCATCTCCGTCTGGATCCTTCAGCTAGCCCCCCTGTACTTAGCTGGCAGGGCTCCCCTGTTTCAGATCTCAGTGAGGAAGAAGAGGATGAAGCAGGGGCAAACATAGATGGAGTGATCAGGAGACCAGTGCTCCAGCCAAGCCCCACTCATTCCTCTCCAGTCCAAAATCCAGAGGAAATCTGGAAAGAATCAGGTCCCTTGAGTCTGGAATACCGCCACAGCGACCTGGCCAAACTATTCGGCATTGCTCAGCCTTTTAAAGTTGTGGAGGAAGAAGAAGAGAAAGAACCCATGGCAGAGCAGCAAGACAGTAGCACAACAGCCTCTCAGGGACTGCATCTGCATAACAATGATGGCACCTTGGCCTCAGACAGCCATAACTATACCTACAGAGGTGGCCCATTTGGTCGGCCACCTTCTAAGACAACGGCTGGGGTCAAATACTCTTCCTCGCTCTCACTGGATCCAGAAATATGCCCTTTAGAGCAGCACAGCCCAACCCCGACATCCCCAAGAGCTCTGTCTCCAGTGGCCGTGCCCTTGATCAACCTTTCCCCTTCCATATCTACCTCAGACCTTTCAAAGCCTGACAACAACATGCAGGTGACTGAAGATAAAGAAGAGGATAGCGTTGTTGAGAAAGAGGGTCATGCCATGACTGAAACTGTAGAATCATTAAATGAACCAACCTGCACCTCTGTGATGAAAGAGAATGAGGTCAAGGTGTTGCCCTCCAACTTTTTGCCTGCTACCTTGCAGGCAAAACTGGCACACAGCTGTGAGGTGTTGCTAAACCACAGCTCCACTACCTTCCTTTCATCAGAAGTGAACAGTGGAAAGATCAAATCTAAAACCAAGCTGGGAAAAAATAAGCAAGGGCAAGACACAGACAAAAAGAAAGGGCAGCAAAAGAATCAGAAAACAAGAGCTGGCAGCAGTGGGACAACAGAAGAGGCAAGAGTCAGAAGACAGCATATAAAGCAGAAAAGGAACACCAAAACTGAGAAAGAGCAGTGCTCATCAAGTGGTGAACATTCTATACAACGTGCCAAGGTCCACAACAAAGTTATAGCAAAAAAGAAACTAACAAAGACCGAGGAGGACCAAAGAAAAGGGAATAAGGAGAAAGCAAAAGTTAAAGAGAAGGACATTGACAGAGATGCAGGAATGAAAAAAACAACCTCCAGGACACATCCAACTGTTCGGCTACTGTCCTCTGTACCGCTGAAAGAGCTAAAGATTCAGTTGGTGAAACTCAAGATCAGAGGGAGGCAGACATTCACTGCCTCTGAGTTCGAGCAGAAGACAATCCCGCTGAAAGAGATTAGCATCAACAACAATGCAACAGATATAATTAGAGCCTGCAAGTGAGTGTCTGCATCTTTAGCTGGTATTACATCTTTCAGTTTAAAAGCATCTTAACATAAATCATTAGATGAAAACCAGCAATAAATAGTTTAGCAGGAATTGTGTTTTAGAAGATAGAAAAAAAAAATTATATATATATATATATATATATATATATATATATATATATATATATATATATATATATATATATATATATATCCTAAGACCTGTAGCTTGAATGGCACTTTTTTGTAATAATAAAAATCATAGTTAGTATAGCAGTTTTAGCTGTTTGCATCATGTCGATTAATTAATTATTTTAGAACATTGTTAGCTGAACAGGACCTTTAGCTGAAAATGTATCAGCTGGGCTAAAGTTTTTATTTGAAATAACATTTGTAGGTTTAACATTATCTTTATATGGAATGATGATAATTAGGATCTTTATCTAAACAGGAACTGGATTAGCATTTTTGCTGGATTAGCATATGGAAGTAATGTATAGGTTTGTCACTATTTCTTTTCATATTTTTATTTCTCTTTCTCTTCCCTCTTTTATTTCCTCTTTTTCAGTGAGAGTTAAGAATGTGTTATTGGCTGCAGAAAGTGACATTTTTCTTAAAGTAGCGTACAGTGCTAATAATAACAGCAAATTGGGCAGAGTTCAAGTTAAGTCAAGTCAAGTTTATTTCTATAACGCTTTTCACAGCGGACATTGTCTTAAAGCAGCTTTACAGAATTTAACAGTTAAGGTAAACAATGTGTATTTATCCCTGATGAGCAAGCCATGGAGGCAGTTCAGAATAAAGAAGGCAAGAAAGAAAAAATTAAACAATAATTCTGCTTTACTTTTTTCTTTGTCTGTCTGTTTTTCTGTCTGTCGGTCTGTTTATCTGTCTGTCTGTCTGTCTGACTGTCTGTCTGTCTGTCAGATATGCGAAACTGCAGGGTCGTTTCCGTGAGTCCTATCTCCTTCCCTCTTTGTCTGTGAAGCCTGTGCTGAACATAGATTTTCAGATTCCCAGAGAGAAGCTTAACCCACCCACACCCAGCATTTATGTAAGCCGAAGATAATTTTTTTGTTTTGTTTTGTTTAATTTCTTTACATTTTAAAAGTCTGTTAATTATGGAATGTCAAAACTCCCTGTGTGACTATGTATGTATGTATGTATGTATGTATGTGTGTTTGTAGCTCGAAAGTAAGAGAGATGCATTCTCTCCAGTGCTGCTCCAGTTCTGCACAGATCCGAAAAACCCGGTTACTGTTATCCGAGGCCTGGCAGGATCACTCCGTCTCAGTAAGGATGGACACACATACACACATATACATACATACATACATACAGGTTCCTGGTTCTTGAAGCATATAAAACAATGTTGAAGCATAAAAAAAGGTTTAGTATCAAATAAGATATGAATTTTTTTATATATTAAAAGTTAAAAACATTAGCTAAGCAAGCAAGAGACCTATGGACAGCAATAACATTAACGAGCCTATATGAAGCTAGCAGCAAATATTGATCTTAATAGCAAGCCAAGGTTGCTAACATTCAGTGGTGGATGCATCATACAAACCATGAACTTAAGTTAAAGTAGAAATACACTAGGTTAAAATTTTACTTCAGTAAAAATGCTTGCTTTAAACTTTCACTTGAGTAAAAGTACAAAAGTATTTGCCTTTAAATGTACTTAAATATCCAAAGTACTTTGGTTTATTGTAGTAATAAAATTATTATTATTATTGTCACACGACTCTTGCTTAATCAACTCAGTTTATGTGTAAATAAATGTTATTGAATAATGAGTAACATTAATGTCTTCACATAAACTGAGTCTATCTGATATCTGTTTAAATTATAATGAGCCAAAAACCTTCTTTTCAACTTCTCAAAAAAAAAAAAAAAAATAAGACCACAGGTGTTGTGGCAAATTAGAGTCAAGAGTTTCTTCATTATTATTTTCAAAATGTTCTCCTTGCTGTTAAACTGACGCAGAGCTTTATGTTTGTGCTAAGTAGATACCACCAAGCGGCAATCAAAACAAGTTTAAAACAAAGCATGTGCTCTTATCCACTCATAAATAAAAAGTAACTACTGATTTCGCTAAATGTAGTTAAAGTTTAGTGAAGTTCATGTAAAAGTCTCCTCAAATGGAAATACATCAGTAAAGTACAGATACGTGAAAAAAACAACCTAACAAATTACATTTACTTTGTTACTGTCCACCACTAATAACAAGCTAGTTAACCTGAGGTTTAACTAACTTATACTAGTAATCATCTTAACAAAGATAAAAGTAAGCCAAATGCAGTAAATGTAAGTGTAACTAGTCTTGTAGCTAACATTAGGTTGTTGTTGTATTGGCACTCACTAAACTATGTGAGAAAGATATCTGGTATTTTTTCAGCTAATCTCTCTCTTTATGTATACTTCAGACCTGGGTTTGTTCTCCACTAAGTCACTGGTTGAGGCAAACGCCGATCATGCTGTGGAAGTGAGGACTCAGGTGCAGCAGCCGGCTGATGAGAACTGGAACACGTGCGGCTCAGCTCAGACGTGGCCGTGTGAGAGCAGCCGATCTCACACCACTATCTCCAAGTATGCTCAGTACCAGGCCTCCAGCTTCCAAGAGAGCCTACAGGTATATACACACACACACACACACACACACACACACACACACACACACACACACACACAATGTTTTAGTCCATTTGAACTGCGGGAACTGACTCCAACATGTGGTGCAACTTTTTTTCGTACTTGTGTTCAGTGTTTGTGGAAAAAACTAACAAAAACAGAAATGAAGACAGAATGTTCATTCATTCATTCTCTCCCGCTTATCCGTAATTCGGGTCGCGGGGGCAGCAGTCTGGCCCCCGCCTGCTGCCCAATCCTCACAGCACCGTCCCTCACGGTCCCTCCTGCAGGTGGTGAGCCCACGGGAAGGCGGCCCCACGTCACTCCGACGTCACGGACCTTGATATTTCCCTCGTAAGGGACCCCCGGAGCATAGAGGGTTAAGGGCCTTGCTCAAGGGCCCAAGAGTGGCAGCCTGGCGATACCGGGGCTCGAACCCCAGACCTTCCGATCGGCAACCCAACGCCTTAACCGCTGGAGTCACCACTCTCCCAAGACAGAATGTGTTAAACAAAATGTTTTATAATTCATTGCTATAATTCGCTGCTTTGTGTCTCTTAAATCAGTGGTCCCCAACCCTCGGGTCAATTGTTACCGGGCACTGCGTTAATCCGTTCCGTGGTGCAAAAAAGGTTGGGGACCACTGTCTTAGATGATGCCTGATTGTGAAAACAGGTTGAAAAGCGTACTGTATTTAAGGGTGCCAGGAATTTGGTAGTTTGCTGTAGGTTTAGTAGAAGTTTGAAATGGAAACTATAGACATTTTTGTTTTTTAAAAACCCCACAGGAAGAAAAGGACAGCGAGGATGAGGAGGAAGCAGAGAAAAAAACAGAATCTATGTCAGAGATGCCATCCAGCAACCCTTCCTGTACACAGAGGTGTGAAAATCTATCATTCACTCAGCTGTTTTCTTTAAGCATACTATTATGCTTCACAGTGTGTGCATATATGTGTGTTTTTGTGTGACGTATGTAAGCTTTTTGCTTTTCTTTCGTTTAGCACAGAACAGAAGTCGGTCGGCAAAATCATCAAGTTTGGTACAAACATTGACCTTTCTGACCCAAAGAGGTAAAACATGCACACACAGACACAGGTGATTTAAATCAGAGTGTGTGTGTTAAGTATTTTTGTGTGTGCGCGCGCATGTGCGCGCACGTGTGTGCACGTGGGTGCGCATGTGTGCATGCAGGTGGAAGTTGCAGCTGCAGGAGTTGTTGAAGTTGCCCGTGTTCATGCGCGTCTCCTCCACGGAAAATATGCTGAGCCACGTCGGACACACCATACTTGGCATGAACACCGTCCAGCTGTACATGAAAGTCCCGGGCAGCCGAACACCAGGTACACACACACACACACACACACACACACACACACACACACACACACACACACACATATATATATACAAACCCGATTCCAAAAAATTTTGGGACACTGTACAAATTGTGAATAAAAAAGGAATGCTATAATTTACAAATCTCATAAACTTATATCTTATTTACAGTACAATATAGAAAACATTTTCAAATGTTGAAAGTGAGACATTTTGAAATGTCATGCCAAATATTGGCTCATTTTGGATTTCATGAGAGCTACAAGTTCTAAAAAAAAGTTGGGACAGGTTGCAATAAGAGGCCGGTAAAGTTAAATACATATAAGGAACAGCTGGAGGACCAATTTAACCAATTATTAGGTTATTTGGCAACATGATTGGGTATAAATAGAGCCTCTTAGAGTGGCAGTGTCTCTCAGAAGTCAAGATGGGCAGAGGAAAAATAGTGGCGCAATATCAGAAAGGAGTTTCTCAGAGAAAAATTGCAAAGAGTTTAAAGTTCCCAAAGATTCAGAGAATCTGGAACAATCTCTGTGCATAAGGGTCAAGGCCAGAAAACCATACTGGATGCCCATGATACAGGAATGCTACTGTAAGGGAAATCACAACATGGGCTCAGGAATACTTTCAGAAAACATTGTCGGTGGACACAATCCACTATGCCATTCGCCGTTGCCGGCTAAAACTCTATAGGTCAAAAATTAAGCCATTTCTAAACATGATCCAGAAGCGCAGGCGTTTTCTCTGGGCCAAGGCTCATTTAAAATAGACTGTGGCCAAGTGAAAAACTGTTCTGTGGTCAGACGAATCAAAATTTGAAGTTCTTTTTGGAAAACTGAGACACCATGTCATCCGGACTAAAGAGGACAAGGACAAGGCTCAGTTCAGAAGCCTGCATCTCTGATGGTATGGGGTTGAATGAGTGCGTGTGGAATAGGCAGCTTACACATCTGGAAAGGCACCATCAATGCTGAAAGGTATATCCAAGTTCTAGAACAACATATGCTCCCATCTAGATGTTGTCTCTTTCAGGGAAGACCTTGCATTTTCCAACATGACAATGCCAGACCACATACTGCATCAATTACAACATCATGGCTGCATAGAGGAAGGATCCGGGTATTGAAAGGGCCAGCCTGCAGTCCAGATCTTTCACCCATAGAAAAAAATTGGCGCATCATAAAGAGGAAGATGTGACAAAGAAGACCTAAGACAGTTGAGCAACTAGAAGCCTGTATTAGACAAGAATAGGACAACATTCCTATTCCTAAACTTGAGCAACTTGTCTGCTCAGTCCCCAGACGTTTGCAGACTGTTATAAAAAGAAGAGGGGATGCCACACAGGGGTAAACATGGCCTTGTCCCAACTTTTTTAAAATTTGTTGATGCCATGAAATTTAAAATCAACTAATTTTTCCTTTGAAATTATACATTTTCTCAGTTTAAGTTTTTGAAATGTCATCTATGTTGTATTCTGAATAAAATAATGAAATTTGAAAAATCCACATCATTTGCATTCTGTTTTTATTCACAATTTGTACAGTGTCCCATCTTTTTTGGAATCGGGATTGTATGTGTGTGTGTGTGTGTGTGTGTGTGTATATATGTATATATGTGTATATATATATATATATATATATATATATATATATATATATATATATATATATATATATATATATATATATATATATATATATATATACACCCCCAATTTTTTTGTGGGTTTTTTTGTTTATTTTTTTAATCATGCCCAATCATGGTAATTTAAACATGGTGTGTTGATTTTTTTATTATTATTTATCCCAGGACATCAAGAGAACAACAATTTCTGCTCTGTGAACATTAACATCGGCCCTGGAGACTGTGAGTGGTTTGCTGTACATGAGCATTACTGGGAAGCCATCAGTCACTTCTGTGAGAAGTGAGTCACATCTCCTTTCCTCACACACATGTCCCTTTGTCCCTAATCTAACCAAACATACTCTGTCCTCTATGTCCCCTCTATGTCCATCAGGAATGGAGTGGACTATCTAACAGGTTCATGGTGGCCAGTTCTGGAAGATCTGTATCGCTCCAACATCCCTGTCTATCGATTTATTCAGCGTCCCGGAGATTTGGTGTGGATTAATGCAGGAACCGTTCACTGGGTTCAGGCCGTCGGCTGGTGCAACAACATCGCCTGGAACGTGGGTCCTCTAAACTGTAAGTGCAGAGTAATGCAGATTAAAAGTGTAATGTTTCTGCTCATTTAGATCCTAAAGAGAGACAAAGCATTCTGCTAAATATGAGTTACTAAATGAGATGGCTTTTGCCAAATATGAGATACTATACTAAATACAACACACTCTCCAAAATGTGTGGTACTAAATTATTATTATTATAAACAAATGAAACTATATTCTGTGTGCACGTGTGTGTTTGCAGCTTATCAGTATCAGCTGGCTCTGGAGCGCTTTGAGTGGAATGAGGTCAAGAAGGTCAAATCAATTGTTCCCATGATTCACGTCTCCTGGAATGTCGCCCGTACAGTCAAGATCACCGACCAAAACACTTACAAAATGATGAGGTGACTTCAATTGCAATCAGAAAGAAGGGGGGTGTTTGGTGTTATGAGATAATAAATGAATTTCTGATCTAAACTGAGAATAATTTAGAATTTCAAAACATACATACAGAGTATGATTATTAATGAAATGTGAGATATTTTGAGATCATTGAGGTTTGGTGCTCAATATGAAACATTCAAAGATTAAAAAAGTGAGACACACAAAAACACACATCTTTAACTCAAATGTGGGATCTGATCTATGAGAGCTTAAAAAAAAGCCTAAGCATTATGGGATACACGATATCAGACATTCTTAAATAGCATACATTTTGGGCGAGATATGAGGTATGGGAGATTTAAATCTAAAGAAAATACATTCTGAGCCTCTTGTGTGTTGTGTAGACATTGTCTCCTGCAGTCCATAAAACACATCCAGATCATGAGAGAACAGCTCGTAGCAGAAGGGAAGAAGATCTGTTACCAGAGCCGAGTGAAGGACGAGCCGGCCTACTACTGCAACGAGTGTGACGTGAGTTAAACAATATACCGTAATTTCCGGACTATTAAGCGCACCCATATATAAGCCGCACCCACTGAATTTTAAAAAGATTTTCATTTTGAACATAAATAAGCCACACCTGTCTATAAGTGTCTACACTGAAACTAATGAACTTTACACAGGCTTTAACGAAAGACAGTGTCTGTTACAAGGTGTAACGGGTGAAATATGTTGTGGCTCCTTTAAGAGCAGAGTGGCATTTTGGGAATAGCCTGCCGCCGCATTTTCCCGGTATTACTGCATGTGTGCAAGACCAAGGAATATGTCCTTATTATTTTCTGATGCTCATTTCTAAATTTCTTTGACTAAACCGTAACGATGTTGCCAAGAATAATAAAAAAAAAGCACGAGTTTTGTCTGTGCTTATATGATTTCTGTTGCAACTGGAGTTAGAGAGCTCTCCCTTGACCCTGATACAACGCGTTACAATGGCTTGTATCTAAACAGTAGCTTTTCTCCGATGCCGTGCAACTTTAGAACTTGATCTAATGTTATGTCGCTCAGTGTTTTGGCTTGAAGATTGTGAAACCCGAAAAATCCATAAATTAGCCGCTTCGTTGTTTAAGCCGCGGGGTTTAAAACGTGGGAAAAAAGTAGCGGCTTATAGTCCGAAAAATACGGTATAATTTGTCCGATAAGGACACATTTGTTTTGGTGCCCTGGCATGTGCTTATATAGCAAGATTATATGATGTAATTAATTTAGACTTAAAATGAATGCACATCTACAACTTGTGTGTGTGTGTGTGTGTACAGGTGGAGGTGTTTAACCTGCTCTTTGTCACCAGCGAGAACAGCAGTAGGAAGACCTACGTAGTGCACTGCGAGGACTGTGCTCGGCGGAGGAGCTCCAACCTTAGCGGAGTCGTCGTGCTCGAACAGTACAGCATTGAGGACCTGATGAACACTTATGATAACTTCAGCTTGGTCAGTCTCTCACACACACACAACATGTTTTTACAATAAATGTTTTCAAACCATTTCCCATATTACATTTAAGAAAAATTACAAAATTAATGCCAGGAGGGCGTTTGTGTATGTACAGTAGCTGATGCACTGCAGTGGCTGAGCTGCATTGCTGAAAGATTTTAATACTTGGCGCTCGGCAAATCACACATGATTAAGGTTTATTTTAGGTAATTTTTTTGACCACAGAAACATTTACCCACAACTTCACGCAGAAGAATGTAGAATGCTTTGAGCTGAAATACTTTTGGAGAAGATTTTGCTCTGTGTACATTGTATTCGTTCCTTGTTTGATTCGATGTTAAATGACAAAATGTGAATTGCCTAATGTGAATGCCCTAATTCCTTTTTTTATATATATTAATCTATAATAAAGCAGAAAAAAGTTGAAAAAAGTTTTTTGTTCTTTGTGAACACTCGCAGAAAAAGAGAAAATGCCTTATTTATAGGGTTTTTTTTCCGTTGGAGTACACAAAGTGTAGTAATCAAAATCCCACATTACCAAATATGATTAGTGTCCTGAAGTGCGCAATATTTCCAATCTAACAATCCGGTCCTGGTAGTTTTATTTGGAAGAAATGTCCACTCCGGAGCCATTTGCTCAAATTATAAAAATATGATACAAACTAGAGCAGCATATTCAGAGATTATGGGGTGGTAAGAGGCTGGGCTGGGCTACGTTGGGCCAGGTGGGGCGAGGCTGGGCAAGACAGGGCTGGACAAGGCAGGGTGGGGCTGTTCTGCTAAATGCCACAAATGTAAATGTAAACATCAAGTCCTGTTTCATTCTCAATAATACTCATACTGCACCACTAGGGGGCACTGATGTTTTAGACTTTGTTTAAAAATAATACAGAATTGTTTTGAAAGAGGCAGATGTAGAGGACAGGGGGGTATGGAGACGAATGATATGCTGTGGCGACCCCTAATGGGAGAAGCCGAAAGAAGAAGAAGTTTATAATAATACAGAAACTTGACTCTCTCTCTCTCTCGCTCTCTCTCTCTCTCTCTCTCTCTCTCTCTCTCTCTCTCTCTCTCAGGCTCCTGTACCATGTTCAAAAGCCTGAGGTGTTTGATGTCACACAGCCATGACCAAATCTCCTGCTCGCTTGCCAACAGCAGCAGTGCAACATTCATTTCTCTCGTTTATTTCTTATTCATTATCTTTTATTGTTTAGTTCTTTAATATTATTTTTATCAAAACCACTACTGCGGACTCTCTGATCCACAAGCTGTTTACTCGACACTGTTTACAGAACCACATCAGCAGGTGCTTCACCGACTCGCTCGTCTTCCCCTTTCACCAGCTACTTGAGTCACAACGTTGTTACGACGCTGTTACGATGTGTTAAAAACGCTCTGAGGTCAGACCGGTCAGAGACGTGCCACATACACAGACACACACACACCGGTACACAAAAGCCCGGGGTGCTTAATGCGAACCTTTTTATTTTAATTTTTTTCATTTTTTATTCTCATTCACTCACTCACTCACACACACACACACACACACACACACACATACACACATACAGAGCAAACAAACTGCTGTGATCTTTCACAATCGCCGAAACGTGTGAACTCATTCAGGTACTATTGTAGTTTACATTTATGCAAATGTTTCAGTTTATTTATTCGGCGTCTCTGGTGCTTTTATACAACACAGTATAACAGCAGGGGAAGAAGCTACACACACACAGGCATTACAAGGGGTTGTTACAATGATATTGTCGTGAATACATTTACTACAACGCTAAACTTTCTAAATGCTGTTTGCATTCTGATCTGGGTGCTATTATTTTAACTTTTTAATTATTATTTTTTAAAGGTTTTCAAAAATAGTGGAAAAAAACTTTAACACCATTTTGGCCTTGATTTAAAAAGTAAAAACAAAAAAAAAACAAAGCATTGATGCAATATGAATAATTTTACAACAATATTGCATTTTTTTCAGAGCATTAACAATTTTCACAAATATTTCTAAAAAAAAAAACAACAAAAAAAAAACAACAATAATAATACGGGTTCAAATCTTATTTGCATTGTCCAGAAAACCTGAGTGTTTGATATTGTTTTTTTTTAATGATTACTTTGGGGTAATTTTCTGTTGAATTCTTCTTGTTTGCTCTGCATATTTCTTTTGAAAGTGTTTGATTTGCATAATTTTTTTAATTGTGATTTTATTTATTCGACTGCTTTGGGTGTATTTATTAAAGTGTACAAGGTGCTCCTCCTAATGAGGGATTTTGTAAATGAATTTTTTGTAATTAACCCTTTCAGGCCCATTTTATAGGCACAAATGAAATAAATAAAACATTACATTTATTGTGTAGAAAATTCAGTTTAAAAAAAAAAAAACTGTTTTCTGATTGGTTGATGAATTAGCTCTCAGCCAATCGGTGGAGTTGATGCATTTGAATGAGTCATAACAGCATAGTGGGTCTGAATGGGTTAATTGCGCTGGTTTCTGAGGAGGTGCTAAGGCTGAGAAGGAGGACTTTAATTCGATGGTGCTCAATCCCCCCCTCCGCTTGGCCGTTCCCTCACCGTGTATATGATCTAAAGAATTACATATGAATATTAACGATATTAATCTCACAGCTTGGTGCTTAGAACAAAGTCTGTACAACCTGAATGTCTTTGTACTGTATCAGTTTAAAGAGTTTGTTCTTTTTTTATACCTATTTTTCCCCATTCCTTTCTGTGAAATAATACGAGATGTCGTGTTACTCGTGGACTTCCTCTTCTTATTATTCATCTTTTTAACACTGATATTTCTCTGGCAGATTTCAACCAGACTGAGGTCGGTTGCTTTCTGTCCACTCCTGACTCTTCCCCTGAGTGTTGAATTTTTTTTCCCCCACAATGTTTTAAAAATTTTTATTGTAAAACTTTAAAAAAGAAAAGAAAAAAAAAGATAAAAACTGAGCCAGACCTGTCTTAAACACCTGTGTGATTCTGTGTGTCATAATTAATATTATAATAATATTAGCTATGATTTGAAAAAAGAAATAAAAATGTTTTCATAAATCCAACAAGTTATTTTGGGGGGGTTTATTAAAGAAATCTTTATTGCAGAGTTTTCCCTTTCCTTGCTGATGTGTGTTAAAAAGGGTGACAGCTTGGCAACCTCTGCAGCCGGAAATCCTGGATCCAAGGACGGGAAATCAGTCCTGCGTGACTCTCAGGATATCCCCTTAGATGCTATTTTTCCTTACTGCTGCTCCTGTCAGTGCTGATGCATGATGCCCACCTAATATTCATTCTCTTTATCTCACTCTAATCCCCATATAGCCCCTGTCAGAAGTATGAAATGATGTAAAACAGGAATGTATCGCCTGGTATCTTGTTCTGTCATCACTCATCCTTGTAAAAAATGTCTTTTGTATCTCTATATTCTTTCTTTGCTAAGCTCTGTGAAATGTACAGTTTGGCCAAAAGTGTGTCCAAAATGGCAGTGCTACAAAACGAGCTCTTTGAAAACATGGTTGATGGTGTCAAGTCTGGACTGGAAGAAATTGAGTGTCTTGCACAGAGCCCTGACCTTTGAAACTCCCTCAGCACTAAACACCTTGGGATTAGCTGGACCTGGAGCCTCTGGATCTTGACATCAATGTTTAATTCCTTATACTTGAATGATCACTAATCTTAAACCCACCCCTACAACCCAAAATCTAGTGTGTATTCTTCCCAGAAGAATGCTTATTAGGACAGCACATCTGGAATAAGATGCCCAATAAGAACACAAGTGTGATGGTCAGGGGTGCACATATTTTTGCCCATGTAGCCTACTGAAAGTTTTGATGCTCAGGATTGAAGATTACCCACATTCCCATTTTTTTAGAGAGGAAATAAGCTGCATTATTTGAATGATGTGAACTCGGTGACACACTAAGAGGAAGTCTGTGTTAAATTCCAACATTATAAAGTCACTTTTTCCGGTGTAACAAATATAATCACACTATGATGATGCATTAAGCTTAAAACAACCTGTGATGTGCATTATTATAAAATGCTGTTATTGTGAGGATGTTCTCAGTAGCAAAAGATGAATGTGAATTGCGAAATAAATATTAATTCACCTAAAATTAGCATTCTACTCAACCAGATACGCTAAAATCAAGATAATTTTGAATGAGAGCTAATCAAAAGAAATCTAACTGTGTAGATAGTTTATTAAAAATGAAATCTCAGGTTAGCATTTGTCAGTGCTAATAATCAGTCAGTTAGTAATCATTCGGACTACATTATTTTATTATAGAATGAAATAAAAGTGTTGATGGCTTTAATAATAATTTTATGTTACAGATATAATTGATTATATACAAAGATAACGTCAGTTTAGCTGAAACAGAGTGTATTCCAGTGTTTATGAGCTACGAGATATGTTAACCCCCGCATCACTTCCATTTCAGACCTGTTCTCAGTGACTTTAAACAGACGTGAAGCTCTCAGCATTTCAACACTGAAAAATGTAGCTATACAGAAGCTTGACCTTTAAACAAAAAAACTCAATTTGTGCAACCTAAAAATATTATTACATTTAAACTTGCATTAATTCGCCTTTTGGTTCCTTCATTTGATGGACTTTGTCAGTATCTGTTCATATTTGTTTTATTTGATGGTGCTTGTTGATGTTGATGTATAGTGGTTAAATTGGTATGATAGGTTTGTTTGGTTGAAATTCATGGTTTTTAAAAACGTTTCGTTTAGTATGATGAGAAATGTTTATATGGTAATTTTGGTGTATTGGTTAGTCTTGGTATAGATTCAATGGGTATTTCTCAAAGTTTTTTTTTATATGATAGATTTAATTGAGAAAGTTAATTTTTAATGAAGACTGTTAAACCAGAATGTTGAAAAAAGGTAAGTGGTGTATTTAACTGGTGAATTGTGATGTTTAATTGTGATTTTATTATTTAATGGTGAGTTTGGGTGTTTTCTAGTATTTTATATGATTTAAAATCGGGTTTTGTGTTTTATGTTGAATTAAATTTTTTAATGGTGAATATTGGTGTTTGATGGTAATAGTAATGGCATGTTATTTGTGTTTCATGGTGAATATTCATGTTTCATGTTAAATACTGGTATTTAATGATGGGTTATATGTGTTTAATGGTGAATACTGGTGTGTAATGGTGGATGTTATTGATTACTAGTAAATATTGGTGTTTACATGTGAATACTGATGTTTCATGAAAAATAATAGTGTTTTATTTGGGTTTTGGAATTTAATGCTGCAAATTGCTGTTTGATGGTAAATATTCGTGTTGAATTTGTGGGTTATGTGTAGTAAATGTTGGTGTGTAAAGGTGAATACTGGTGTCTAATGAAGAGGTTCTGTGTGGAATTAAGAGTTTTGATGTTGAATGGTGAATTTTGATGTTTAATGCTAAATATTGGTGTTCAAAGGTGAGTTATGTGAATTTAATGGTTTATACTGGTATTTAATGGTGTATACCTGTGTTTAATGGTAAATATTTGTGTTTCCTGATGAATATTGGTGATAAATGATATAATTTGGTGCTTACTGGTGAATATTGGTGTGTAATGGTGAATTTTGTTCTTTAATGGTGAACATTGCTGTTTGATGGTGTATGATGGTGAATGTTGGTGCTTACTAGTAAATATTGGTGCTTAGTTGTGAATATTGATGTTTATTGAAAAAGAATGTTGGTAACTACTGGGAATGTATACAATTTTCTATTTAACTCATTGATGGATTTGACCATTTGGGCTGGTATTTCTGGTCTTTTTCTCCTCCCCCACTGGACAGAGATAGTTTATCTTCTCCACTACTCCCTAACAATAAATTGTGCAGGGAGGAATGTCATGTGTGTAATGGTGGAGTTACTCTTATGTAATTGGCAGACTTGGCTTGAAGTCTTGCTTTTATATTTCATGGAAATAGTGCCACTGAACAAAAATTAACATATAATTTTTTGATAAATTCAGAGAAAGTATCTGTAGCCAAGGTTTGTTTTACCTTTCAGGTTTAAAAACTGTATATATATCCTTTTTCCGCCTCCCCTCCTCACTCTATTGCTGAATCAGTTGTAGTTCAATGTTCAAACACCCTATCTGCCACAAGCAGGAGCGAACCCAAGCCCAAAAGAGGGATAGGAGATACCTTTTGTCAGAGGAAGGAAATAGAGAGACAGGAAAAGAGAGAGAGAGAGAGAGAGAGAGAGAGAGAGAGAGAGAGAGAGAGAGAGAGAGAGAGAGAGAGAGAGAGAGAGAGAGAGAGAGAGAGAGAGAGAGAGAGAGAGAGAGAGAGAGAGAGAGAGAGAGAGAGAGAGAGAGAGAGAGAGAGAGAGAGAGAGAGAGAGATGACAGACTTTTCTTTCAGAGATTCCTGTTTTTGACACTGACATTGCCTGAGCACCATCAGCTAAAAACAACCGAGACTACAAAAAGTAACGAAGGGCGACAATTTCAAGGACGGCGCTGAAGAATCTGCTTGACAACAGGAGGATTAAAATCAAACACCTGTGAAAATATTTAGCAGGATTTGGACAGCAAATATCGTTCACTTCATCCAAGTAAGTACAGAATTTAATTTAGAGAAGGATCTCACTGTGTGATTTAACACCCATGTGTTAAAGGTTTACTGTCTTTTTAATGCAAAATCTCTAGAGTTAAATTATCATCACTCTAACTAATTATATTTTATATATTTTTTATATATATAATTAATTATAACTAATTTTATTTAAAATAAAAATAGAGGTGTTTATAAAGCATTCACTAAATGTAAAAGTTTTAGAAGTAAGAAATGTTTTTGAAACAGTCCAGAACTCCTTCAGAAGCATTTTTGTAGGATTTTAAATGAATAAAAAAAATGCTGATTGCATGATGGTATAATGATTTGTCACTATTGGTCATCTATCATTAATTTTATTTAATTGTTTTATTATTATGAATAATATCAAATGTAGCATCTGTCAGCTGTAGCATAAGTTTAATATCCTTGTTTATGATGTTGTTTTGATGTTGTTTCAAGATTATGAAATATATTCAATAATTGTTATTTCATTTTACAATGAAGAAATATAATAAGAAGAAGAAGAAGAAAAAAGAAGAGAAAGAAGAAAAATTAGAAAGTAATTAATTAACTAAATCTCTATGTACAAACATACTGTTGACCTATTTCGTTTATATACTTATAATATATATAAATATAAAAGTATAGATAAAAGTTTATATACTTTAATTACACATCAAGTCAAGTCATAAAGTTGCATCAGAAAGAAAGACACAACATCTATATAATAATAATAATAATAATAATAATAATAATAATAATAATATTAAATAATAATAATAATAATAATAATAATAATAATAATAATTATTATTATTATTATTGTTATTTATTATTATTATTATTAATATTAATATTAATATTATTATTATTATTATTATTATTATTATTATTATTATTATTATTATTATTATTATTATTATCACCACAATCCTGTCATGCACTGATTTACATTTCCATTCAATGATAGAATTTTGGAATTGAATTATAAGTTTTTAAACAGTGTCATATTAGCTCTAAAATATCCAACAGTGATGTCATGCTGTTTGTGTAGGAATAATTCAGCTGGACTCAGGCCAGGTGCAGGTAAAAAAGAAAACAGCGTGCCCTTTTCCTAAAAAGACGGATCTGTTGGTGCCAAGGCTACCTAAAGCTAAGAGTCGGTAGACTTGGTTCCATTTTAGAAAAGTTTCCAAGTAAAATCTATTTTTCTGAAAACCAAAGACTCTTAATTCACTAAGAAGAATTGTTCTTCATGCTAATTAGTGTATGTAATAACAGGGGGATTGTGCAGATGTAAGTGTGTAAATGATTTCCAATTATATTTTCTTCAAAAAAAGTTTCTGCAAATCTGTTCTGGTCCAAGTGGAACCAATTTATTCAGTGAGCCTGTAAGGAAACCGTCACAAACCATTTTATTAAAGAGTAAAATCCTGACAGGGTCCAAACATTTTGTGCAATAATTTGCACACATACAGTTTACATGTACACTTTTAGCAGAAAGGAAGAGTTCTTTTAAGGTTTCTTAGATTAAGTTATAAGGTTCCTGCAAGATGGACAAACCTAGTCCCAGAAAAATGACTATAGCAAGTAATTTTTTAAGCAATCAAAGTTCTTTAGAGAACTAATAAGCACCACATTAGCACCCTGCTGTAGGTTCAGGGTCGGCGTGTCAAGGTCAGGAGGTTATCATGGTTTATTTGTCCCAGCATGAGCAGGAAGGCGTGTGTTTGAGGAGATGTCCTGCTCGTGGCGATATTCGCAGTCTGTTCCACGCACATTCTTTCCTCTGGGCTCGGTTCCCGCCTCATTGTTTTGTGTTTTTAGTTTCTCTCTCACTTCCTGTTTCCTCCTGTTCACAGTCACTCGATTATATCTGTTTACCTTCCACAATGTGAACCCCGGAGTTCTGATAGAAAAAATAAGCAGAGCTTGCTTATTTTGTAAGAGTTTACATTAAGGCAAAGAGTGATGATTCTGTTGCTGTTATATGAGCCTCAAGTGAATAAAGTTTTAGTTCGTATGTATCATACACAGAATTCAACAATAGCGTATCACAGGGAGACTCAAACCTTTTTTCAGGTTTTTACATAATTTCAATTTCATATGCACACCGCTAACCCAATCCGAAATCACACAGAGGCACACCCATTCTCCTTCCTAATTACAAACTTTATGTGTTTGATGATGCTTCACTGAAGTCTGTAGATATCTGTTATTTGTTGGCTACATTAGCCTCAGACCCCAGGCATTTGACATTTACAGGAGGCATGTCTGCAGACATTGTGGACATTTTTAATACATTTTTGACCAAACTCCAAGCTACTTTTAGTAAATGCTCATTCTGCTCATATGTAGTTTATGGTCTCTGTGGGGTATAATGGCTATACATGAAGAAGTCAAGAGTCATGAAGCGTTTTATTGTCATTTCAACCATATAAAGCTGATGCAGTACACAGGGAAATGAGAGTTTCTCCAGAACCCCAGCTGGTGCAACATAAAACAACATAGAGCTACATCACACCACACAACATAGAGCTACATCACACCACACAACATAGAGCTACATACAGAACACAGAGCTAAGAAGTCAAATTAATTGTCCAGGCAGCATAAAGTGTATAGTTTGCAACCTAGTGCAAACAGTGTCATAGTAACATATATATTTAAGAATAATTCAGAAACTCTGAGACTTCAAGCTGAATATGTGATGAAGGCTTATAGAAATCCTTTAAATCATCCCTAATTTTGGCATTGGACTTTGGATCGGAAGATCACAGGTTCAAATCCCACCACTGAACTCCCACTGCTGGGCCCTTGAGTAAGGCCCTTAACCCTCCACTTCTCAGTTGTAAGTTGCTCTGGATAAGGATATATATATATATATATATATATATATATATATATATATATATATATATATATATATATATATATATATATATACAGTGAGGAAAATAAGTATTTGAACACCCTGCTATTTTGCAGGTTCTTCCACTTAGAAATCATGGAGGAGTCTGAAATTGTCATCGTAGGTGCATGTCCACTGTAAGAGACATAATCTAATAAAAAAAAATCCAGAAATCACTAAATATGATTTTGAAACTATTTATTTGTATGATACAGCTGCAAATAAGTATTTGAACACCTGTCTATCAGCTAGAATTCTGACCCTCAAAGACCTGTTAGTCTGCCTTTAAAATGTCCACCTCCACTACATTTATTATCCTAAATTAGATGCACCTGTTTGAGGTTGTTAGCTGCATAAAGACACCTGTCCACCCCATACAATCAGTAAGAATCCAACTACTAACATGGCCAAGACCAAAAAGCTGTCCAAAGACACTAGAGACAAAATTGTACACCACCACAAGGCTGGAAAGGGATACGGGGAAATTGCCAAGCAGCTTGGTGAAAAAAGGTCCACTGTTGGAGCAATCATTAGAAAATGGAAGTCGCTAAACATGACTGTCAATCTCCCTCAGACTGGGGCTCCATGCAAGATCTCACCTCGTGGGGTCTCAATGATCCTAAGGAAGGTGAGAAATCAGCCCAGAACTACACGGGAGGAGCTGGTCAATGACCTGAAAAGAGCTGGGACCACCGTTTCCAAGGTTACTGTTGGTAATACACTAAGACGTCATGGTTTGAAATCATGCATGGCACGGAAGGTTCCCCTGCTTAAACCAGCACATGTTCAGGCACGTCTAAAGTTTACCAATGACCATTTGGATGATCCAGAGGAGTCATGGGAGAAAGTCATGTGGTCAGATGAGACCAAAATAGAACTTTTGGGTCATAATTCCACTAAACGTCTTTGGAGGAAGAAGAATGATGAGTACCATCCCAAGAACACCATCCCTACTGTGAAGCATTGGGGTGGTAGCATCATGCTTTGGGGGTGTTTTTCTGCACATGGGACAGGGCGACTGCACTGTATTAAGGAGAGGATGACCGGGGCCATGTATTGCGAGATTTTGGGGAACAACCTCCTTCCCTCAGTTAGAGCATTGAAGATGGGTCGAGGCTGGGTCTTCCAACATGACAATGACCCAAAGCACACAGCCAGGATAACCAAGGAGTGGCTCTGTAAGAAGCATATCAAGGTTCTGGCGTGGCCTAGCCAGTCTCCAGACCTAAACCCAATAGAGAATCTTTGGAGGGAGCTCAAACTCCGTGTTTCTCAGCAACAGGCCAGAAACCTGACTGATCTAGAAAAGATCTGTGTGGAGGAGTGGGCCAAAATCCCTCCTGCAGTGTGTGCAAACCTGGTGAAAAACTACAGGAAACGTTTGACCTCTGTAACTGCAAACAAAGGCTACTGTACCAAATATTAACCTTGACTTTCTCAGGTGTTTAAATACTTATTTGCAGCTGTATCATACAAATAAATAGTTAAAAAATCATACATTGTGATTTCTGTATTTTGTTTTTTAGATTATGTCTCTCACAGTGGACATGCACCTACGATGACACTTTTAGACCCCTCCATGATTTCTAAGTGGGAGAACTTGCAAAATAGCAGGGTGTTCAAATACTTATTTTCCTCACTGTATATGTATAAACTGTAGATAGATAGATAGATAGATAGATAGATAGATAGATAGATAGATAGATAGATAGATAGATAGATAGATAGATAGATAGATAGATAGATAGATAGATAGATAGATAGATAGATAGATAGACTGTATATATCTTTTTAAGTCTCTGAAGACGTAATGAATCTTCAGAACTCCACAGCTGTGCTCTCTCTGTTATTCAGAATGAGTTTGTCTCGTAACGGGACGCTGGAGAGGACACAGTCTCAGCAGTTCAGCTCTGATGCAGATGACTCCGAGTCAACTCGTCTGCATCACACAAACTCCATGACATCGCCAGTCATTGACCCTGTGACAACGGCGGCAGTGGTTCCTCCACCGTACACGTCCTCCAATGCTTCGGCTGACCCACTGGAGCTCAGAGCCTCACTGGACTGCTGGGCGTGTTCAGTTCTTGTCACAGTGCAGAACCTAATCATCGCCGCCGTGAATGCAGCACTCGCCTCCATTATTTTTGGGGTCATCCTCACTCCAGCTCTTACAATGGTCGTTTTTGGATTCCTTTGCCATTCTAAGGTGAGATAATAATCATGAGGATTTGGTGTAATTTAGACAAGTAAATTATTTGACTCAGTTCACCAGTGAGCATTGAAACTTATATTTATATAAACCTTATATTTATAAATCTTATAGTTATAAGCATTATCTCTTTTATTCAACTAAAAGTTTTCCCCATAAGAGCTTACTCTACCTCTTAATAAAAAATTTTTTATTCATTTACGGTGCAATGTATTGAATCTTATGATAAATCTTATAATTGGAAATTTAGTAAAACACAACAAAATTGAATCAACAATTAAAGACATTAATATAATGATGTCTGTGTTTTCCTAAAAAGTTTCATGTTTATAAATTCTAATCAATGTAGGATTGACGTTCCTCCGATCTTCTTATCCAGGTTCAGCCCCATGGTACATCCGTTTATTGCTCAGACCTGCTCAACGATGCATCCTGTGTCGCTCTGCTGGTTGTTGGGTTCTTGTTGTTGGTTCCTCTGCTGGTGTTAGCTTTAGCGGCATACTGTAGACTGGCTCGTCACCTGCAGCTTGGCCTCTGCTTCATCCCTTACAGCCGCGCCGTCTATAAAAACATGCCTGTTTCTCAGCACCCGGGGCTGCAAGGCTGCTGCAGCCAGCAGGGGGCACATGAGAGAGAGGGCAAATCCAGCGTGTGGGTGTGAGGACACATCAGATGGTAAACATCTTCGGCTGAAACTGTGATGAAGAGTTATTACTCCAGTGATCTGCATATTTTTTATTATTAATTTGTATAGTAATTATTCACATTTCCAAATACACCGATGTATGAACTTTGCTGAAAAATTGCATGCTTTTTATTTTCATTTGGAAAGCGTTTCATCGAATGGCATTGCATGAATCTGATGTGTTTAACATACTTTCATGCTTTTTTATGTAATGTTTGTTTTTAATAAATTTTCTCATGGGGTTGATGAATTTTCTTTAACAGTAACTCTGACAGTTTCCAACTGTGAAAGCTCATTGACTTTTACATGTAACTGTAATATAGTGACTTTTGCTGTATAGTATCGATGCTTGTAAGACCCAGAGGTAAGTTTCCTGATGTCATCAGGACGAAGGGACTTACATAAAAAAAAAACATTTACAAGACAGAGAAAAGAAATAACTCTGAAATGTGGTGTGATATTAACCTTTTATTGATACCATAAATTACAAATATATAGTATATTTTCAAGTATATAAAGTAATACGGTGAAATGTGCCCTTTATATGTTGCTGTAGCTGCTCCGAATTTGAAGTAAAAGTGCCTACCTGTTATATTACAGTACTTTTTTTAATGCACTCTTGTCCACTTTGCCTATTCACTAATGCACTGACTAGTGCACTAACTATAGTTAAGGTACTTGAGTAAAAATGAGAAAATAGCGAACCAAATTTAAATTTTTAAACAATTCTTGCTAATTGCTAATTGTATGAGAGGAACTTTAAGCATGAAAATACAATGATACAAAACTGCAAACTTCACCAAAATGCTGGTATGTGTATTTTTCTGTGTTGGATTTAGCCTCTGGGATCAGCATGGCTGGTTGTTGAGGCTGGTGAGGATTTTGTCATGCTGTGCTTTGTACAGAGCCGTAAAACTGCCAGGAGGGAGAATGCCACGCCCATCTTCGTCCACCTGACCCATCACAATAAAGTTTTGTCCTAAAACAGAAAAAAGCGAGGGATGAAAAAGAATGAAAGAAATAAGATTCAGAATTGTTGGAGTCAGATTTGGAGCAACAAGATTTAACATTTTTCTGTGTAGTCTGCTCTACTTTTCCTATCACAATTGTTTATCATTACTATCCTGACATTTTAATGTTTCTTGTGTGTAACTTTTCATGATTTTCATACATATATCTTTAATCTTTCTTATTTCTGCCTTAAATATTAGCTGAATGTTTGTTCATTTAGTTTGTTTTTGGCCATGTTTGTTGTTTAGGTCACCTCTGCGTAGTACTGGACACGTCCTGCACATAAGCACCAGTTTAACTGTCATAGTCTCTCCAGCCTGAGTGATGGTCAGTCCTCCAGATTTATAAGCCTTAATGATGGAGACGGTGGCCAGCAGGCGGCCCTGAGGAGCCGGGGAGAGTGCCGTCACCTTCCCCGTGATCACTACAGAAAGAGAAAACACAATTACAGTAATCCCCGTTTATCGTGTTGGTTACATCCCAAATCCGCCCAGGATAAATGAAAACTGCGATAAACATATGCCACTCCAAAAATGCTTTTCTTTTTATTGTTTAAGCCGTAAATCATCCTCCCACACACATAGTATACACAGAGCAAACATTTGCAAGAATATAGCGAGATGAATTGTGTGTAAATCCATAGAAATACAGTACACTGTATAACATTTATAGTGAGTACATGTACTGTACAGTATTTTATGTATACAGTATTGTACTGTATTAACATTTTTATTATTTTACTTATTTTTATATTTTACTTATAATTAATAATTATATTTTTATAAATAAATGTAATTTTTTAACATAAAACTCCATAAAAACAATTCCCTATAAGTTTTTTGGTTTATCGTGCTATACATGAGAGCCTGGGAAAATCGGCGATACAAAATAGTTATGTGGCAAATACAATTCCGCGATAAACTGGGGGCATGAGATTCGATCCGTGGTAAAGCGGGAAATATTTCACATATTTCACACAACCTTCCAAACAGGATCTGTAACAATTAACTTACCAAATTCACTGCTGCAGAAACTCGCTTTTATGCTGCCATCTCTCTTACATGTTTCAGGACATAGAGGGTTTGAGCCTGGAAATTTGTAAAATGAAAAGATTAATAATTTTACAAAGCATACTTTAATGAAATATTGTTTTAGATAATGTATGTTGGCAAAATGACAATGTAAAAAACATTGATTCCTGATTAACTTTTGTAGTTTTTGATGCAATATCATTAACTCCCCTCTCACCTGGAACAGCTGGATTTGGCTGTCTCGACTCAGGTTTGCGACTCGAAGGTCTGTCTGGCTGGTTGGGATTGGGCGGTGGTCGTCTGCGTGGAGCCTTGGTGGTGGTTGTAGTAGTCGTTGCCTCTGTAGTCATTATGATGATGGGTTTGTGGGGCAGGACTGGGCCGAGCCGTGGAACTGTGGGTGATGAGTGCACACGGGATCCTGGCTGGACAGAATGCCCTCTTGGGACACTGGAATATGAGGCCATGAATCCGTCAGAAGTGACGCTCTGGTCAGACACAAACTGTACCAGGAGAGCGTTACTGTTGGTCACGATGGGGCTGGAGATGGAGAGAGAGAAAAAAAGAAAAAGAGAAAATGGATTAGAATTAACTATGTAGTTATAGCACTAGCTTATATGTGATGGTCTAGAAATGTTATTGAATCAATAGTCTGATTATATATTTGTTCAATTCAGTTCACGTCTTTAGAGAGAACCCTGACTCGAGTTATATCTCTTCATTTGCCATTGTTAGTTTCTTTCCCCTGCATATATAAACCACATGGACCCTCATTTACTCTGTGAATCTTTACAGACAGTCAGGGTCTGAGCTACACTGCAATTTGCACCACCTGGTTACAATATATTATTATTTTCTTACTTTATTATTATCAGAGCTGTTTTTAGAATCCATACTGTCACAAAGAACTATCTTGAAGAAAATCTTTTCTACAAGTGCATAAGTCACGATAAAACTTACAAAGCTGTACTCACTCAGGTGCCTTGTCACCGCAATATTTTCCGATGCGTCTGGAGGCATCACTCTCTCCCCCATTATAAAATGCCACGTAATCGAAGCGACAGTATGTATCACGCTCCACATCAAACTTCTCGAACTTCACCTCAATCACCTGAAAAACACTAACACCAACATCAACCATCACACAGCTCCAAGCTCAAAAATCAACACAACTACAAATTATATTTTTAAACAGAATTTCATTTCCTTGTATAATATTAGATTGTAATATCCAGAAGCGTATATTTACAAAGATTAAACTGATTCAAGTATGAGTCCTGACCTTGTCTGGATCCACAGTGATGAGCCACAAGCAACTGATGCCTGGAGGGTAATTTTTCTCTGGCCAGTTGGGAGTTTCGAATGTGCCTTGTGGTTTTGTCATCTTTCCACCACACAACTGTTGATCTGATTGTCACATTTCAGCACAATTTATCAGAAAGACATGGCAAATTATAACTACTCAATTTTCATCCATTAATGCAAGACAGTAATTGCTATAAAAGTTATTAATGAAAACGTCAATTATCTATTATTGCATGTCCCTAAGTAGTAAAGATAGATCTTTATTAACTCCACAGTGTTGCTCATTATACTCCAACCAATTCAAAATGTAAATAAAAATGCTAATATTTGCTAAGCTAGTATAGGTGGGAGGATGTAGCTCTCATCCAATATTTATTTATGCTTTTATTAAATAAATATTTTTAGCTTAATGTTTTTTTAGAAAAGGCAGTGCCTGTTTTTTTTTTCTTAAACTTTTAACTTATTGTTTTGTTGAACTGAGTAACATTTTTTATAAAACATGCTTGACTTCGAATTCAATTAAAATTCTTTTAAATCCAATGCCAAAAAAAGGTTATTTCATTAATGAATGGAGTGATTATAAGTGATGAGCACCATTCAGGTGTGGTTTTGCTCCAATAAATTGAGCAAGGAAGCCACGACCCCCAGTTGCTGAGTCAGATTCCATTTGCAGCATCATGGTGTTGGAGGTGGAGATGAGCGTGCCAGGACGAAACGTTCCGCAAAACCGACCCAACTTCTGTGCCATGTTTGAGTGACCATTATATATGTCAAGGAAATCATATCGGCACAGAGTGTCGGCCTCAAAGTCAAAAATCCTGAAGGAGAGCGTGACCACGTTGCCTTCTGGGACCTAAGTAAGACAGAGAGACAGACAAGTCTAGCAAATAATTTTGCAGTCATGCTAATAAAGCTATCAGCACATACTAGGGGTGTAACGATACACATATTCATACCGAAATGATTTGGTATAGGGCTTTCGGTTTGGTACACATGTATACCGAATGTAATTCTTTTTAACATGCGGAACTGTTTCCTCAGGAATGTATTAAGTTCCGGACCGCAAGTTTGTTTATTCTCCAACTAGCATTTAAAGTACATTCATTCATTCATTTATTCATCTTCTCCCGCTTATCCGTAATTCGGGTCGCATATAAACACATATAAACAATTTAATTGAATTTTTCCATTTATTGAATTTTAATTTTTATTTTAAGCAATTAGGTGGTGCCAATTTAATTGATTACTCAATTCAATCAAAAAATAAAATACACTGTATGTGTATTTACTCCAAGTCAACATGTTTGCCAAATTGTAGTAATAATGCTCTTTTAAGTTTATTCAGTGAGCTTATGGTGTTTTGACTGGCCATGTGGAAAGAAATGAGTGAATTTCACTAAAATGTGCAAAAACATAGAGTAGGATAGAGAGAGAATAAAATAGAGAGATTAGAAATAGAGAGAAATTACATTAATTTTTATGGATTTATTTCTGTGTTTTCGATTTTTTCATGAAATCTCACTGTATGGACTCATAAGGTAAAAACTTGATAAACATTGATGAAAATATAATGAATGGACATTTGATCTCAACCAGATGACTATGGTTTACCTATTGAGTCTGGTCCCTTCAAGGTTTTTCTTTAAATTGGTTTAGGGAGTTTTTCCCTGCCACAGGCACCAGTGGCTCTCTTGTTAGGGATAAATTCATTGGGGATAATAAATATTTATACCATAAATTTCCACTCACAGTGATGTACCAAGTGCACTTGCTGTCTGGTTTATAGTATGTTGGAAAATCCTCACTGGCCACGAAGCCTGAGTCTCCATTCAGATTCCCTCCACATTTAAACTCCGGCCTAAAATCAGGACAGAAAGGACAAAACACACACTCTGTGAGAGACAGGAAACACTTGAATAAAAATGGCTTCTATTTAGTGTTAAGTTAGGACAAATCACACCATCAGCAGTGAGTAAAACATCATTACTATAAATATGTTTATAGCAGTATTTACTAAAGATTGCTTAACATACACACATTATTTATGTGTAGCACTGGTTATACAGTTCACTGTTTGAAAATTAAATACATCATAAATGCAGAATGGTATCTGCACAGTTTGTTCAGCAAAATAAACTTTTGTTGGATGCATCCAGGTTTATTTATTTATTTATTTTTTTGCTTGTATTTACAATGTATGCTCTTTACATTAAAACTATGTACTGACAAGACCTCATTTTAACACAAGCACTTGTTGTAGGCCATGGTATACATAACTTACCTAAAAGTACCTGTGTGAAATCCCAGCAATGTAGCAATAAAATTTTTTATTAATTAATTAATTAATTAATTAATTAATGCTGACACTTGGACTGAAGTAAGTGCATAAATGCAATGAAAGATCAATTCAGTATAAGGTGCTAGAACAGAATATAGCATTATATCAATTAATGATCAAAAGTATATCACTATTTTGAGTAGGTCAGACAGACAGGATGACACCTGGTTAAAGGATGTGATTATTTGTCTTTTCTTGCTACAGAAAATTCCTGTAATTCCCTGTACAGGAATTTTGCAGGGTGTGGTATCATAAACTTTCAGATGCTTTTGTAATCACGTCCAGCTTCACAACGCTGTAAATGTTTATTTATTGCTTTAGAAATGTCTAGACCCTGATTTCTGCTAAAGCGTTCTCTTTTTTATTTTTTTACGGTGAAAACGATGCCATCTTGTGGTGGTGTGTGATATATTGGGTTTTTAATATTATACAGTAACCACACAGTGTTATAAATGCTAAATTAAAGTACAAACTCAGGTTCAACAGATTCAGACAGACAAGAGAAAATAAATAAGAAGATGAAAATGTCCCTGTAAAAATCTAGATCTACAAGTCTGATGAAATACAGGCTAAAGCACAAATTAATATAAAAGAATGCCATCTACCCCACCCCTCTATTTCTCAGCACTTATCTCACTCAAACTGCACCATGTTTCATCCTATTCTCAATTCACTGCTTGATTGGGTCCACTATCTCCCGGATAAACATGCTTCCAGGCTTTTCTCTGTTCTGGCACAGAGGTGGTGGAACAAACTTTAACTAGGGTCTTTTGAAGTCTTCAAGCAATGTCTAAAGTCCTATCTCTTTCAGTGGCTCTTAAATTAAAAAAAAAAACCTTCATAGCAGTTTTTAGCCTAATGACATTCTTAGTTGGTGTTTTATTGAACCAGTATATTTTGATTGTTATATATGAGCATCTTCCAAATTCCATAATTGTAAAAAAAAAAAATGTTAGTTTAAACTCCAAAACAGACCAGATTTGATATCAATATGCTCCAGTGATGACGTTATAGGGTTCCTTCAGGTCATCAAAGAGTGCACTAAATACTCTCAGGTGTTATACGTGTTTTAGTTTTCACAAAAATGCAGTTTATATATTCAAAAAACCCTATATAAACAATGAAATACAAGCAGTTCTTATTGCTGAGTTCAGGAGTTTTGGACAGTTTTTTATACAGTAAGCACATTCCCTGGATCCTACAGGCTGAAGAACTCGAAGAACTTTCCAGAATATCTGCCAATGTGATTGCTTCATTTAGGGGAGGCAAACACACACACACACACACACACATACACATGCACACACACACACACACACACACACTGAAACAAAGGCTTACTCCACATTTAGTCTATTCCAATCTGTCCAGGTGGAAATACACACACACACAAAAACTGAAACAAAGGCTTCCTTTACATTTGCAGTCTATTCCAGTCTGTCCAGGTGGAAAACACACACACACACACACACACGCACGCACGCATGCACGCGCACACACACACACACACACACACACACATATACACTATCTATATATATCTATATATATATATATATATATATATATATATATATATATATATATATATATATATATATATATATATATACATACACATACACTACCTTGTGTGGTTATTCGTCTGGCTTTGTGTCCATCCAAAAACCAGTAAAAGTAAAAGCCATAAAGAGGACATGGTTCTGCTAAGATGATCCATTTTCCCTCTATGAAACAGCATAAGAGAAAGAATGAAGGAAGGAGCAGTCTGAAGGAAAAGAGGAGGAGAAGAAAAAAAAGGAGGAGGAGAAGGGCTGAAGAAAAGACAAGACAGGACAGTATAAGAGAAGTGTGCAAGTAGTGACGGGGGGGTCCAAACAAAAGGGGGAGGGGGAGAGGCTTAAATCAGCTCCAGATGTAGCTCAAGCTCTTAGCCTTTTTTTTAATGGACATTCCAGAAAAGAAAGAAAGAGAGAGAGAGAGAGAGAGAGAGAGAGAGAGAGAGAGAGAGAGAGAGAGAGAGAGATTATAAAGAACATACAAAATCTCCCAATCTCCCACTGTTCACTGTTTAGCTTGGTTTCTGATTCATCTGCTAATCTTGGTGATATTCAAGCATGAGACATCTGGTTTAGCCAAACTCACATCAGCATAAGTGTGTGATTGGTAATAGAAATGTTCTTATTTACAATTAATTCAATGTGACTGCAGCGGTTTCCAGATCGGTCTGTACTCTGGTAGTTTTGAGATACAGATTAGGTGTATGACTAAATCCTATGAAATTTCAAACCAATGGCAGAAGCTAATTCTGCAGGTTTTGCATTTTTGGATCCCAGATTTTAGATGTCTGGTGTGAGGAATGTGTACTCAAGGGCATAAACGTAACATTCGTGGGCTTAGAATGACATATTTGCTGTTTTTGGTTTCCATGCAGTTTTTTTAACAGGTCTGGTTGCCAGTCATTAAAGTATGAGGAGAAGATGTGCACTAAGCAAGATCAGAAGGCATTCCTTATTTTTAGAGACTCTGCCTATTAGCAGATTATTCCTATTATGCAGCATGCTTGGTTGCCAGGTTTTAGCTCTTTGGTCTACAGCACTGTATGAGGAAAATGTGGTCTATAGGATGAAACTAAGGGTCCTGGCATAATAGAGATATATATTTTTTTCTGTTCTTTGATGTCAACTCTAATTTTTTGAAGAAAAGGTCTCTGATTTTTTGGTCTTTTATGAAACACAGCAAATGAAAAAGCAGACATTGTTACTGCCATGCATATGTGTAAGAGTCATAATTGTAAATAAGTTCAAAAATTTCTATAGAAATTATTTTGTAAATAACCCTGACTTTACAGATTGTTATGTTTCAGTTGCTTATTCTGTTTTTGGTTGCCAGATATTAATTTAGGCTAATCTCAAAGTGTGTAATGAAAAGAAAAAGCAGCACATAACAGTTGTACAGTTGGAATGAAAAGATGTTTTTAATTTTAAAAAAGTTCCATGATGCATACTTGGATTACTTGATGTTTGTGTCTCGGTTGCCATATTTAAATTTACAGTCTGCTTCAATGTCATAGTGAGTCACAACTCAGGCAAGCAGACTAATCATGTGAGCTTCTCTGCAACATTCCCAGATGTGTGTTACAGCAGCCAATTTGAATAATTTTGCATGTGTGGAAAATAAATAAAAGTATAAGAGTATAAGAGAAATAAAGGAATAAGGCGAGTAACCTGGTTGCAACAGAGCAGTGATAAGACATTTACACAACTCCTCCAGTTGTGTCTTATTCTTTCAGTTCAAGCTTCGAAGGGGGAAAAACATGTAATGTTGCAAGAATTTGCCCCCGATGCTGTTTTTTTTTTTTTTGGAGGCAGTAGAGGAAAACACAAACGTTCACAGATTTTGCACCACAAAAAAATGATTAAGCAGTTCAGGAGGAGATGATGAGTCAGAAGGAGGGTGGCAAATCAGTAGCGCTTCAATGGAGACAGATCTTTTTTAGGCTTTTGCAATTTTTTTTCTGATTAAAACTAGTCTGAGATATAAAATTATTGTATTTATAGCCTTTTTGACACACAGAATATCCTGTTTATTCAGGATTTGGGCCAACTGGGAACTCAGAGATAAGTTTTGAATGAAAACGCACAGGAATGTGATGGTGTGGGAGTGTGGTTTGGGGTTGGATGGAGGAGTAAAGCACAGGGTAACAACATAAGAGTTTAAAGACAAAATTCCAGCACTTGGTGTAAAGCTGCATTCCTAGTGCGTTGTAGACGATCACTTGCGAGCAGTATTGATGGCGTATCCTACCTCAACACATTGAAAGAGTGTCTTTTGTTTGTTTTGCTGGAGGTACAGTTTATAAACTGCACTTTTACAGATACTGGTCTGTATTTTATTGACCTTCTAACATTTAGGCAAATAATTGTAACTGTATTCGTGGTTCAGCAACAGTAACAGACAGTAGAGCCTGGCATTAGAAAGAAGCTCATCAGCTATAACAATATTGCTATAAACTCCTGTAAAAGTATTTTACACTGTACACAGTATAAGTGGCGGTGTTGATTTCACATCCCTCTGTAAACATAGAAGGAACTGCTGTTTAACCAAATGACCCAAAGCTGAAATTTTAAGTGGAAGTAGAGTGTTTTGTGTGTTTTCCTGGTTGGAGGCGAAGAATTACAAAGTGCAGCCATGTCGTTAATGCAGCATAACATAATATTTTAATAATTAAAATTAAACTTTCATTATCTTATAATACTTTCATTTATTTATCTGTATGTCTGCTCTATATATATGACAGTAAATCACACTAAATCACAGACACACTGATTGTATAATGAGTATACACTATAAAATGACTAAACTATAATATTTTCTGCAGCATCTGCATTAAGTGTCTGTGTATAATATACATGAGAATCTTGAAAATCTATTTAAAGCTTCACATTTGATTCAACTCAAAGATTTTAAAGAGCAAAATTTTACTGGAGTGAAAGTCAAGAAACTGACCGTTTAACACAAAATTATTTTTTTTCTTAATAAATATGGATTGCTGGTTATTTGATGTTTACTAAACAAGCGTAACTAATTAAGTGGCATCACAACAAAAACATGTGTTGATCTAGCTTATTTCATGATGGGTTTTTTTATTTTTTATTTGAGAGTGAATTTTTATTTCAGTTTTAATTTTAATTCAGGAAGAAAAGGAAACATGTTATGAATCCAACAGATTCAATAGAGAATTCCAGTCAAGATTCAAGTCAAGTTTTCGTTTGATGTAAATATGACTGGATGTATTTTTTTGACATTGTTTAAAATAAATCAGATTACAGATCTGATTGTTACATCATGTTTTAATGAGGTCAGAATGTAAATGTTAGGAAGTACGGTCTTCGGATTATTTTGTTAAGCTCAGACAGAATAAGAAGTGTTTGATTCTTTTTTTTTCTTCATTGTACCGTTATTATACCATCTGGACATTTAATCCCCAAATGTTAATGTTTAATGTGACTGTTTAATGTGTTTTAGTATATTTTTTTCTGTTTCTTACAGCTGGAACTTACCACAAAAATCTTTAAACATATAACACACACACACACACACCACCCCAAACACACAAATACTTGAAGTCAGAATGTAAATGTTAGGATGTACGGTCTTTGGATTATTTTGTTAAGCGCTGACAGAATAAGAAGTGTTTGATTCTTTTTTTTTCTTCATTGTACCATTATTATACCATCTGGATATTTAATCCCCAAATGTTAATGTTAAATGTGACTGTTTAATGTGTTTTACTATATTTTTTTTCTGTTTCTTACAGCTGGAACTTACCACAAAAGTCTTTAAACATATAACACACACACACACACACACACACACACACACACACACACACACACACACACACACACAAATACTTGAACTTTACCACAGAGCTTCAGAGATGTGAAACTGGGACACGTCTTGGCCTGAAAAGTGTGTGTGTGTGTGTGTGTGTGTGTGTGTGTGTGTGTGTGTGTGTGTGTGTGTGTGTGTGTGTGTGTGTGTGTGTATATGTTAGTGATAATGTTAATTAATTTCTTTAAGTCAGGAACAAAAACAATAATTGACAGGCTGGTGTGATGAAGTACAGTTACTGCACTTTTTTTCATGAAATACTTTATCATTTTCATGACATCAAACTTTTAAGACATTTTGTAATTATGTTTAATGCTGTAGAGTTGATGTTAATTCCTGTTGCCACTTATCTTATTGCAGCTGTTACCATTTGTTTATTTGCCAGCGTATCTTTAGTCTTTCTTCAAGTAAAAAAAAAATGCAGGTTGAACTGAACTGAACCAGAACTGAACTTCTGCTGTAGTAGAGCAGAAAAACTCTAAAATGTGAAGGATGGGGGATTCTTCAGGACTTCAAGGATTGAAATCTGTAACCTATATAGTGCTTGTATTATGGATGTAGGCTGCAACTGCATTAAATGCATTTGCTTTGATGCATTTTGTTACTTCATTAGTAAAGGTTATTAAATTCAACCTTCTTCTGGTGTTTTTTTTTTTATTAAGTTATGTTTAGTGTTTATGAACAGAATATATTATTAAAATTTTGTGATAAAATATCTCTCTTCGAATATCTCTCTTCATGATGAGTGTTGTCGGGCTAGTCATGTTTGCAGTCATTTACGCAGGCTGGTTAATATCTGCTCGTGTTCCTGTTGTACCAAGCATTTACTCTGTTATGTACACTTCCTCACCGTCATTGTGTTTATTGTGTCGTGCTGTATGTATTACACAATAAGCTGTAAAGATCTGTGTACCTTGGACCGGTACTGTATCAGATATTAGGTGATGCCAAACACTGAATGATGGAATAATTATGTTATTTGACATATATGTTACACACACGTGTGTGTGTAAAATAAAGTGAAACTTATATTATATAGATTCCTTACACACAGACTGATATATAAGTGTTTATATCTTTTAATTTTAATGGCTCACATTTAACAAAAACCCACCATTTTACTATCTCATAAAATTAGAATATTGTGAAAAAGTTAAATACTGGAGCCACACTCTAATCACCTAATTAACTCAAAACACTTGCAAAGGTTTCCTGAGCCTTTAAATGGTGTCTCAGTTTGGTTCAGGCTACACAATTATGGGGAAAGACTGCTGACTTGACAGTTGTCCAGAAGACGATCATTGACAACCTGCACATGGAGAGTAAGACACAAAAGGTCATCTCTAAAGAAGCTGGCTATTTACAGAGTGCTGTATCCAAGCACATTTATGGATAGTTGAATGGAAGGAAATAATATGGTAGAAAAAGGAGAAACAAAGCCCAAGAATTTGGGGAGATTCACAAAGAGTGGACTGCAGCTGGAGTCATTGTTTCCAGAGCCACCACGCACAGTTTCATGGGTTACAAATGATGCATTCCTTGTGTCAAGCCACTTCTGAACCAAATAAGACTGGACTGTTGCCCAGTGGGACACAAAGTCGTCTTTTTAGATGAAATAAATTTTTGTATTTTATTTAGAAATTAAGGTCCCAGAGTCTGGAGGAAGAAAAGCACCAAATCCAGGTTGCTTGAGGTCCAGTGTAAAGTTTGCATAGTCAGTGGTAGTTTGGGGAGTCATGTCATCTGCTGGTGTTGGTCCACTGAGTTTTATCAGGTCCAAGGTCAGCCAGGAATTTTAAGCATCCTTCGTGCTTCCCTCTGCTGACCAGCTTTATGGAGATGCTGATTTCAATTTCCAACAGGACTTGGCTCCTGCCCACAATGCCGAAAGTACTAATCCCTGGTTTAATTACCATGGTATCCATGTGCTTGATTGGCCAGCACATTTTCCCGACCTAAACCCAATGGAGAATCAATGGGGTATTGTAAAAAAGGAAGATATGAGACAGCAGACTCAACAACATAGAAGAGCTGAGGGCCGCTATCAGAGCAACCTGGGCTTCCATAACACGTCAGCAGCTTCACAGACTGATCACCTCGCCTGCCACTGCAGTAATTCATGCAAAGTGAGCCCCGACTGAGTATTAAGTTCTTTACATGTGCAAACTTTTCAGTAGTCCAACATTTCTGTGTTAAAATCTTTTCTTTTTTTATTGGTCTTAAGTAATATTCAAATTTTCTGAGATACTGAATTTTGGGTTTTTATTAGTATAATCTTCTAAATGAAAATAAATAAGCACTTATATATCAGTCTGTGTGTGATGAATCGATATAAAATACGAGTTTCACTTTTTGTATTGAAATACTAAAATAAATCGACTTTTTAATGATATTCTAATTTATTGAGATGCCACCTGTGTATGTGTGTGTGTGTGTGTGTATATATATATATATATATATATATATATATATATATATATATATATATATATATATATATATATATATATATATATATATATTAAGACTCAAGCTTTAGTTTGGCTTGCATTTTTAGATTTCTTCTAGCTATTTGGGGTTAGGAGGAACCAATAAATATAATAGCCTGATATTATCTTTGAACATGAACCTCTTTAAAAAAATATTATGTCCACATATGTAGACACTCGGTCTGTTTCCACAGAAAAAAAATCAAGGCACCATTGTGTAACAAATGCAAGTGCAAATCTCTTTTATTTACAGCCTGTGCACTGTGCCTGAACATTTTTCATGGTTACTGTTGCATATATAACAGTTTCAACTTCTGAACATGGATATGGTAAAAAAATATATATATATCACATATATACATATATAAAAACATTTTTGCTTTTCTGTAACACTTCAAAACTTCAACTACTCCAAAGTAGTATCTTTTTTGTCTGAGGATACAGTTGATTTAACTGCAGTACATTTAACCGCTGTGAAAGATTGTGGAACAGTTGCGTGCAGCTTCCACTTCTTGGACACTCATTTTATAGTAGCTGATCATCCTGTGTGTGAGGTCAACCCCACTTATCTTGTTAATGTATTCATGAACAATACTTGGCCACCTGATAGACACGTATCGTTTCTGTTTCTTGTCCCATCGCTGGCAGGTGTCTTCAGGCTGTGCATCATGAACCACAGACAGCATATCGGCTTGTTGTCATAACACTTTACAACAAAAATTTTCTCATCTTCAGTGGTAACTTCTGCTGAGGTTCATCTTCCATTATTTTTTATCATTTTGTCACTCAGTAGCTTCAGTGCTGCTTTGGAAACTCGATTCCTCATAACAGTACCATTCAGGTACAGCTGCTTCCCCATAATTTGATTCACAGCTTTGATGGATGTAAAGAACCGATCATAACCAGGATGGAGAGTTTGTGTCAGACGATCAATGACGAGCCTCCCAAACCAAGTTCACCTTGTTCCTTAACCTGTGCAATCAGTGCATCTGCACCCTGATATAATTCAAAGTCAAGCATGATGCCTTCTGCTGAATCACAAAGAAGTTTCTCATGCCAACTGGATTGGGCTTTTTTGGTAGATATTGACGACAAGGACAGGCTCCTGTAGATGTATCATTTGCTCATAAATTAGAAACACTATCTGGTCTTGCCTGAGACCTGCAGCCTTTTAGAATGCGGTCAACTAAAGACTGGTGTTGGCTCTTCAGGGTCATAGTTTGAGCCATTAGACTCAACCGGCTGAGTCCAACGTCTGGGAGTGCATGAAATGGCAATGCAACGGCCTGAAAGATAACCATACGTTTCACCACGAAGACAATTACGTCCCCGGCTGGCCTTAGTGGACTGTGGAATAGGGTCTTTATCCCCACTAGTCTACTCCTCACTGCTGCTTAGCCCGTGGAGGATGGTGTGGAGGATGTGGAGGATGGTAATTAACATCATTTACGAGGTCATTAATGTCAGACAAGTCCTGTAGCTCTGAGCTGTTCCCAGCAATTTACTCCAGTATTAATTCAACTGTCTTTGACAGAGGAATACACTTTGGAAATGATATCATGAGAAAAATGTTATAAAAATTAATGTAAAATTATTTATGACACATGATTATTTTCATTTATGAATGTATTTATCACATAAATTATTATTTCTTAGCAATTTTCAACTTGTTGTTTGTTATTTTGGCTAAGAATTTTTTTTATCACATTTTAATATATGTACATAGATGTATATTTAATTTATACTGTTGTAAATACTATTGTAAATATATGTTTTCTAATAAATTCTTTACAAACACATGATTTTTGCTAACATTTGTAAATGTTCAAAGAAGCTAAGGCCCATTGTCCACATATGTGGACCTCAAGTTTAGCGGCATAGTAAATCTTTACGGTTACAAAAATGTGCTGAATTTGTATGCCATATTAATCATACAAC
>NC_139591.1:19227868-19505368 GCF_946808225.1 Silurus aristotelis
TAGAGAATGAGAATTAAAAAAAACATACATATATACATATACACAATTTTTATATATAATTGAATGTTTTTCGATAATAAATACAATGTGAACAGTAAAAACATAACAAATAAAGGTAATTGGTCAAAATGATTTTTACCTAAATTGCAAAGAAAGAAAGAAAGAAAGAAAGAAAGAAAGAAAGAAAGAAAGAAAGAAAGAAAGAAAGAAAGAAAGAAAGAAAGAAAGAAAGAAAGTTTTTCTTACCGATGATGACGATGAGCACGATAACACATATCACCCCCAGGATTATCATCATCTAGAGGTACATAGGCAGACAGATGGATAGACAGATAAAGCACTATAACATCTGATCATTTCTGTCACTTCACCTGGGGAACTATTAGTTGAATGTATTTTTCACTACATTCGTGCAGTAATAACACACTGATATCCTAAACTGTGTGAAATGCATTACAAATACAACTGACTGATATTTGACTGGTCAGGGCAATCTTTCAGTATTTTACCTTGGCGTTCTTCCACCAGTATTTATTCTTGAGTTTGGCGGCACTGGTCTCGAACTGAGAGGCTCCGGCCTGCAGTGCGTCGGCTCGGTCATCTAGCTCTGAGAGCTTCTGGTCCCTCTCTAGAACTTTATCCACATTCACACGCATTATGTCCACCACCTGAGGAAATGTCCAGAAGATGGGGGCGGGGTGTTTTGCTTAAACGTGTGCACCAGAGAATGCCTTAAAATGTATACCATTTATCTCCTTAATTTTTATTGTGCTGTTATATATTCTGTTTGTATTGCATGTGCACAGAACCATTGCAAACCCTGAAGGTCGCATATTTACTTTTTAAGATGAGAATGCAAAGAACCAAAAAAAAAAGCAATTTACCACTAATGTTAAAGTAAATTCCTAAGCTAACACTGGGGGAATCACCATGCATGAATCTTCTTAGTAGATCTCAGTAATTAACTGAGGTCATTCAGACAGTAACTCGTTTTTATTTGTGTCTGATTGTGTTTGGGGCGTACCATGTGTGTGTACCATGACACACCAAAACAGTGCTATAAAGCAATACACTTATCATACTGTGAAATGTTTGGCCTGCACTGTGTATTTGGTTGATTTTTTAATGAAGTTTCTCTGTGTTTGTGTTTGCCATACCTCGTCCACCTGAGCCTGCGTCTGCTGTAGGCGGCGGTTGCTAGTCAGGTTAGGAGGAGCCTGGTTCCCTCCCTCAGGGGCAGGAGCGCCGGCAGGGGCTGGGGCAGACCTAGGGTTTAAAAAAGATTCAATACACCTGGGCCAAAGCAACAATGCAAGAAGGATCTGTAGAGCTTGACATATAGGCTAAAAAAATTATTAAGCTAAATACAAAAACAAGGCCTCAAGGTAAGAGTCTGTCAAATATTTTGAGCAAAAACTGTGCAGAGCTATGAATCCTAAGCTACATAACAAAAACAAAATATCCATATGCACATGGAAAACTCAAGTTGAATCAGGACAGAAAAATATATACAGAAGAAAAAAATTGCTATTCCCCCGCTTTACCGCGGTATTACTGTATATAATTAATGAGTAGACTACAAGTCTACAGCAAAGGATGGTCTGACATGTGACAAGATTTATAATAAAACCTTAATATAGGCATCAAGACCTTTTGGTTAAACTGCATTCATTATTCAATCACTATATCAAAATGTTATTTTCGGTCTTTTTCTATCTCTAACTGGGCGTGTTGCATCACATAACATGCGAAGGGCTATTCGCCCTCTTCCACATACATGAGCTCAAATATACCCACAAGAGAAAGAGGAAGAGAGAGAGAGAGAGAGAACAAGAGAGAGACAGTCAGAGACACTCCCACACAGACAGCACTGATTTTGCTCTCGTGGTTAGCGGCCATGTTTTTCGAGGAGCCTGGGAAAGGTGGGCGTTGTTTTTGGGAGGCATTTGAGCTTCTAAGAAAAAAGATCGGTATTTTTCAGCATAAATTAATGCATATTTATGCATGTCTTCCTCAGAAATCTTAACATTATTTACCAGAAAATAAAACCACAAACACAACTACTGCTATGAACAAGTGATCATTTTTAAATAGACAAAAGTTGATAATGTTGGGGTTTTTTTAGAATCACTGTAATTGCTGCCTCCCACATAGATCTGCATAAACGATTGGTTAGACGATATGTAATGAAGATAACATTTGATAATATCATCTGTTTACAACAATGTAACAAAACTGCTGTTTGTCCTGATGAAACGGTGAGCCGTGACTGAAAATGTCTGCGCATGTGAAAATAAGCCCCTGCCATTCTATGATTGACCACCAGACGGCGACAAATCGGGGGATAAAGGTGACCTCTGAATGCTCAACGCTGAATCCTGTCACACTTTTCTGTTGTTCTCTGTTAACACAATGACAGCATGTTCCTTTGTCATTTTTTTTTTTATTGCTCAAACAAACAGCACAACGTGACACTAGATGAAATAAGAGGAGAGAACAAACAGACATGTTAAAATCCGGACAATGGGGATGTGGTGTTTTCACCTCATCCTCTGCCTCCATTTCCGCCTCTCCTTCTCCCTCACTGCTGTCTATATTTAGAGCCTTCATTCCCCTTCAGAGAGGACAAAAATCACCAACAGCACATCTAGACATGGTTAGGACTTCAATAGCTTGTGCAATTGTGACCAGAAATGGCCTAATCGATGTATTTTGTATTTTTTATTTTATTTTAATAAATTACCTTTTTTTTCATCTAAAAGACCTTTGAAGGCATTTAAGTATAACAAAGGCTGTGATTTATTCCATATGTTTTTTAAGATACTAATTCACACATTATGGGTATAATAATAATTTTCTTAAACAGCATTCGTGGTCTCGATGCTCCTACTTTTTAAACAAATACATGAAAAAAATTTTTTGCTTTCACTGTAATTTTATCATGGACACTATAAGCCCATACTACACAAGCGTGACTGTCACATGGACCAAAGTGCATTTACGGTTGAATAATAAATAAATATAAATTCATTTGCTTTACTTCATTTGCAATGATGTCCAGAAAATTGGATCTCTGCACAATAGGTGTAACACTCTACACTGGCTCGTTTACATGCTGTGATATATCAGAACGTGGCCACAATATACCATCAATCCAAATTTCATATAGTATGAACATTTTTTGTATATCGCATCACCATTTCTTGCCAGTTAAACGTCATCAGAGCCACAACATCCTCATTTTATTGACAGAAGAATAAATAATTAAATAAACAAAGGCCCTCTTCTATTTCACCACCAAATAATAATAATGGTAATAAATGATTAATCCACACTGCTTTTGTCATGTAGATAATACTAAACAAGGTGTGTGAATAAGCGAACAAGATGTGATTAGGATTTTGTGGTAATCTGGTGGTGCACAATCGCAGCTCGCTCAGCTCGGAGGAGGCTGGGGCTCGGCCATCTTGCGCAGGAGACGTGTTAGCGCCAGCCATTTGGTTACAGCCTCCGTGTAGGAGCAGAACAACAGGAGGAGCTTTACTAGCTCTTAAATAAAGAATCCACACAGGGAGAGATACCTCTGAACCAATATATATATATATTTTTTTAAATATGCCTTTTGTTGAGAAAGGATGTGTGGAAGGATGGTACTGTTTTGCTTCATATGCACAAGAGTAATAAGACACTCTGACCCTCCCAACCCCCATCACTATTACCACCGACACCAACACCACAACCGAGAACATGTCTACATTTAATATAAAATAAAAAAGCCAACAAAACAATGCTATTTTATGATTTCATCATTGACACATGATCATAGTAGTGTGGATTTAACCCAGGATCCATGTCTTATTCCAGTTCTAAAGATGACTTAAAATATAATGTAATATAGGTGCAAACATTCACAACATGGTCTTGAATATTACATATTAGAGCAAATTGAAAAGCTAAATATTCATCAGCCAAATTTCCAACCAAGCTAGTCTGATCCGGAGCCTATAGGCGTGTTTTCGGCCATGCCTGCCATCATTCACAGCTCTATAAATAATAAATATTAAATAATAAATCAAACAAAATGCTGCAAATCATATGGTTTGACAAAATAAACGGGCCTAATAGCTGAAGGCCATGTCTTTTAAATACATGTTTACAACTGTTACTATTATTAACCTTATTAGTGGTAGTAATAGTAATGTACCTATTACTAGAATAAATGACTATCTGAGAGGGTCGAGATTATTTTTTTTAATAAACCAAATATCGCTATTAAAATCTATCTATATCCATGAGAAAATACACTTCTTAAAAAAAAAATGGTTTAAGGGCTTTTTTTTTTTCATTATGCCTTTCACTGCCTATAGCACCTTTAAGAAATAAGCATCCGTGCAAGAACTCGCTATAATAATAAAAAGATAAACAAGGAATGCAGTAATAATAATAATAATAATAATAATAATAATAATAATAATAATAATAATAATAATAATAATAATATATCAGTACTCACATTATCCTTTAGTGTTGGCGCGTTCACACACAAATCCGAGAGAAAGGTGGTGTAAACGACACGACGGCGTTTTTTTCTCCTCTCTCTCTCTCTCTCTCTCTCTCTCTTTCTTTCTCTCTCTCTCTCTCTCCTTCCCTCTCTCAGGATATTTATTATAAGGACGCGCGCACTTCGTCTGGCAAACACGCGCACACGCACCCGCACTCTGTTTCCCCCCACGCGCTTTTTATATTACTATTATTATTATTGTTATAAGGATAATTAAAATAAAGTCCCGCAGGTGCCGCGTGTCCGCGCTCCGTCACTGAGCAGCCTGCGCACATAAAATATGGATGCTGTCGGATTAAGAGAACAAAAAACAGAAGAGACGGCTCTGGAAGCTGACGTCACTCCTCATCCGGGGAAGCTGCGGGCCGGAGAGGGTCGCCATGACGACCGCGCGCACCAGGCGCACTACGCGTTTGTTCGATAGGGCGCGCGCCCGCGGACGTTGCCGAGCGCGCGACATTCACGCATTTGTTGTGGGTACTTATGGGATGGATGGATGGATGGATGGATGGATGGATGGATGGATAGATAGATAGATAGATAGATAGATAGATAGATAGATAGATAGATAGATAGATAGATAGATAGATAGATAGATAGATAGATAGATAGATAGATAGATAGATGTGGTTACTTATGTGATGGATGGATAGATATTATAAGATATATCTTTATTCGTCCCACAGTGGGGAAATTCCTGTCTTATATTATATTATATTATATTATATTATATTATATTATATTATATTATATTATATTAGATTAGATTAGATTATATAAATCTAAACACTGAGCACCCTGAGCTGAATAACTTCATATATATCCTTCCCTCACACAATTCAATACTAACTAGTGCATTAATAGATTGAGAAACCCAGCCCATACGACCCAATCCGCAAGGAGAGCCCTGTGAGTAAAGTGTCCCTAACTAGTGCGCCACCTACTGTAAGAGATAAAAGCCACGAAAACGTGAGATGGAGGATGCCATGAACACGAAATTTTATTTTTTAAGAAAATAGTATAGGTGTGGTTTAGGTTTTAAAAGTGAAAGACACATGTCTGATCCAAAACTTATTGAAATGTTGCAATCCTATGGGCTATTTCTGCTCGATGAGGATGTCCGAAAATAAACAAAATGGCGGTATGAATGGAAGCATCATAGCATGTTTAGGGTATGAATCTATAGATCAATACAGAGTCGAACCACACTGATAAAGCGTGTGTGTGTGTGTGTGTGTGTGTGTGTGTGTGTGTGTGTGTGTGAGAGTGTGATATGTATGTGGCCAAACATTTAACGTGTACATTTACTTAGAAGTAACACGCTTAAAACAGAGAAATGCTCAGTTTTAGTTCTGCTACCATTTAATTTTCTTTGCAAATGGTTATTTTGTGTACAGTGTGTTGCACATATGTGATTATAAAAAAAAATACAAAAAATAAAAAACATGTTGGCAGCGGTGGGATTCGAACCCACGCCTCCGAAGAGACTGGAGCCTTAATCCAGCGCCTTAGACCGCTCGGCCACGCTACCCTAGGAACGTAGCAAAATTTTCATTATTAAGAAGAGCGTAAATACACAGTTTATTTAGTTGCGTAATCGCCTAACGTGGTTTTCTATCAAGGGCGATATCGTGTTTTTTTTATATGATACATGTAAAATAACGAACATTAAATAAACGATTAAATTAAATTAACGAGTGGCTGCTCGATTGTCACGTGCCTGAAGCTGATTGGACGTGATTCGGATAATCGGTGCCCGTTTTCTCACTATAACCTGACTCGCTATCTTCGTTCTATTTTTTTATCATTTTCTTTAAGTAAACTGTAAACGCGTTGTTATTATAACATTTATTTCCATTCACTGATAACTACTGATTTAAACGTGAATTTATAGTGTCAAAATGACACAAATAAAGAAGTTGTTAAAACGGACCAATCGCGTTGAGGTATGCAAATTAGAAAGCGCAAAGCATTAAAAAATAAATAAATCCGATATTAACGTTTGGAAAATTTCGATCAGAAGGAAGTTGTCTGAATAGCTGCAAATTGTATAACATGCTATTCGATATAAAATGTAACAGTGGGGAAAACATTTTTTGGAACTTACCATGATTGAAAACACTGTTTTGGTTTATAGGTTTGTTCCTTCGGCAGTTGTGGAAGATATCAGTGAGGTACATCCTTACCTGTTACCTTAGAAATAAGGTCGCAGAATATGATGATTGGATTCAATGATTGCGTGATTATATTCCGCATTTATCAAGGAACCGCAACACCTTGATGAATCCTGTCTGATTTTTTTTTTTAATTTGTATCAAAAACAGATTTTAAAGTTTATTTATGCTAGTATTTAGAATCACAGAAATACTGTTTTTATTCGCGACAATATAATTACTCAAAATAATTCAGTATTGATATACTCGTGTATCTGTAATGTAGTGTTGGGCAATTTTTTTTGTCACCAGCGCTATACTTAGTTATAAGAATGTCAAATAACACCTTTAACGTAAAAGGTAAAAAAAAAAAAAGCCTTTTGCTAAATTTCAGAAGTCACTCTGGTTACCTTTTCTTTACCAAAGATAGGTCTCTGGACACAAGAGACACGCTGTCTTTGTCTCCACCATACATTCTTTTCAAAACTTCTTTTAGGAGAAAAGCTTGCTGCTAAAATCTCTGTCGAATTTTTTCTTTAGTTCCTTTAGAGTTAAAGTAAAGCTCAAAACAATGTCAGTGTGTTTGTGTAGCCAAAATTACCAGATGTATAGTTTATAATATATATAATATAGTTTGCACACCACTGATGTAGTAACTGGCAGAGTAATGGATACCCCTCCATGTCAGTAGGTGGCACTGTAGGCAGTGCAATAATGACCTTGTTGATTCAATTACAATGAATGATACGTGCGACAGTTATCGCGGAAAAGCAATGGATGGGTATTTAAAAAGGAAAAGTGCAAACTCTAAACCAGGCCCTGGACAAAATTCTGACCCATATGAAGGCCCTGGTATGAGTAGTCGTCAAAAGAAAGCAGTGAGCTCAGGGTCAATATGGTGAAAGGTATCTTTACTTTTACAAGTCACCTCACTACATTCAATGTTATGCTTGGGGGGTTGGGGAGCGCAGTACCATAGACCCAAACAGGCTTAAACCCCTCTACAAACAAACGTCACTTCCAAACATGAATGCAGTTAACAATGGCAACTTTAACAACCACAAAAAACCCCACAAAGGTTAATGAGCTCTCAAAGCTACCTAGTTACCTAGCTAGAATTGTATTATTAAGAAGAGCGTAAATACACAGCTTATTTGGTCGGTCATGGCTGCCTGGCTGCCTGGCGGTTTTCAATCAAAGGCGATATCGTGTTTTTTTTTTATACAATACATGTTTTAAATAAAGCCATAATTGGATGTGATTCGGATAATTGGTGCCTGTTTTCTCACTATAATCTGACTATTTATTTTTGTCTGAATAGCTGCAAATTGTATAACATGCTATTCGATATGAAATTTATCATTGGGAAAAAATTTGTTCCGAACTTACCATGATTGAAAACACAGTTGTGGTTTATAGGTTTGTTCCTTCAGCAGTAGTGGAGGACATCAGTGAGGTGCATCCTTACCTGTTACCTTAGAAATAAGGTCACAGAATATGATGATTGGATTCAATGATTGCGTGATTATATTCCGCATTTATCAAGGAACCGCAACACCTTGATGAATCCTGTCTGATTTAGTTCACGTTTATTTGAATAAAATATTCATGTGAAACATATTTTTTGTTATTAGTGTTTTAAGTTGTAATTTGAGGATTATTATTTGCTACCATACAATGCAATTACTTAAGTAATTTGATATCATTAAATGCTTAAGAGCTATACTTAGTTTTAAGAATTACAAATAACACCCTTTATGTAAAAGGTAAAGAAAGCTTTTACTAAATTTCAGTAAATCACTCTGGTTACCTTTTCTTTACCAAAGATGGGTCTCTGGACACAAGAGACTTGCTCTCTGTCTCCACCATACATTCTTTTCAAAACTTATTTTTGGAGAAAAGCTTGCTGCCATTTTTTAATAAAAATAATACTCTCTAAAAACTGTCGACTTTTTTCTTTGGTTCCTTTAAACTTAAAGTACAGCTCAAAACAATGTCAATGTGTGTAGCCAAAAGGACCAGATGTATAGTTTATAATATATATTACAATAATATAGTTTGCACACCACTGATGTAACTGGCAGAGTAATGGATACCCCTCCATGTCAGTAGGTGGCAGTGTAGGCTGTGATTCAATGCAATGAATGATAGGTGTGACAGGTGTTGCTGAACAGCAATGGATGGATATTTGAAAAGGAAAAGAGCTCTTTACCGGGCCCTGGACAAAATTCTGACCCATATGAAGGCCCTGGTATGAGTGGTCGTCAAACGAAAGCAGTGAGCTCAGGGTCTATATGGTGAAAGTTATCTTTACCTTCACCAGGGACCTCACTCCAATCACTGTTATGCAATGTTATACCATGGACTCAAGCAGGCTTAAACCCCTCTACAAACAAAAGTCACTTCCAAACATGAATGCAGTAAACAATGGCAACTTAAACAAAAAACAGGTGAATGAACTTGCAGCCAAAACAAGAGATTAAACGGTCATTATATATACAGTATAGTATATACTACAGCAGGGGTGTCCAAAGTACAGACCGCGGGTCAACTGCGGCCCGCTATCCAGTTTTAATTGGACCGTATTTAAATCTAAAAATATAATGGTCTATGGGCCCTCACATATTTGCGCCTAAATGTATTGTACTTCTGAGTTCCAACACTAGGTGGAGCTACTGCCTTGAAAAAGACAGCGCCACTACAACGCAAGCAATCACAGAAAAAATTTGCTCAGGGTCACCAAAAGTGGCAGAATTAAAGAGACGTAGTAGTCACAGAGAATTACCTGCCAACCTTTTGTAAAATATTGAAAAATAAAAACCTACTAATGGAGAGCTGTAATTGAGTTTTCTTTAAACGTGTCACCTGCATTTGATTGATTTCACCAATATTAATGCGTTAAACTTGAAGCACTATACCTCATGCCTAGTGAGTGGCCCAGTCCTTCGTATATTTTTCTGTATGTGGCCATCGGGAAAGTTTGGACACCCCTGGTCTACATTGTTTTAGAAAACTGTGGGATTTACACAAACAAACTCTGCTTGCAATAATCCAAGTTTTTACCAAGTGTGCAGTTATCCCTGTGACACATTTGTGTACATCTACCTCCATCCTTAATCTTGCATTTACAACAAACCCCCAAAAAATAAAATGTGCTGGTAAAGTTGCTTCATCAACACTAAATATAATTGTAGATCCATAGCAATAGAACAGATCGTGTTATGTGCATTTATACACTATTATAGTTGAATAAGTACCCCACATAACACCATCTTGGACACTAGCAATATCCTAGCTAATCTTTATGTATACACACTATTGTTCGAGCAAGTTCCCCAAATAACCTCATGCACATTTAACAGTAATTTACAATTCTACAATTGATTTGCTGTGAACATATTTAACAATGCTACTGTAAATTTAGTGCAATGACTACGCAAAATAAAAGGACAGTGATCTCACGCACATATTACAAAATGTTTATTAGTGGGTAACAGAATGAAAAGTCCAAATTGGCATATTTACAGATATTTTTATCTACAAAGTATTGGAATGAAAACAGACACACTCCTAGTGCTTCAAGGCAGATCAGAGTGGGAATCAAAAAGAAAAAAAAAAAGAAAAGAAAAAGGAAAGGATTTGGATAAACAAAGACTGAAAGTCAGGACATGTGATGTGAACTTTACTGTTTCGACAGTCTGTTGTGTATGTTCCCTGGTTTGGGATCCAAGGAACTGCCAAAATGTACCAGTTATGCAGAAATAGTTGGGGCTGAAATGGCTGAAGTGAGAATTCAGGATGACTCCTCGTCAATTTTAGGAGCTAGGTAGTACTTGATGTGACCCATATCTGCAATCTTGTACTCCACCACTAAAATTTAAGGGGGAGAGATGAAAAAAAAAAAAGATTATGCACAACACAAAGTGGATAAAAATGCTCTTCAGACATTGAGATTAAAAACAGAATCACTTGATAAGGCTGAAGTTTGTGCATGTGTAAATGTAGCCATGGTATGACCGTATAATTTACCAAGTGGGATATCTGCAGACATGCTGAGTGTGACCGTCTTGGAGAGAGGAGTGGCCTTGGTGAAGAAGTTCAGGTAGTTCAGAGCAAAGATGAGCTGCACAGGTTCGTTCATTTCAATCGTCACCTAATCGGGGGGGTCACAAGAAGAGCAGTACATTTGATAAGAACCTCACTGATTTTTGTATAAAATAATCATAGACACAAATGAGAACACACTATACACAAATGCCTCTTACAGCCTCATCTTCTTTGTCCACATTGCTAGTTTGAGACAGTTTGATGTTTCCGGTTCCCAGTTCACCACTGGCAGAGAACTTCACACCGTCTTTGGCACAGGAGATCATCACAGCATCTCCAATCTGGGACAGATCCCGGCAAATCCGAGCAAATTCACCACTGGGCATCTTCACTACACAGCTATACTCCTGCTCCTAAAAACCACAAAAAACATGAACGCTTATGAGGCAAAAAAGAAACCATCTTCAAGAATCACTTCACAATCCAGATTACGATATTCTACTCTGTCTTGAGATCCACAACATTGTTGGTCTTCTTTCAACCATGACAAATCCATGTCACCATGTAATGGTTCATGACTTTCTGAATACTTTATACTTACTGGAATTCCAAGCTGCTCCACATCCAAGTCCATCAGCTTCATCTCATAATCAGAGACTTTCTCCTGATCTGAAAGTGTTTACACCATAAGTTTGTTTAATTACTTTATACATATGATTACACAATGTATGGTAAAGTATGCAACAGGGAAGCTTTTTGTAATAACATGTCAATTACAGCAACAGGAAATTCATTCTAAGCATATTAAAGCTCATTAGGAAGCCGGGGTGAAAGCACCCATAGAGCAGTAAAGGTCTTAGGATCAGTAATCCAGACTTTGTTGAGACACCACAACAAAATATTACTGACAGATAAAAGTAAAATAACTCACTGAGAGTCTCGAAAACCAAAGCCAGAGAATCTGCATTGTCTTCCGCTCTCAGGGTAATGATGTCCTCATTCCCGGCACACTTCAGGATTTTAGACATGCTGAAAGAAAAAAAAAAAAAAACACTATTAAAAAGACACAACGTAAAAGGAAAACCAAAATCATGACAATGCCTGAGGTAAATTATGGCCTTGCATTGGTATAAAAACCAATGTTTGATACACAGCTAACAAAAAATACAACTTGACAGATTATCTTGAGAATTATTTGTGTGGGTGTAAAAAAAAAAAAAAAAGAGTGGGGAAAACGTGTAATCTTAAAATTCTAATAAACAGATCGACTGCGATCTCATTGGCTACAACGTGCTAGAAAACAAGGCGATCGCGCGGGAAGTCAAGATTCCCGCCAACGGGGATCTACGCGCGAAAATGACGTCACCAACGCAGCGACAAAAAGAAAGAAATAAGCGCGGATCTTCCTCCTCCGCCAAACAAAAGAAAGTTGTATTTCTAGCACCACAACTCACGCAATTGAGATGCATGTGTAATAAAAAAAAAGCAGGATCTTCATGTTAAACGACTTGAGGTATTAATGAATACGGGAATACGAGAGCAAGAAGAAACTCAATCGCCATGTTGACAAAAGTTATACAACTGAACCCTACGATATTAAACTCCGACAGCAGAATCACAACACACGTCTAGTAGTTTTATTCGAGCTCTAAGTGTGGAGTCTGACTGACCTGCTCAGGTTGACACCCATGGCGAGATTCCTGTCGCAGCGGTACGAGTCGAAGCCGTCGCTGCGCAGTGTGAGCTGCACCAGGGACACATGAGACGAGTCCATGCTTTGCAGCGAGATCCCCGACGAGCTCACATCCCAGCACGCCTCGGTGATCAGATCCTTCAGGGCCTCCAGCACCTTCTTCAGGATGGAGCCTTGAACCAGTCGGGCCTCAAACATGTCTGCAGCTTTTCTTTTTTTTTATATTACCACAACAAAAATAACTAAATACCGATCTGACTAGCACGCTTCCGTGAGTCTCAGGATGTCGGATTTAGATCGGATCTCGCTGATGAAACTTTTAACTTAAATGTAAATGAAACCAAGCTGAGAGCGCGTGACGCACGCCTAAAGCCGAGCTGCTCCGAGACTGTCGCTTGCGCGCGCTTTCCAGTTGCTTTTCATTGAAACGTCCGGCGTCGTCCCCGACGTCACTTCCGTCGTGACGCCTTCTTTTTGCATTGTGTTCCGTGAAAAAGCAGCCGGAAAAAGAAGAAGATGCGTTCCAACAGAACATCGCGACATTATAATACACACGTTTTGAAACGAGCAAAACCGGACCTTTTGAACAACTGATCGCTGAGCTGTAACCACAGAGGCTGTAAAAGCGCGTGAGGCAAGAAACTACAAATCTCTTGAAGCAATTTGCACAGGACGTCACCGCCACCGATCTCCAACATTCGTGCAGCGTTTGTTATAGTGTTAATAACAGTATATCTAAAAAAAAAAAAGCTATTTAATAATTATATAATAATGTATTATGTGAAACAGCTCAATGTGTATGTAGAAACCGGCGTAAGTCTATAAAGTAGACACTGTTGCAATACCACTTAGCGGTCACACGATGTCACTGTTTCACAATAATCGACTGACCTCACTATACTGTATGTTGTACGGAACGTAATAAAATGTGAAGACTTACGGAAATATATATAAAAAGTAAAACATTTTTATAAAAATTATATTGAAATTTTTTTTCCCCACCTCAATATAAGATTTTTAAATAGGACAAACATTTTAAATGTTGAATCTCATATATTGTTATTTTCTTGCACCAGTAATACTCACACGCCATTACATTTATTACATATTTATTATTTATGTATTTAATATATATATATATTTTTTTATTCATTCATTTATTTATTAGTGAATTCCAGTTTGATCGATTTAAAGCAAATCTCAATAACTCAAACCTAAACTGGCTTATAAATAGCATCTACTTGGGCCTAATGTTTTTTTCTCAGTTAACCTCTCTATGGCTATATTAATTAGGCAAAATATTCTTTTACACATTTACCTAATGGTCATCAATTTAATATACACTGAGGAGGTCAGTGGAGTTTATTTTACATTTTGAGTCCCTGACCTGATCTTGGTCTTGCATGTTTTACAAAAACAATGTATGTGGCCGTGGTTTGTTTTAAGCCCAAATTTTAATTGGAGCAAAACCCATGAAATACCATGCAAATACTCCTTATGGGGATGTGAGCATATAAGCAATGGACTTTAAGGACATTAAGACATGTCATCACAGCGGCCATTTTTGTCATTCCGCCATACAATGATGTAAGAGCCTGTAACTTAATCCATGTAGAGAGTCTATATGATGATCTCAGCGGGATTTCTCTGCTCTGCTCCAGCTGTGGGAAAGTCCGCTTTTTTTCTTTTTTTTTTCAATTCATGGATGGATGAGCTGAAACATCATGTATCAAAGGAGTCAAGAAACTTTGGTGTAATGTGTATTGGAGTACATTTATCAAAAGTAAATATAGTCTACATATATGCACCAGTTATGGAGACCTGCTACAGTGTCAGTTTTCAAATAAGAACCCAAAAACAACACAACCTGGAAGTGCATGGTGAAGTAGAGCTTGATATTTATGAAGTAGAAAATAAAAAGATGAAGATTATGAAGACACTTTAATGACGTTTTACCCAAACGCACAACATCAAATGATTCATATTTCACAAACAGACAGAACCGTTATTAACATGATGCAACCACAAAAACAGAAAAAGTACAGAAAATCCACATGGTTACTGGCCTCATTTTCCAACATACTTGGTTGCATCATGACCTTACTTGTAAATGGTTACTAATTTGTGATTTAAAAAAAAAAAGGAAACAGGAATCAACTTAGCTTATGATCATAATGCACCACAAACCACAGTGGACCATTTTTATAACTTATAGTACCTGTCAAAAGTTTGGAAACATCTAGTCTTTTATCATATTTCAGAGACACATCCATGTTCTTATTGTCTTGCTGCAGATTGAACTCTTTTGTTTAATTTTTCCTTAAAATGTTCTGCAAGGATGAGCCTTTAGTAGTTGTGTTAAACTATAAACATAAAAGTGGAAAAAAAATAGTTATAACTTGCGCATGTCTGAGTTTTAGGAATTTAAGATCCTATAAATCACCCTTTGGAAAATTGTGACCCTTCTACAATCATATTATGGAAACTGGTAAGAAAAGCAGGAAATGACAATTATAATTAGACAAAGCTAACAGGAAACTGAGCTCATATGGCTTTCTTCAGCAGGCATGTGCTGATAATCAGTTATGTAACAATTTCTGACACAATTCTGTCACTAGTTTTGTTATATATAGTAATTTCTTGTGAATTAATTATTTATTTTAAGAAAAATAATCCTGACTTTTTGTATATTTTGGTTATACACCAGTTACACAGATCACATTTACACAACTCCGTCTTTCCACATTAAATTTTAACCATAAAATTAGATTCTATGCCACTCCGAATCTAGCCTTTTGCATTTTTAGTTTTGCATGTAAGAGATGGCATCTTACCACTGTGTGAACTGCAATACCATTATTCAATAACAATATTGGAATTTGTTCAAATCTAATTTTTCACATACATACCCATTCACAGAAAGACGTGCAGTTATGTTGTTTGTACAGAATTAGGCTTTTAAACAAGCTAAATAAATTGTATTAAAGAAATTCTATATAAAAAATGACCAAAATATAATCCCAAACACTTTAAACAAAAAAATCCACATTGAAACCTGGGCCAGGCCTTTTACATAAAGTCTGCTGAATGATATCAATCCATTTGTTATATCCAAGAACATTTTTAATTCTTGTTCTGGATTTTTTAAGAAGGTGTTGATTAATCATCTATAACACCATAACATTGACAATAGATCCTTATATAAGGCAAATCAAAGGCTTCTGTTAATGCCCTTGTTTTAACACAGGAAACGAATGGTGATGTAGCCTTGAGTAGCCTCAATTTTCAATGTATTAGGAGATACGTTTCTTCTCACCATGGTCGTAAAGAGTGTTTTTTTGAGAAACTCTAGATTTCCTTTCAGCTGGAACCAGTTAGGTTGCTCTCCTCTAACTGACAACTTGCAGACTTTTAGCTAACTGGATGTCTTTGTTTTTCTTTTGCACCTTAAAACTGTGTAGAAAAATCCCAGGAGAATGGAAATACACATAGAAAACCATTTGGCACCATCAGCCATACCGAGGGCAAAGGCACAGAGATCAAATTTTCAGTCAGCATGATCTAAAGCTCTTGACCTTAATTTGCGTGGGTTATTGCCTTATGGTACTGCTACATTATTTATTTTGTATTTAAGGAAGGAGTCCCCAGTGAGTGCTTTATAACCATCAAACAATGTAATTTTTCCACCTGTGTTGTGGTGTGAATTTAGAGGATAAATATTGGCTATAATCTTTTTTATTTCAAGGTGTATCATTTGCATTTGATCTAAAAATTGCTGTTTAATTACTGTGGTATTTTAAAGATAAAACCAGTAACCAGTACCAGTAGTTCAGCTTCATATCAAATCATATATCCTTATTAAACATTTCCAAGAACACCATTGGGCATAATAATTATTTTTCTAATTTTTGCTATTTATATTGAGACAATGCACAAAGAAATTCCACATATACCTTGTAATATCGTGATTCAGATGTTGTTGTATTTTCCTACTGTCAGGAAAACAAAATCTATAATTTAAAACATTCTGGGTGCCAGTTAGAAAAAACCCTTTATGTGCGGTCCAGAAAAGAAATGATCACTCCATGACTGGTTTTGAGCAGAGCGTAGTTTGTAAAGCGCTCCTTGTTGCTATAGTTTTGTTGTGGTTTCAAGTGATTCCTCACCATCAGTCATTATGGAATTAGTCACAGTAGTGTTCAAAAAGGTTGTGTCTGCAAAAACAAAGCGCTTTAACTACATAATCATTGCAATGCTATTCCTCCAACATATGCGTGTATTGCGTTATGGGTCACGCACAAACTCTGAAAAGATGAAACACTAATTCTAAACTCACATGCAATCAAAATGAGTGTACATACTGTATGTACTTCAGGTTTAAACATCCCACAGAAAGATCCTTTCAAGTTGTAATTACAAATGGGTGCATTGGGGGAAAGTTGATGGCTGAATTGCTGAGCTTTTTTCTTCACTCTCAATGATCGCAATTGGTGTCTTTAGTCTGGGATTAAAACAATGGCAGTATCCGTATCTGTATCTAATTAGTACTGCAAATATTCATATCTGTTTTTATATTCAGCTTTAAATTTGGAAGTTCAGTCTCAAATAGCAGTCTTAGGAATTATACACTTTATGACCAAATGTATGTGGACATCAGACGGACCAGCACACCTATATTGTACTGCATGTGGGTCTTCCCCGAACAAACAGGCATAAGCAAACAACTGTATTGAATAACTTTGTATACTGTGCAATTTGCATTTTGATTGTGTTCTTGTTTGTGTTATATACATAAAGTTTCATGTATGAGATGAACTGAGTATCTCATAAGGATGAAAGGGTTTTTTTGGCCTTTTTTGTAGCAGGTGTAAGATTTATATAATGTTACAATGAAGTCTGAGATGAATATCAGTACCAGTAATTGTGTGTTGCTAATTAGGGGATTAGTCAAAATTAGGATTATGTTAATTTATAAATGGGAAATTGTTGGGAAACAAAATGCAAGATACCCATTGAAATTAGCTGTTCACTTGAAGTCAAGGATTTTACATGAACAACTTCGCAAATGGAAAATTAGACAATCCAATGAGCATGTAAAGGAGGAATTTGAGACAGAGCCAACAAAAATAATTTATATCTCAATTATTGTTTATAATGGACACATACTGGGACACGTGTTTAGATTCAAACCGAGTACTAATCACTTTCTCCGAAGTAGTTTTGTAGATGGTTAGAAAGATGGCGTGGGTGAAAGTAGGACACATGTGGCTTGATTTACTGGACTGTAGTGCTGACACATGCAGAGTCACTCCAGGGGTTTTATGAGAATTTTCTGTCGAATAACAGCAGGAATAAATGTTCTCTGCAGCACTTTGGACTCCTGGAGCCATTCAGTAGTCAGTCAATTATAAACCTGTGCTTACTCAACATGTCTTTAAGCAATTGTACACCATGCAGCCTCTGATTCAGTCTTATCAACTATAGTTCAGGGATCGTCTATTTGTTGCTTTCTGACACAGGATCTCAGCCACCTGCCTTTGCACTGGAGGAACCCTGGAAGTTCTCACCAACTTTTTCTTTTCTGTCATTTTTTTTGTTTTGCTGTAATCTTGATGCATGCATTTAATTGTGATGGTCATTTTTTTTTTTATTTAATTAGTTAACATGGATTTCCATACGTGCCTTATAATTAAAACATTGTATTGTAAAGATGACGTCAAGTATTGAGAACTCCAAAAGTCCACATCAGTAAAACACACACACACACACACACACACACACGCCCATTTGCTCCTGAAACGAGTAGGAGACACGAAACGCCCACCAGCCCACTATATTCCAGTCTCCCCCTTTTCCTTTCTGACAGTCAACAGGAAGACTGTGCCGAGCCAAAAAGACGTGAGAGAGAACGAGAAGAAGAAAGAAACCAAGCTCCAGGTTGATTCCCTCAGAAAGTACAAAAAGTCACGAGGAGACCTGCTGCAGGTGAGAGTAAGACTAACATCTCCAAAGATTCTGCACGCAAGAAACAAGAACCTCCTTCATCTCCTCCAGACCGAACTGATGTCTAACAAACGTCCCAAACCGGAAAAACCAGAAAAGCCAAAGATGGCGCAGCGTCTGAGCCGCGATCTGACCTGCTCAATCTGCCTGGATTTATTCAAGCAGCCCGTGTCGCTGCCTTGCGATCACACTTTCTGCCAGTCGTGCATTACAAACTACTGGAGCGGCGGTGGAGGCACGCGCGCACACGGCCAACCCGGTACCGGTTCCTCCGTCTCGTGCCCTCAGTGCCGGAAAGTTTTCCCCGGTCAGAGTTACCGGCCCAACCGCATAGTGGCCAACATCGTGGAGAGCTACAGCCGGGAGATCGAGGAGGAGAGCGCGAGCGCCCTTAGCAGCGCGCCGAGCCTCGCGCCGCGTTGCGCGCGCCACCGCGAGGAGCTGAAGCTCTACTGCGAGGAGGAGCACGAGCTCGTGTGTCTCGTCTGCGCCGTCTCTCAGGAACACCGGTCTCACGCGCTGGTCTGCGTGGACGAGGCCGAGCAGAAATACAGGGTGAGGTGAAGCACCAAGAAGTATCCCTATGGTTTTATGTTCTTGTTGACACCAACACACTTCAGTGAGCATTAGAACTTTGGGTGCCTGGGTGATCATTCACTTCGGATCTCCACATACACGTTCATTTATGGCATCAGGCAGATGCTCACAGATAAAGGCAATAATCATTACCAGTATAATTTCCATCAGTTGGAGCAAACAGGAGAAGAGGAAATTCACATGGACACAGGGAGAATATGCATAATTCTGAACAAGCTCCATAGAGCTGTGTGAGAAGTGTATCAGCTGATATCGCCCCAATGTCTTTGGTTACAATTTAAGTGTTTAAATTGCTTTTTAATATCTGGCACATTTTCTAGTACAGCAAGCTGGAAGTGGGGTTTGTTCTGTTTCACAACAAATTGGCTGTGTTATTACATTGCTTCCAGCAACCACTTCTTCTTGGGTCAATCTTAAGATCATGTTCTGTCTGTGTCCACATGTCCAGCTTCCTCCCACCTCCAATACATTCGAGCAACAGTTGCAGAAGTAGCAACACTAAATTGTGCCCATGTATGAATATGTGTGTTAATTTGGATCTGTGATAGACTGGCAACCCAGTAGATTCCTGCTTTGCACACACTGATCTTGGGATATGTGGCGAATTCATAGTGACTCTGACCAGGATAAAATGCTTAGTGAATATGAATGAATGATAACTGGTAGATTTAAGGAACTGATTATACTCAGAAACAAAGCTTGATGGCAGGCCAGACAACGCATTGCTTGGTTTTGCGCCATTTCCTTACAACCTGTATGTTATTAAAGATTTCCTGGGCAACTGATAAGTATCAGCATTGAACTAAATTCAGCCTGAAATGCTGGTATTTAGTCTGGTCTGATTGATAGTGGGTCTAATATCTACCAGAATCAATGACTTTGCGTTTTGATCGATTTTTAGCTATAAATATGTCTCAGATGTGCTGCTTCTAGGAGTGTTGTATATCACATTCTATGGGCGCCTATAGTTTAAAATACATGGTGTTGGAAGCTGACGCTTAAACCAATCAGATTTCGAGGCCATCTAGCAGGCAGACAATAACGTCAACATTTTCACGTCCTTTGAGCGGATGCTCAGAGAGCCCACATGTCAGTGATCGCAAACAGCATCTCTGCAAAAACTCAAATATACTCAAGTGCATTTAATAGCTGTTTTTTTATTCCACAAGGGCTGACAGAGGAGAAGTGTTATTATTTGGTCCAAGATATATTTACAAGGCTATATTCAAGATGGACTTTTTTTTTTTTTTAAGAAAACCTGGACATTGTATTGAAGGTCAGCCAAAACAGTTGTTAAGCTTTTTTCATTATCCATGTATACTTTTGTGTTCTCTTTCCTGTAGAATTTGCACAAAAACACACAATTTGCTTTTATTTCAAATCACCATGAAAACACTAATTTACGGAAAACCTGGAATCATTTTATAAGGTTAATATTGATGCTTCTTCTAGAGATGATGTATGCAGGTGGTGCAGCTGTGGCTCCAGTGAAAGGAGACTTGTTGAATTATGTTAATTGGGTTTCTTGCTTTAGTAATGGCGCTTTGTTAAACTGAATTACTTCATTGTATTGATAGTTTGGCATCATAATGGTGGTTTTAAGAGGTGGATTGATTTAGCCAGGACACCACCGGAGGCCTAGGTGTAAAATTCAGGACCCGCCACTGGGTCTAATGATGTATATTTAGCCTTAAACACACTATGTTGATAGATGCTATTCATGCACAGAAACACAAGATGTAACTTGTCTTAAAGCAGGCTGAAACTGTGCATCATACAGAAACTCATGGTTTCCATGATATGGCAATCCATGCAGAGGGGAAGTTATTAGTGTTCTAGTGCTGCATACTGATTGATAACCAGCAGCATAAAACAAATATTGCTCAGGTGAGAAACATGAGAAATAGATGCTTATCACAAGTCAAGTGGCAGTGCAAAGCAGTGAGTAAAAAGCAGTGAGTAGTGAGTAAAAGCAAAGCAGTGAGTAAAAATCTAGTTTACCAAGAGTAACATCACTAGTGAGATGCAATGACTCTAAACAATTCCTGTACCCCAGTTCATGGTCTTTGTTCCAACCAAACTTCTAATGTCTACAGGCCTATAGGTTCAGTATGTCAAAGCGAAGAAGTTTGAGCGGACTTGCCCGAACAAGTCAGAGCTGATGCAAGTGCAATTAGTCAAGTCAGGTGCCAAGTGTGCCATGTCAGAGACAAGTCAAGTGGATGATTGTGACATCTACTATAAGGAATGAATCAGAGTGAAATTAGGACAGAGGGTTGTATCTAGATTTTTTTTTGGTGTGGTTAGTAAGTGGTGATCCTTTGGTAAGGGGCACAAAGAGGGTTTTTGCTTGAAACCCTTAAAACTTCAAAACAACACTGACTACATTTAGACAGTTGTGGACAAACTAAACACTTTTCAAGCAGAACTATATCTTAGTTTACATCTGAATGTTTATAGAGTTTAGAGAGTGTGGGTGGTTATTGTAATCCTCCCCAGAGAAGCCAAATTTCCCCTTTTTTTTTTTTTTTTTGTTCAGCTGCTCTACAGCATGATCTATTCTCAGTGTGGTCTGTTCAAAGTTACATTTTGGCCCCATTAACCCAGACCATGTTTTACAAATTTCACAGAAATATACATATACCATGCATAGAAAAAATGTGTTTATCTTATATCTGACTAAAATAAATTAAATCATGGAAACAGTCGACTTCCCACTAACATTGTTGCTTACACTGCACAATTACTAAAAGCCAAGGCTGGGACCACCAGGTTTTGAAGGTGAAAGTGGGTCAGGAGGATCTCTAGGAAGCAGTGACTTGTGTGCATGGCTGAGATCATAGTACCACTGAAAAGCAAGTCTGGTTCGGAGTTCAAATCCAAACACCACCAAGAACCCACTACTGGGCCTTTGGGCAAGGCCCTAACCGATAACTGCTCAACTGAAAAAATTAGACAATTGTAAATATAGTAGAAACATCCAAAACCCTTGATAAAGCATCTCATTAAGCCTTAATGATTAAGGAACAAAAAGTAAAATATAGTGCAACACTGTCACTGTTAACTTTTTCTTCTTCTTCTTCTTTTGGCTGCTTCCATTAGGGGTCACCACAGTGCATCATCCATCTACAAACTACTCAAACCAACTACCTGCATGTCTTCCCTCACCACATCCATAAACCTCCTCCTTGGTCTTCCTCTTTTCCTCCCTCCTGGTTGCTCCATCCTCAGCATTCTCCTACTGATATACCCCATGTCCCTCCTCTGCACAAATCTTAATTTCTCACTTTGTCCCCAAAACGTCCTACATGTGCGGTCCCTCTAATAAACTAGTTTCTGATCCTGTCCATCGTCGTCACTCCCAATGAAAATCTCAACATCTTCAGCTCTGCTACCTCCAGCTCCACCTCCTGTCTTTTAAAACATACAACACTGTTAACATGGGGGTCAAATATACACTGACTCCCTTGGCAGCACATGAATTTCATAAATGGTAAAGTCGTTTTAACCATACACAGATAAAGGTGAATGACTGAATAGATTATGCCCAGTCATGGGTTTTGGTGTCAATAACCCTTGTTCTGGAGGAGCAAATAGAGTTGGTAAGAAATTTTCTCAAAGCAATTTTGTTTGGGCTGTCATGTAAAAATCCATTGTAGGTGTTCAAACACTTGCTTGCAAGTTGTGACAGATGAATCCATGTGAAAATCTAAATAGACAGGCTTGATCGTGAAAGAAAAGAGAGCTTAGGAAAACCAGACTTGGGCAGTCAAAACAAAGAGGTCAAAACCAACTCTGTCTCTCTTTGGAAATACTTGTTCTTGTAGGCACCTACGACAGTAAACTCTCTGCTAGAAAGGAGTTTCACTCTAGAACCCCTTTAGGATGCTTAAAACTTAATAAATTACACTTAAGGAAACATTTATCTCTTAAATATAATTATAAAAGCTATAACTATAAAAAAAAAATAATAAAAAGCTGCTTGTCCCATGCCAAGACTTGTTTTTGTTGATGTTTGGTGGTGTGTTATATGATGGTGTCCACCTCTTTTGGGTTAGTTCCTCATTAGTTTTTGTTGTGCCTAAAAACTTTTATCACATTTTCTGAAAGATTTTGCTAGACAACGGATGCTAGTCAAACTGCAGTAAGGTATATAATGGCAAATACAAGTAAAGTTGCTGGCTATATAGAGATTTTTAATATCAGTCTCTTTGCATTTGATCAGAATTCGCTAAGCAGCTCAGCCATGGCAATTCAGGCAGAGCTAAACACAGCACTGGAGTGCGAAAGAGAGACCGAGGATGAGGTGAAGAAACTGAAGGTAAGGGAAAATTGTTTAAGAATAAATTTATTTCTTCAAAACATACTTGTGATGTTGATGTTGAATTTCTGGGATTTATTGTGAATCATTATTCTGATTGTTAACTTTCCTTATTTCTTGATCGTGTTGTTGTGCTGCAGGAACACACCGCGGACCTCAAGCAGCGTATCGAGGCCCAGTTTAGTGACCTCCACCAGTTCTTGTATCAGGAGGAGAAAATGCTGCAGGTGAAGCTAAAGACGGAAGAGCGGCGGGAGCTGATCCGCCTGGACGAGCACAAAGCCCTGCTTTGTGTGGAGATATCACGACTGCGCCGTGCAGTCTCAGAGATCGAAGAAAAACTGAGGGAGCATGATCCCCACATACTTCTGCGGGTCAGTCTGCATGACAAGTGTTTGTTTTGTGGTGCTAGTAACAGTAATGAGTAATGAGAACCATGATTTTTTATCCAGTGCTTAAAGTAAAGATTAAACTTAGTGCTCGGAAAAATACTGGATTAATTATTACTGTCACTTAACGATTCACACTGGTCACATAACTGTCAGTTAATCAGATAAGCATTACTTTGAACTTTTAGATAGGTGCCAGATCATAAAAAAAAGCATAAACTGTGAGTTGGGCCACCATCAGTCACCAGAACAGCTTTTTAATACAATCTCCAGATATTTGTGGCTGTACTGGAAAAAAGAACACCATCTTTTCTACAAGATGCTCGGTGGTGTTTCTGATGGTGACAAAGTAACATGTGACTTTAGTATCTCCAAATCTGAGATCTGGTGAGTCTCAAAACCACATCATATGATATACATAATTGTCATCCTCATCAAACTATTCAATAAAGCCTCATGCCCTGTGGATAAGAGCAGGGCTATGATGAAGTAGACACTATGCTTCAAAATAGGTTAAAAGGCCAGTTTGTCACTGGCAAGCAATACAATGTCCTTTAATTTGACAATAATTTGTATATCGAGTGGATTGAATATAATTTAATCAAAAAAGAAATGGAAAAATAGTCTTATCAAGCTCTTAATCTGACTTCTATGGCTTTCCATATTCTGTTATACTAACGCATACTAGTTATGGTGTAAATCATAGCAGTTATTAAATAATGTGGTAATTTTTACAACTTAAAGATTTTAATGGCCTTTAATGATTCAAGATGAATAAGTAGATAATAAGAAGTCATTTTAGGTCGTTAGATCATGTTCTCATGATTCCACCTGATCCCACCAAACTTTATCTTCCCTTTCTTGTATAATTCTTGCCAAGTCTTTGTGTTTATGCAGTAATTTTAAAATGTTGGTTTTCCTGAGGTTAGGTCCATGGTTTTTCCCGAGTATGTTCTAATTCTTGGTTTGTTAGTATAGCCCTCTCTTTGGTTTTGTTCATGGCTCCCCCTAAAGCCCACTTTAGACTGTGAATTTGGTAAACGCCCAAGTGGATCTCTGACATTTGGCCACATTGCAGTCCTGAGTCATCCATGTTACAAGAATACTTCTTTGTAGTGCACCGAGACTGGAGTTTAATGCATGCTTTAGAGACCTGGGGGACAGAACGGAAAAAACGCTTTGTGAGGAAAATGCAGGAATTAATTGAGTGATGTCACTGTCTATCCTGATGGAGGAGATAAAACATTGTAGCCGAGTGCGGCACGGCAGGGGGATTTCCAGAGAGGGACAGAGAAGGGGTGGAAAGCTGGAGTGGGCTGATTTCATGTGGAAAGACGTTAATCTGTGCCAAACTAATCAGTGATTTTACTTCCCTTTTTCTTTTAGAACATAAGGACTCTGCTTCAAAGGTAAGAGAAAAATACAGGAACATTTTAAAAATAATTTTGCATTGTTTAATTTGTTTTGGATTTTTATCAGTCCCATTGATAAAATTATATTTTAAAATGTATTCAAGCATGTAGACTCTTGGGGGAAAATGCATAAACCAAGGACACTTAGGTTCTTCAGGCATTGGAACACGTTCAGAAAATGAAACAGTTTCATGGTCTAGTGTATTGAACCCTTAGTGGTTAGCTATCAAAATGGGTTCCAAGTAGATCTTTTAAATGAAGCTAAGAACCCTTAACTTTTTCAACACTTTTCCCTAAGATTGTACTTCATGTTCTTCTTCAACTATAGCATCATAGCATCATGTTTCCCATTGCCTTTTGGCAGCATGTCTGAGTAAACCACTTTTTACTTACTGGGCACCATAGTATATATTCCAGTGTATTTTTTGTCTCAGTTTTATTTATATTTGTCTGCCTTGATATATCTTTTATTTACGTGGTCTGTTGTATTATTTGCTTTGTCACAGGCAGCCAATGAAGTTTGAGAAACCATGTTTGACACCGCCACAGCTGTGTGAGGGTCGATTTGCTGGGCCGCTGCAATACCGTGTCTGGAAATCTCTCAAAGGCAGCCTTTATCCAGGTTCTCTTCTAATATGTACATCCCATTGTTCTGTCTCACTGTATCAGTCTGTCGAGTTAGCTTGCATAGTTAGCATTTTTAATCGATTATTAAATATAATTTAGACACTCATATTGATTATTTTTCAAGAATATAACAGCTTTCTGAGTGTAACAACCGAAAACCTGAAAACTCAGAAAAGCAGTTCCATGTGAAACCTTTTTTTGCAGGGTCCTAAATGAAACGTTTACAGTTCAAATGGAATCTTATAAAGAATATTATTTACTTGTGTGCAGTGCCTTCAGCCATCACGTTCAACTCAAGCACAGCGAACCCGTGGCTGAGCGTGACCCCATCCCTCACCTGTGTACGGTACCAGACCTTCAACAGCTCTGCCCGTGACAACCCGCAGCGCTTTGACGCTGCTCTGTCTTTGCTCGGCAGTCAAGGGTTCACCCACGGATGCCACTACTGGGAAATCGAGGTGTCAAGCAGTGCTGTGTGGACGGTGGGCGTGGCACGAGAATCTGTTGCCAGAAAGGGTGTGATCAAAGCATTGCCGGCCAACGGTTTCTGGACCGTCTCGCTCTCCTATGGTGTGCAGTACATGGCAGGGACGTGGCCCCCCACCGTCCTGTCCTTGCATGAGCAGTTGGAGCGTATCGGTGTGTACCTGGACTATAAGAGAGGCCTCGTGTCGTTCTACAACGCTGAGAGCATGACGCACCTCTACACGTTCTGCGACACCTTCAACGAGACCCTCTATCCTTACTTCAATCTCGGTTTCCTAGATAAAGTGCATGAGAATGAGCCACTTAAAGTTTTCATGCCCAAAATATGAGCGGGAATTCTGGTGCTAATGCAATAAAGAGGACATTGTAGGGTCCAAGACCTTGAGGGCACGTCCATGTTTTACTGCATCATTTATCAAATCATTTATTCTTCCCAGTGTTTTAGTGTTCTGGAATCCTTTGTTTAGTGGTGCGATAAATCCTTATTTATGATGAAGCATCCTCTTCAAAAATTCACACCATTCACACTGTTGTCTAGCGATTGTGAGTCCAAATCATAATGAGAATCCCAAGAGTCATGATGGGAGACCTAGAGAGTTAAATTAGCCTTGTTCAATACATAAATTATGTAAAAGAATTGGGTCAAAAAAAAAGAAAGGAAATATTTATAGGATTAGTTTTTTGGGGTTTTTTTGTTATGAATACGATGATTATAAAAGTCATGCCGGGAGCAGACATGAAATATGCTTTGACAACCGGGTTACTGATTTCTCTACCTCTGTAATCAATTCCTCCTTGTTTAACTGTAGGGAAACACAGAAGGTGGATAGAGAATAAACATTAGGGAGAGGTGGAAGTTGTGAAAGTACAGAATAGAGCATTGATCTATGAAATTTCTTTTTGTTGATAATTTCTTTATTTCCTCGTATCTAATTTCCATTATATTGAGAAAATTCTATTCAAATGTGACAGGAAATGATCATTACATCTAAAACCGTAGTTCTCTCAGACCTTTAGACCTCATTGTAGACCAGGCTGGACCTGGTGTAGATATGGATATTCTGTTCTGGCTATTATTTTTGTTTTTGTTTTATGTTGTTTTTATACTTTTGTGTAAATAGAGAAGGAAACCAAATACACAATATGGGCAAAAGTTTGTGGATACCAGACCATTAGATTAAAATCTGTATTTTAGATTCCAGTTGAATGCTGCTGGTACAGCTTACACTTTTCCAGTAGATTTTATATTATGGCTTTGGGAATTTCAGTCAAAAGAGCATTAGTGAGGTGAGACACTGATGTTCACTGAGGAGGTCTGGGGTGCAGCTGGCATTCCAAATTATCCCAAAAGTGTTCAGTGGGGTTGAACTCTGTGCAGGACACTTAAGATGTTTCACTCCAGCTTTAACACACCATGTCTTCAAGAAGCTTGCTTTGTGCACTGGGGCATTGTCATGCTGGAACAGGTTTGGACCCCTTAGTTCCAGTGAAGGGAAAGTGTAATGATACAGTATAGAAAGATATTTAATTTAATTGTGAGCTTCTAACATTTGTGGTTCGGGAATGCAATATATGGGTGTGATGATTTGGTGTTCACAAAAACGGCTTGTTATTGTTTGTTTGTCATCCAGACCTGTATAGTTTATGTATTGCATACATATTGTCATATTCATTATACACATTATTGCATCAAGGTATACTGGTATACCAAAATATATAATGGCAATCCAGTAATATTTTATTTTGTCCTGTAAAATGTTTTTTAATGTTTTAAATGACAAGCCAGTAAATCTGTTCAACAGTATTGAGATTATTTTCAAAAGGCTATAATATGTTAAAGCCTGCAGATGCTATATATTTGATTATACCAAGAGATGTATTCTAATGGGCTAAGAGCTCATATAATAATCTCACCTCACCATTAAGAGCTATAAAAAACATCACAGTGTCTAATAACTAATAAAAAATTATTTGACCAGCACATCTTAACGAGAATTGTTGTGTTATTTATAATGTTTGTTATTTAGATTGAACATTAGTTAATGTCAATTTGAAGGAGAGAAGATTTTAATGTTTTTTTTGTTAAATATTAATGTATTTCATGAGAAGGGCACATGTGAAGTACCACCACTAGGGGGCGGAAAAAAGTTCAAGAGAGGCCGAAGACAAACATGGTCCACCTTTACTCAAACAAACATCAAGTTGGCAAGATGTTGAACGACCACGAGGTGGCATAAAGTCTTCAATACTCCCTGGATTATTTAAAATCTCTAAACCTATATTGTAGTAATGAACACAGTTCTTTTCAAAGTCTTATTTTAGGGGTGGTATTGGGGAGCTCTGGCCGACACTTCAGTCTCAAATCTCCACTAAGTGTTCAGATGAGTTGGGATTTGGTAAGTATGAAGGTCATAAATAATTTGTATAAGTCTCATCCTTAAAAAATCCAGTGAACCTTTGTTACCTCTGGAATGTATTTATTCTAGGAGAGACCAAACCCATTAGGGACATGTCGGTTGGATGTGATTGATTTGGGGATTATGAAATAACAGCCAGATCCACAAGCTCCAAGTTAACTCAGGACCAAAATATTCCTACAGTGCAAGTTATATAAAATTATGAATATAAAAAAAAAAAAAGTATTTCCTATTTGCAAGAACTACTGAATATGTATGAGTGTAACTGCACATAGAAATGTATGTATGTATGTAGACATATACATAGTACTGGGCCCTAATGGTATTTCTTAGCTTAAGGTATATGTAATTTGCAAGTGGAATTGCACAAGCAGAACCACTGGAACACCTCAATCATGGCCAGCAATAATTTGCAAATCTGTTTATATGCTGTTTGCTACACACTCACTTAATGGTCTTTGTAGACCTGTGTGTGTCTGGCTCTACAGCAAAAGCTTTCTGTACTGCAACACTACTATGATTTTCTTCTTTGTGCAGTTACTGATATTCTCAGAAAAATTAAGAACATCTTGTTTGTTTTCCATCACATTACACTGCTGAACTCCCCCCTAATATCGAAAACCGTCAACCGTGAAAGTGAATTTGCAATTTTCAAATGCTGTAGCTAAAACAAGAAACAGCAAACTTTTGCCTCTCCGCTTGGTTTGGAAAAAAGAGACCATGAGTAGATACAAATATAATTTGGAAATTAAAGCACCTCCCAGTTTATTTGGCATTACACAGTTTGAAATATTGGACATCATTTTGCTAAATGTTTGGACCAAAAACACACGAACACACGTTAGCTACATGTTATTGATCAAGATTCCGTTAACTAAGTAAACACATCACACACTCCATCCTAATGTCATATTATAGCAATCGGAGTGGACTTGTGCCTTAGATTTCTGCTCCACAAAGCTCCAAAAGGATCTTTCGGTAATCCCCTGATGTGTCCCCCTGCAGAAAAAACGCACAAAAAAGAAAAAAGTGCATTTAACAACAGGAACTTCTGCAGGATTTTGGGAATTTTTATCAGTCCTTCTTGTCACAGGAGGAATCCTGAGATCTAAAATGTGTTTAAAACTTCTGTTTGTTTCTTCTGTTGTTAATGCTGTGTATTTTATTTACTCAGGAAACATGAGTAAACATTTTTTTTTTAGTTTGAAACATGTTCTGTGCTTTTCCTGGTCCATCACTTGCTGTTTATACTTCTTCCATCTGTTTGACTGACAAATTAGGGTATTTTCCATAAGAAAACACAAACCTTTAGGTTTTTCATACGTTTTCAGAAGTCTCTATTCCAAATGTAAATCCTCTATAAAGGGCGAAATTTCACATTTTTACCTTCCCTAAGTAGAAAGTGCATTAAGTAGTGCAAAACTAGTGCAGTTTACGTGAATTATGAAAACATCTGATATTATTTAAGTGCTACACTGGGAATCAAAATAAAGCATTTAGATTTACTCTATAATAAGTATCACCAGCATCCATACAACTGTCTGTACACTACTCTCGGCCAATCAGAACATCAGAGGCTCTCAGTCAAGCAGGACACACCTTACTGCACAAATTACAAATTACTACAATTTGCAAACTGTATATAATGGAAAAACAGTGTGTGCATGTATATGTGTGTCTGTGTTACACTACCTTGATGAAGGAGTTCAGAGTCTTTCCATACATCTTCAAGAACTCAGCTTTGATGTCTATCATGTCAATCTCAGCCCGAGAAACCATCACTCTGATGAGGATGCTGTCAGTGGTGCCTAAACCCTATACACACACACAGACACACACAGACACACACACATTTCAATATGTTCCTCTTTTTAAACATATCTTTTTATAACAGCCTGTTTAGCAAAAATCCTATTAATTTTGCTCCGATTATTTTACCTTCATAGATTTGTAGAGCCTCTCGGCGAAGTAAGCCGGCTTGCACCTGATGCATTTCACTGCAGAACAAAGAGACACAACACACACTCATTATACGGTCTAAATAAAAGATTTCTCACACAGCTACAGTATGGATCTAGTGCTAAAAAGGCAATCGAGCCAAAATCCTGTCTCCTGACATCATATCTTGGCGTTGCGACAACATTTTTTTAGAAGGCCGAGATCTGATTTGTATTTGGCGTTGATTTATTTGTTCTTGTTGATGGAGGTAAAAACAAACAATGAATATAAAAATGTCATAGATTTGTGATGATGTGATAAATACAAAGTGAATTATAGTTTTCCGCTGGAATACTAATAAGTAATAAGGATTCAAGAACTTCTAAGGAGAATGACTGGTGAATAACAAAAGACATAAAAGCCCGGACCTATGGCGAGAAAAACATCCTCCAGACAGCCCGACATTTCCCTCTTAATGCTCTCCTCGATGTCCCGGCCCGAAATCTGATGGTACTCCTGGAACACTGTGTCAGGAAAAAGGGATAAAATACATATAAATGTACAGTAATCTGTAATAAAATAAATAAATTTAAAAAAAGGCAAAAACACGTGCAACTTTCTACCACAAGGTGTCAGTGTCGAGTCTATTAGTTTGAAACCCCTTTGGTATTGTACTTCCTGGAATAGAGCACTACACAGGGCGTGGCATTATATCGATAATCTTAAAGTGTAAATCCCCAAAATAATTATAAAACAGCTATTCACATATTAGCCACATTTGATGAATTCAGATCAACTGGTCGTTACAGCTTTTACCCTTAGCAAATATGAATAAGAAAATCTGAAGATAGCTCCAAGTGATCATAATTTATAGAGCTGAAAAAAGGTCAGTAGATAACGCTGATAAACCTGGCCGGGTTGAACGTACTTCTAAGTAGGTGGTTCCTGTTCCTCACACACAAGATGGTGAGAAACTTGACCTCGTCTGTTCCCCAGCGTGCCTCACCAGCCTCGAAGATATCCTACAGAACAACACACACCGACAGTGTGTTACATACGGACAAAACACTGTGTTTAATAATGCACCTTTTGGCATGATTGATTCTCCATGGTCACCTTGGCATCCTGTTTAGCGAGTGCCTCATCCATGGTAGTGCCCTCATCTCTCCCAGCCTGGTTTTTTTAAAAAGAGAGAAAAGTTCACACTGTAATTGATTTTAAATAACTTTCCCGTGGGTTTAGATCCCTAAATAACAGAACCACATTTCACCACAGTTTCAAATTAGTTTACAGTAGTAGTAGGAACACTACATCTGCAAAAAGATGATACAGTGGCTAAGAAAATGTATGTTGGGTAAATATGTAGGGCATGTTTACAGTCACTTTGGACTCTCTGTAGTAGTAGTAGTAGTAGTAGTAGTAGTAGTAGAAGTATGAAAAGTAGTACAAGGAGTTAGAAATGGAATAGTAGTGGTAGTAGTAATAGTATCAGTAGTAGAAGAGCAGAAGGAGGAGGATGAATGGTAGTAATGGCAGTTGTAGTCATGGTAATAGTAGTAGGAGAGGAGGAGGAGGAGGATGAATAGTTGGTAGAGTGGTAAGAAGAATGGTAGTAACGGCACTATGTCGTGTGCACTTTGGGTTTTGAGTTCTGTGTAGTTCTATATTTCTTTTGTTAATTTATGTTGTTTGATGTAGCACCTTGGTCCTGGGAAAACGTTTCGTTTCAATGTGTGCTGCACGGTATATGGTCAAAATGACAGTAAAGCCTACTTGTCTTGACTTGACTTAAAGTCATGTTAATACAAGTAGTAGGAAAGGAGAAGGAGGAGGAGGAAGAGGTAGTAGTAGTAGTAGTAGTAAAAGTAGTACACGTAATCAGAGCGGATTGGGAGGAAGAGTTGTAGGTAAAGCAGGAGTAGTAGTAGTAGTAGTAGTAGTAGTTGAGGCAGTGATAGCAGTATTCCTCCTTGAAGAGCCCTAAAGCTTAAAAGTGCGTTGCACAACACTGCATTTCCATGTAAATGTATGCACATTTGCACTCATTCGTTCAGGAGGACTGAACACACCTGTACAGGTGCACTGTGGCCTCAACTCTGCATCTGCAAGGCAAAACACACCGGCAGGGTGTGTGTGTTTGTGTGTCTGCTGCATGGTGCATTACCGTGGCCAGGGACACCAGGACTCTCTTAAACATGCCAGACGTGTCTCCGGTGATATCATCCTCCAGATCGCGGCCGTGTTCTGTCGTCGTCACAGATCAGGCAAGAACACAATGCGGTCATTTGCATATCAAAATGCATATCTTCATGCAAAAAGCATTCGCAATAAACACATGTTATAGGAACAGTGTCAAGCCAACACACCATTTTTCCTCAGGGCAGGTGTCTAAGTTTTACCGAAGGAGACGTGGACTCTGGGAGTGTCAGTCCAAAAAAAGAATTGCGGTGAAGTGTATTGAAGTTAAATATGAACTTCTTACACAATGAATCTGTGTTAAAGCATTTCATCATGTAAAGTAAAGTATAACGTTTCGTAATGCACCAAATCTTGGCCTGCCATACCATAAATCAAGAACCTCAGGGACACCTCTATTGGACTATTTGTCTAATTCAAAAATCCTTCAAAATAGCTGGAACATGTTGGATGTGTATATGAAGGATGCCTACCTTTCTTGTAGGTGGCAGCAAGAGCCTTAATTTCAGAGTTGTTCCTTGAAGCCAGGATCTCAATCAGGCATGCTTCATCAGTTCCAGCGCCCTGAAATAAACACAGCCACACACTAGCATTATAATTTAAACACAACTGTCTTGGCTGCATCCTTTGGGATAACTTTTACCTCATGCCATTTCTTCTTTTATTTTTTATTGGTTGTTCTTACTTATTTTCCCCCAGCTTATGTTTATCAGCTATTAAACATAGCTAGTGTTTATGAAAAGCCTTTGTAATGAATTTTGGCTCGTTAACATATATTTATGTGTAACGAAAGGTAAACCACAAATGAAAAAACACATATAAAGTATGAACCTATCAGTAATAATAATTCTGTGCAGAGTGATGGTTTGTTCTACCATGTTCAAGTTCTGATCATCTGATCGAGCAATGCTTTGTGCAATGGTTCCCTTGTGAACCCAACAGAATTGCCTCCATAAATATGAGCTGAAATGTCTTCAGATTTTGACATAATGTCCCTAAAGTAGACAACAAGAACCCAATAAAACAAACATGAAAGTACTACATTAGTAATTCGTTTATTAAGGAATTTTTTTATTTATATGTTCCAGTAATTGATACACAAGACGGTCACAGTAGACACTGATAGCAAATGTTTACATATTTTTAGCACTCAGAAATTGGGGTGTTTTCCTCAAGAACTACAGGACAGAGTAAATATTTTTGTCACCCTCATTTAATTTGGTTCTTCTTGTCTATTTGTGTGAAAGATGTTTTTGATTACATTTAAACATCTATACAGTAAATTCTAAAGGGCTCACAAACTTTTAAGCACCATTATAAAGTCACACTAAAAAAACTACATGATGATGTTAAAAAGGAGTCGCTCACCTTGATGGCGTTTCTCAGCTCGTAGGCATCGTAAACAGGGGCCGTCATCAGCAACCCACACACGACCTTCTCGAAATTACCGGTCAGCTCAGATTTGATGTCATCCTCCAAATTCTAAGACGCATCAAACCAGAAAGTAGATTTTAACAATAAGTGTGTCTGCATACTTGTGTATGTACATTTCTTTTGTTTTTTTAATTGGATTTCACAGAAAATATGCTTTAAATGAATACAAATACAAAGATGCAGCTGTATTTTTTTAGAAACCAGAAAGTTTCACATAGAAAATAGAGCTGTGCATCTGTCACAATTACAACGGGTGTAACAACAGGCATATCTGCATATCAGCAATATTCCCATTCGATCTGCATATCAAAAGACACAAATAACCTGAAGCGAGGGCAAAAAGTCTGGCTGTAGTCCAAAGGAGATATTTCCACCCCCCTTTCTTTCCTCAGTGTTTGCAAGGGAAACAAGTGGTGCAGAAAGGTACAGCTCTGCTTTGGGGTTTCCAATCGAAAAACTCATATTTTAATTCACTTTGAATTTTTTTTTAAAGGGAATACAGTATTTATACAGGTGTTATATTGAAAAGACCAGTCTCATGGCTTGCAGATCTTTCTGGAATGTAGCCAGTAGTAGCAAGTAAATCTGATTTATTTATCTGATCTAAATATTATTGTGATTGTAGAATCTTGTTATTGTGAGTAAGTGCTTTACATTTATGGCATTTATCAGGCGCTCTTATCCAGCTGTTCATACTACTAAGCAGCTATGGGGTTAAGGGGCCTTGCTTAGGGGCCCCAGAAGTGTCAGCTTGGTGTGGCTGGGATTTGAACTCACAATTTTCAAATCCAAAATTCAATGCCTTTACCACTAAGCTACCACCTTTTTAACTTCTGCTCTTCTCTGATTTGCTGATTGTGTGATCTAGCAGGTGAATCATGGTCATTTTATATTCACCAGGTACCTGATTTCACACTGAATTCAGTAAAAACATTTGGTGAAATATGTGAATGTTTTCTAGAAATAGAGATTTTAAAGAATATTACTGGCCCAGACTGTTACAAACAAGTGTTTTCTGAATTGGAATTAAAAAAAAAGAAAAAAGCTAATGCCGGAAACTTCCCATAATAAACTAGTTCAGGGGAATAAATGTACATTCTGAAAATTGCAGAAAATGTCTCTCATTCTAAAACTTTTGTTGTTATTTGTTCTGGGCTAGACCACACCCACTTAGATATAAATATTTGGGGGACAAAATCAGAAAACAACAGATACACATCGTCACACTGCTTACAGGCCTAATCTTTATGCATTCATTTGGATATGTGTGGTGGAATTTATATTCATAGGCAAGAAAGATGCAAATGTATTCAATATATACAAAACACAGAAATGAATAAACACACAGACACACACAGAGACACACACATGCACTGATACCCTGATATACGATACAGATGGATTTAAATGTTTTAGCAACACTGTAACTGAATACAGCTGTTATAATACAGCTGCTTTGTATCGAAATGTCAAGAAGAGAAATTGAGACGATAGACAGAAAGAGAAAGTAGTGCAGAAAAAGAGAGAGAATGACAGAGAGAGGAAGATGTGGGGAGAGAGAGAAAGTGACAGAGAAAGAAAGAGAGTGTTAGGAAGAGAGAGACTTAGACAGAAAGAGTTAGTGACAGAGAAAGATAGAAAGTGAGAGTGAATGGGAGAGTGAGAGACAGAGATAGACAAAGTAAGTGACTGAGAGAGACAAAGACAAAAAAAAAAGAGTGACAAAGAAAGACAGAAAGAGACATAGAAAGAAAGAGTGATAGGAAGAGAGAGACATAGACAGAAAAAGATGGGGGAGAGAAAGAGAGAGTGATAGGCAGAGCGAGAGACAGACAGAAAGAGAGTGATAGGAGAGAGAGAGAGAGAGAGAGAGAGAGAGAGAGAGAGAGAGAGAGAGAGAGAGAGAGAGAGAGAGATAGGGAAGAAAAGATTAATGTAAAAAGTAAAATAAAATGTAAAAAGAGAGTGACAGAAAAGAGAGTGAGACAGTGAAAGACTGAAAGAGAGAGTGATAGGGAGAGTGAGAAAGTGCAAAAAGAAAAATGGGTGACAGAGAGACAGAAAGAGAGTGATAAGAAAGAAAAAGACAGAAATATAGAGATAGTAATAAAAGAAAAAGAAAGACAGAAAAAGAGACTGAGAGAGAGACAGAGTATTCAGGTGTTTGCTGAAACTTAATCAAACGCGAGCACACTAAAGAGAGACACTAAAAGAGAGACACTATTAGTCACATGAAGACAATGGGCTCTTAGTCTCTTTACACCGCCAAATCCAAACATCCTGAAGTAATGAATAGCACTGTTCATGGCCGACAGTTAGGTAGCTAGCTGTGTACCTAACACACACACTCATTCTACAGTTAATCTCTTTATGTTTCTACACGACATTGAGAAGTTATTTGCTTTAAAACAGGAAAGAAGGTAATTCAGGTCAGTGCTCATCATCTTCACTTAATAGCAACCTAGCTAATCAGAAGAAACATTTACTATGAGTTAATCATTATGCAACACACAGTGGTGTACTGTTGACTGTGTTTTATGTTTGCACTATTGTAAAAAAAAATATCTAGTGAGAGACACAAAGACAAACAAGGAAAGAAAGAGACAAAGTCAAAGAGGGAAAAATGCAAAAAAAGATTAGCTTCACCAGCAAGAAAATGCAAATACAGCTAAAAGAAAGAGTGAAGCGGAGGGAAAGAACGTGCCTGTGGGCGTTTGCATGTGTGTGTGTTTCTGAGAGACGGGTCATTGGACATTTCCACCCGAGTGACTCACACTTTCTCTCCACACACCATCAGGGAAATCTGTTCTTTCCAGATGCTTCTACAAACTGCATGACCCTCCCAACACTCTTTCTCCATCATATGATTTACTGTTTAAGCTGTTCGAGATCATGGATACATCACCCAGGAGATCAACAAGACTCCCCATTGGTTTGCTCTTACTTCTGCTTTAATTCATATACAGAACTATAAATGGAAATCACCCTCGCTTTTGTTATCTTGTTGCCTCGTGAACGGAGCATAAATGAGCATCTTCGAAATCATAAAACTGACAAAGTGTGTTAGATTTTGAATAGTCATGGTTAATGAATAATTTCACTGTTGGGAATTTCCATCTGTCCATTTATTTATCCATTCATTTATTTGTTTACTTACATTCACCAAAAAGGTTTTGGGACACCTGACTTTTCCAGCCATATGTGGTTCTTCCTCAAACTTTCACCACAAAGCTGAAGGATGTTTTTTAATGAGGTACATTTTTCCTTCCCTTGAAATAGAAGACCCAAAAACCCATTCCAGCATGACAATGCTCCTGTGCACAAAGCAAGCTCTACTGGTTGGAGTGGAAGATCTCCTGCTATAGAGCTCAGACCTGAACACCTTTGGAATGAATTGGAACACAGACCCCAGGCCTCCTCACCTCACCTCCATTAGTCCCTGACTTTACTAACACCATAGTGGCTGAACTGAATGAGAACAAATCTCCAAAAACACACAAAAAAATGTAGTGGAACATCTTCCCATAAGAGAAGAGTTATTATAACATTAAATGGGATATTCAATAAGCATGTACATTTGTCCAAATTATGTTTCTACTGTGTAGAATAGGAGAAAAAAATCATCTAAAAACAGACTGAATGAAAGTAAAAAAAAATCTGACCTTTCCTACAGACACCTTATACGCCTCCTTAATCTTCTGTCTCTGTGCAATCGTACGATGAGCCAGAATGGAGATGATGGCTGCCTCATCAGTGCCTAAAATAAGAATACAACAGAAGTATAATAATAATAAACATTATTTGATAACTCATAGAAAATGTACGTGTTCGCTCATTATTCCGTTTTTCAAAAAAATTATTCAAAGTTCACAGTAACACTAATATAAGTTCTGACAGGACGGTCACACAAAGATCCAGGAAGGTCCCTTCTGAGTCTTCTAAATGGTCAAAGGCTATTGATTAAATCTCTATAGCAGTGGCTCTGACAACACTACAGGCAGTGATGCAAATTCAAATGTAACTCCTGTGTGTTTGTGTGTGTTGAGCTTTGTTAACACACCTCACAATGGATTCAGCTGATGCCATTTACACAAGTCTAAATAATATGCTGCTCCTCTCTCTAACACAATTAACTGCTAACAACATTTCACATTGTGCGAGTTCATGCTTCACAAATAATCCAATAAGGGTCTTAACAATTGTATAATTCCTCGTGTCATTTACATTACAAGCTATGTTTTGTTTCTCACTTCTCCCTGGAGCTTCTCAGAGAGTTGCGACATAGACAACCTCTCTCTTTCTGTTTCCCCAGAGAAATGAGAAACGAAAAAATTGCTTGCAATTCAAAGATATGTGGAATTCAATTTATTTATAAATAAGTTAAAGCGCATGTCTGTCTGAAAACAAGTCCAGCAGTTCATACACTTGGTTGCATCACTGGCTGCGAGGTTGCCACAAAGAACACGTCATACATTTTATTCACTTATATTTATGTTTAATGTCTCTGAAACAAGTTAGATCATGCCATCAATTATGTTATATAAGCTATAAATTCAACAGTCAATCCACTGCAAGTATTTGATTGTTATGATGTCTAATTTAGTTCGGCGTTAAATATTTAAAAAACATTTTTAAAAAGAGATTTTCAATATTAAAAAAAAAATGTCCTGAAGAATTGTACAAACAGAAGTTATTTGTTCTCCCTACTGATCCCCGATCTCCTCACCTGCTCCCTTCATGGCGGCTCTCAGCTTCTCTGCGTCGATTTCAGCATCGAAATCAGATGCCTGTGAGACCGTGCCACGTTTTCCAATCTAAAACAAAAAAACAAAACCGATTAGTGCAACTCGACCATGTGTCCATATCACATTCTTACACATCATAACTGCCTGTCTTTTTAACAAAATATTTCTATTTTGGAATATCCTTATCTAGAAGCATTAAAATGGCATTACAAACATTACATGCACACAATTACTCTAAATGTAGTCAGTCAGCTGGTGTGTGAGCTTTGCTGCTTTTCTTTTTACATTGAAGCTGAATAAGTAGTCATGGAGGCCTCATTGTGTAAACGCCATGTCCAAATCATCACACGCTTTATCTCTCGCTGACAAAATTACCAAAGGCCTAGGCAGCCTTCCTCCAGCTGGGATATATTTAAGATAATGGAAGCCAGAATTGTCCACTTCGGGGGATGGGAAATTCAGATTCTTTTAGAGTCAGGTCATTTGGCTTGGCTCACCAAGATGATTCGATTGTTTTGACTCTTGGGTGAATCAATTACCTAATAGTCTTAAAAACAATTTCATTAGCGACTAATGAACAAAATCTTATTTTACGTTCCAGCAAACGAAGTACCATAGATTTTATATAATACAATTAAACAATTATCCCAAATCAGCAATTCACAACAACCATACATCATTGTTTTGTATCATTGTTTCATTAAAATCATTTGCTTTGCAAAATAACTCATCCATAATACACTACCTCACACACACACACACAAACACACACACGAAACTAAAATACACATTTTAGAGGTTAAAAACAGGTTTTCCATAGAAGTATTTGAAAGGCTGCTGAAGATAATTGCAGTGACTGATGGCATTGTCTACAGCTACATAAATGGATGAAAGCAAAACACACGCCATTCAGGAATATAGAATTGCACATGTTCAGCATGTAAATATATTGCGTACTGACAATGTGCACATACTTACTTGTAACAAGCTAATCAGTATGTCATTTTTAGGGTTTGCAAACATTGTATTTGGATTGCGAAAGTTAGCATGACTCATTTGGATGATGACACAGTGATAATCTATTTACCTGACTAAAGTAAATGTGTAATAGTTGTGCAGCATTATTTAGGCTAATCTGCTCTTTAAACACTGTACTGCAAGGTTGTTCGGCAGTTCACACTTATTTTATTAGTGTTAAACATATAACCAAGCTAACTAGCTTTCTTACATTTCAAACATTGGGTGATGTCATCTGATTAAATCCATGACTGGCTGATAAGATTTAACTCACACCAACAAAGTGTGCTGTCACACAGCAAAGATCAAGGCGAATTTCAGTGAACAAAACTTTAGAACATTTCTAACGTCTTATAAGTTGGGCAAATTTAAGTGAGAAGAAAATTCGATCCAAACAAGAGATTTGTGAAAGTCAGTTTAACATCAGATAAAAGTGTCAGGGTGAGGAATAGTGTGTTAACAGAATCAAGTACATTTATAAATACAACACAAAACTGTACAATACAATACAATATCCAGTTTAATTCTGTTATGCCTAAATCACATGTTCAGCTAAGTGAAAGTATAAAATATTTTTGGAACGTTAGATAAATAACTGAACCTTACCGCTGCCATGGTGATACACGTTCAGTCAGGAACCACGAGGATACACAAACTGCAAAAGAAAGGTAAAATCTAATTAACACCCTGAGTCTATTTTCCCTAACCAATCGATAATATGTTAAAGGTGATGATGTTAGGAATCACCCACTATTTTTCTAATGTCAACATAAATGAATAACACTAATCAACCTGGCTGGCTCGGCTTTCCTCTCATTAAGGAGGACACACACAAACACACCTGTAATTACCGCCTGTCTCCACTGACACACACACAAAAACAAAAGCTTTTCCCTAAACACAGTCATAGTGCCCACACACACATACACACATACACTCACTGTTTAACCTACGTGAATCATTCATCACAGCCGGGTTATATGAACAGGGTTCAAACAGAAACACGACTAAAGGGAGGGAAGCACCATTAAGGTAGCGTGTTACACTAAATACTGCTCACCATCTGCCTGAGGAACGTCCTCGCTGTTGAGATTAATGATGGGTTAATGACTGATGTTTAGGTAATGAGAACTGGTGTGAGTTACTGGGAAAGTGCAGCCTTAATACACACATGCGCACACACACTATTGTGATATGTAACGGGTATACAGACCTCTATAAATGAACTGCTACGACAGAAAACACAAAGTGCTGGAATAAGTACATTAAAATAAAGCATTGATTAGAATTAAAGCTGAAACTACTTTCAGAACTTCTGTTAAAAAAAGAGCTTTAACTATGAATTCAGTACTGTGGAGGTTTGGGCTGTAACAATTCCTCAAGTATTCAATTACAAAAATTCATCTTTTCCTTTATGATTCTTTTAGTCTATTTAACTAAACACGGAACACTGTGTTTCCCACGGATTATTATTACTGGTGCACCGCCTGCTAAACTCTGGAGAGCTCTGGACAGTAACACAGGAGACGCTGCAGAATGAAAAAATGGAGGAACAGGGCGAAAACAGTGAGGGCGAGGAGAAGATTCAGGCCGAAGAAAATGGCAGAAAGTTTCCAAAGTTTAGGATAATTTGAAACTAAAACATAAGGAAAACACTGTACAGTGCAGTTACTGTTTTCAAAATCATTTGAAAACTTTAGTTCGGCTTTTAATTAAATAATTTCAGGAATTCTCCAGTCCAAACTCCTAAACCTCACTATACACCCTGCCACCTGTCAATGGATCACCAGCTTCCTGACAGGCAGAAAACAACAGGTGAGACTGGGAGATGTTACCTCTAGTATTCGGACAGTCAGCACTGGTGCTCCTCAGGGATGTGTCCTTCCCCACTGCTATTCTCCCTTTATACAAATGACTGCATATCAAGTGACCCAACTGTCAAACTCCTGAAATTTGCAGATGACACCACGCTCATCGGACTCATCCAAGATGGTGACGAGTCTGCATATGAGCAGGAGGTGAAGCAGTTGGTGTTATGGTGCAGTCAGAACAACCTTGAGCTAAACACACTCAAAACTGTGGATATGATAGTGGACTTTAGGAAACACCCTTCAACACCACTTCCCCTCACAATATCCAAATTCCCTGTGTCATCTGTGGAGAACTTCAAGTTTCTGGGCACTACCATTTCCCAAGACCTGAAATGGGAATGCAACATAAACTCGATTCTGAAAAAGGCCCAGCAGAGGATGTACTTTCTACGCCAGTTAAGGAGTATAGTCTGCCACAGGAGCTGTTGATGCAGTTCTACACTGCAGTCATTGAATCTGTCCTGTGCTCATCAATCACCATCTGGTTTGGAGCAGCAAAAAAACAGGACAGAAACAGACTGCAGAAAACTGTTAAAACAGCAGAAAAAATCATTGGTGTTCCTCTGCCCACTCTCCAGGACTTGTACCAAACAAGAACCAGAAACCGGGAAGAAAAAATCATTAATGACCCTTCACACCCTGGTCACAACATCTTCCAGCTCCTCCCTTCTGGCAGGCGCTACAGAACTTTGTTCACCAAAACTGCCAGACACAGGAACAGTTTCTTTCCCCATGCAATCAGCCTCACTAACAACTGACCATAATTATATTCCCTGCTCATATCTATAAGTACTGCACAGAACTGTCAGTCATCACATCATCTGTATATGTTGCACACACTATGGCTGCTATATACTGTACAAAGTTTTATAGTAAACTCTCTAATCATACCTGACACACAATACTGTCATTTGCACTACCCTGCACTCTCACACTTTATGTACATTACTGATCTGTATCCCTATTTAATACCCACACTGTCTATACTGTCTCACATTGTCTGTATTGTCTTGTATATTCTGTTTTTGTCTTGTCTTGTCTGTTTTGTCATGTATAGGTTTAATTTATGTCTGTACTTTTGAAAGTCACTAACAGCTGGAACCAAATTCCTTGTGTGTGTCAACACACTTGGCCAATAAACCTGATTCTGATTCTGATTCTGATAAATGGGTTTAGTTTTGACCGATATTCCTGTATGCAATTTCAGAAAAAAAAGTTTTTTCTAAAAAGAGAAACCAATTACTTGTTAATTTTAATGTTCACTTGCTAATAACTTGTTAATGTTAATTTTATTTTCAGTTTCTTATTGAATTAATTAATTAATCGATAATAATACGTTAGAATATGCGATTTATAAAATAGTCAATAGCAGCAGCCCTAATGGGGTTTTGTTTTATTTACTGTTATTCACTTCACCGATCATAATGTTACAATTTTATAATAATGTTATACACACACTGCCTGATCAGAATGCATATATAAGTATATACAGTATATATATATATATATATATATATATATATATATATATATATATATATATATATATATATATATATATCGTGTAGTGATTTTTTTCGTGTAGGAAAAAAGCCATTAGTGAACATCGCTAACATAATATTTAATACCTTTATTTTTTTAAATGTTGAGAATATAATGTTTTTTTGCACTAATGTTGCACGGCACTTTATGTTATTAGTTTTGAGTTATGTTTAGTTCCATCTGGCTATAAAACAATTGGCAAATGTTGTTAGAAATAAAACAGCAATAGTTAAGCAGTTTATAGAGTTATGTTTCTATTAATTTCTAAATAATTATGAAATTATAAATGAGGGGACAATAATTTTTTTTTTTATATAATATATTGATGTAATGCAACATTATTTTTGTCCCAAGTCCTTCAGTTAAGTTTGATTTTGGCTCTTTATAGGAAAAGGTTTGGGCAGCACTGCAAGTGTCAATGTAGTAGTGTACGTAATGTATAGGTGGTAATGTGGTATTGTGTTTGATTTGTGTGTGTGAGTAAGGCAGTATTGTGTGTGTGTGTGTGTGTGTGTGTGTGTGTGTGTGTGTGTGTGTGTGTGTGTGTGTGTGTTGTGTTTGTATTGTATGTGTGAGCACAATACAGTCGCATGATACACTGTGTTGTGCACTATATATGTCTCTTCCTCATGATGGTTGAGGTTTGCAAATGTGCTCGGTCTGGTCTCTATTATCATTTATGATTTCATTATCAGTCACGCGCCGAACCGGAACGCACGAGCGCGAATGCAACGAAATGCAACGAGCGGCCGAGTGTCACGTGACCCACCCCGTCAGTGTCTTTGCATTTGTTTTAACATGACCCCTATACACTCTCTCTCCCCCTCTCTGTCTGTCTCTCTATCTCTCTTTGTTTACCTCTCTCTCTCTCTCTCTCTCTCTCTCTCTCTCTCTCTAGTCTCTCAGTCAGTTCATTTATTGTGTCCTAGATTAGTTTCAAAAGACAAAACCGGCATTTCATCAGTTACGCCGCCTACAGGTGGAAAATATACACGGAAAATGGAAAAAGCGGATCACAAGACACTTGAAGAGTTTTGCAAATTTACAGAAACTTCCTGTTTCGCTTCCAAACGATTTAACACACACATGAACATGCATACAGATTACATACACACACACATAAACTTGCATACACTTCACATATACACACACATGCACATGTATACAGAGTAATATAGTTTAGATTTAGACTAAACCCCGTGATGTCCTTTACAGGTCATTGACCCATTCGAGTTCATAATGTTACATGATATGATTATATTTAGCAGTGTTACAGTTTCTGAAACAGTGTGTTACAAGTGTGCATAGTGTTTGCAAACAAAAGAGCTCAGGAGCGTCCTACCTGCAGAAACTGTGCTCCTCAGAACTTCAGGGAGAAGACAGAGAAGCAGTGCTGATTCTTTTGTCTGAACGGCTGGATGTAGTGTGTGTGTGTGTGTGTGTGTGTGTGTGTGTGTGTGTGATGTGGAAATGGGAGTTGACTCGGTTTTTATATACGTGTGTGTGTGTGTGTGTGTGTGTGTGTAAGTAAATGAGTTTGGGGTGTGGTGTGGTGTGCGAGGTCGAATTTCATTTCCGTGTTGTAATATCATTGGCTGTAGTTTTTTTTCACATGATGTGTTTATTTTGGCTTCAAGATGAGTTAATGGATAAGAGACAGGTATAGATAAAGTCTGGCTGTTAATGAGTGGCTATAAGTTTTCTATATATGGAGTGACAGCCCCCCCCGTCATGGGTATACCCCTTTAGCATGTCCCTTTCACTCTGTAAGTTCAACATTTATTTGGTCAAAAGTATGTGGACACCTGTGACACTCATTTCAGTAGTCAGTTTCTCATTGCTGTTGTACTAACTTTCACTCCACTCAATCACCTTACTAGAGCGACAAACAGCCCTTACCTCACTCGGCTTTGTCACAAGACAAAAAAAGCTTATCATATTAGTGAGAAAACAGAAACCTACAAAGAGCGGTGTCCTTAAGACCAATGTTATGAACATGTTTCCTGACAGACAAAAAACATTGATAATTGAATGTTTTCTTTTGCGAAAATATTTCCACTTACCAGCCATACAGGCCTCTGTGAATGATGCATAATAAGAGCTATCAATAGCTATAAAGTTGTGGCCACTGGATTTCTATGGCTTCCTTTTTTGTTAGTAATAAACATCTTTTTTTTTAGATTGTGTTTCTTGTTATTAAAGGGTTAATGGTTTAAAGGTTCACATTATTATTGTGTTTGCTTATTATTTTGTTTTGCTAACATTATTATTACTTCCGGCCAAGCTTCAGTGAATGGTATCTGTGTTATAACCTGCCTTAAAACGCAGGCTAAATTTAATAAAGTTTTGATTCTATACCTCTAACATAAAAATAGTCTAAATACACATGTGGTGTGGACAATCATTTGTGCAAGCTGTGCTCTTAAACCTTCTGTGTCCTGAGAGACTTGTGTCTGGGAATAAATCACACCTGATAACAGCATGGGTTTGAATTGATTGTCGAACTGTAAGAACTCAGAGTTTGAGCAAAAGTTCTCAGTGGCTTATGATTTATGTTAGACAGCCAGGCCTTTCTGTACTGTATGAGATATTCATAAAGGAAGGAGACAGCGAGGTGGTCAAAAAAAAAAGGGGAAGGGGATTTAAAAAATCAGATTTATCTATAATATCAGTAGAGTTTCAGGAATCATCTGCCAGACAGACTTCAGGTATTTTCTACATTTTAAACAGCTACTTGGATAAAGATTGAAAATTAATGATTATATTAAAATAAGGTAGTGGATAAATAATAAAAAAAAATCCTGCTTTGCAATTTAATAAAACCTATTTACATGCCTATGTACAAACTATGTACATGCCATTTTAGAAACGGCTGTTCTTGCAAACCCATGCAAAGCTTTTGTTGCAGTTTGGGTAAAAGTTGGGATCAGAGCCCAGGGTCAGAACAGGACTACTGCGAATATAAACGGAAACTTGGTTGTTTACTTCGTTTAATCTCTTTTGGCAATCAATAGCCCAGAAATTTAACCAAACATAATTGTCATTCATACAACATATATATGAATGGGAGTGGTGGCTCCAGCGGTTAAGGTGCTGGGTTACTGATCGGAAGGTCGGGGGTTCAAGCCCTGGTATCGCCAAGCTGCCGCCCTTGAGCAAGGCCCTTAACCCTCTATGCTCCAGGGGACCCTTACGAGAAAAATAAACCAAGGACCGTGACGTAGGAGCGACGTGGGGCCGCCTTCCTGTGAGCTCACCACCTGCAGGAGGGACCGTAAGGGACCGGTGCTGAGAGGATTGGGCAGCAGTAGAAGGCGGGGGTCTTGACAGCCCAATTCCTGGACACGGAGAAGTGTCTGGGGAATCCCCCGCGACCCGAATTATGGATAAGCGGGAGAAGATGAAATGATGATGAAAACAACATATATAGTCTATATCAGGTAATCTGAAAAAGAAAGCACTTTATTATAGTCATTATCACAAGAAAGAATCTGTGCTGAATGAATTCAGTGCTGTCCTTTGAAGAAAAAAAAAGGTGAGAATTACTATCTATTTTGTCATTAGGTAAAGCTACTTTTGGCTGTTTTCTTCATAGTTGAAGATATAATGTGAAATGACAGGAAAAAAGTAATGAACAAGAAGAAAGGGAGGTGAAAAAACGGAAAGACAAGACACCAGCTGAAATCAATCAGTAATTAGAACGCAATCCTGCCTCTTGTCAGTGCAAATTAATATTCGCTGGTTCAATAACAACTATATAAAGGTGTCCCATTACCAAGGTGTAAGCATATATAATGCTTCACATGTGAAGCATATTATGATGGGTGAAAGCAAACAGCTCTCTCAAGACCTTCGCAACCTTAATGTTGCAAAACATACTGATTAGTTAAAGAAGGATTTCTAAACTTCAGAATGTCCCAGTGAGCACTGTTGGAGCTATACTCCAGAAGTAAAAAGAACATTAATTCACCATAAACAATGATCCCAAACACACAGCCAAGAAAACTCAATTGTTTTCAGAGAAATAAAATCAAGCTGCTAGAATAGCCCAGCCAATTAAAAATCTATGGAAAGAACTGAAGATCAGAGTTCATAGAAGAGGCCTATGGAACCTTCAAGATTTAAAGAATGTTTGTGTGAATCCTGAGGCGTCTTGAAGCTGTCATTACCAACAAAGGCTTTTGTACGAAGTATTAAATAAATTTCAGTAAGCATGTTCAATCCTTTTTTTCCAGTGTCATTTCACATTATTACACGACTTAATTTATAGACATGTGTGGATTGCATGAGTTGTTACCAACATCTGGTAAAGATGTTTAACCTTTAACCTCCAAAAAACATCCAAAACCTTTATTGTGCTTGCTAAATATAAGCACACACGAAAATAAAACCATCATTCTTTTGCCGTTTGTTTTTTAAAAGTGTATATAAATGTCCCAAAATATACATTTAAATGTACGAAAACTTCCGGTTAGCAGATTGAGGGCGCGCGGTGATACTGCGCATGTGTACAAGTCCTCCCCTTTACTCACCCGCCCCCCACATACCCCACGTCGACTACGGCGTCCCGGCGACCCGATTGCCACTGCGCATGCGTACGAGGATTGCGTACTGACAGTTGAGATTTTGTCGCTAGGTTTGCGACATTAGTGCTTCTCTCCTCCAACAGAAATGAAATGAAATGCCTTTATCGTATAGAGGAGGAAAAATGAAAGTGTAGCGTAAAAATATCGCGTCTGTCGATGGAAATTGTCGGCGCCGCACATATATATTGTTTTTGCTATGTTTTTGCAGGCTAAGCTAAAACGTGTAGTTCCGTGTGTGTGTATATATAGCGGTTTAGCATAGCAGGATTTGGGATTAGCCAGTGTGAATATTGTTGCATGTCGTGAATGAAATATTGTTAGTGATGCGTGGTGGTATTGCGCCGTGATATGGTGCACGCTGTGTCTCCTGTCGCCTTGCTAACTGGCTAAGTGCAGCCTGTCATCCGTCAGACATCCAGCAGCGTTAGCATTAGCTTGCTGAATGACCGACATCGGTGTCGAGCTGAAATAGGCACGAAAACACGTCCAGGTCTCTGGCTCCATCTAACAGCAATGGTTTTAAGTTAGGAAAAGATGTGTTCTTGTTTCCCATTGAGTTTTTTCTGAGTGTCAGGGGACAATTCTTATGTCTGCTTTGTAAAGCTAGACCTAGCTAGCACGAGAGCAAACTGGAAACAGATGTTGAAGAACCGTAAATGGTGTCTAGTGCAGGATCTTCTATAAGATTATATCACACTGGAAACACAATGTCTTCCTGTGCATCTGAGGCAGCGTCTGAGTCACACTAAGAGGCTTCTGATTCCTGACACATCTCTGATTCTGTTCTACTGGAACCCTTTATTTTTAATTTTTGTTAATCTGTGAAGAGGCAAGTCAAGGACCTCATCATGAAGAAGTTCTTTGACTCTCGAAGGGAGCTGGTTAGTGTTGGGCCCGGCTCTGGAGGTGGAGGAGGATCAAGCGGAGTCGGTGGGAACTTTATCGGCCGGACCTTCACCATTGGACATCACCAGGTCACTGTGGAGGAAACCCTCGCTGAAGGTCAGGATCATCTATCATCTAATGTCTGATTTATGACCTCACATAGCAGGTTTCAGTTTAGGAGCAAAATCTACACAAAATGTAAATGGATCAAGAACACAGAAGGTTTTTATTGTTTTTAAGCAGCAGTGACTTGAACAATGAAAGTGATGTTTTTGACTGAACATTAATATTGCGATTACATTACAGCAGCTGTAAAAGCTCTTTACTCTTTTGCAAATTATAGACAAATCGCAAAGTGCAAACTCCTCAGTCCTGAAGAAGTTCCCATGACTGATGACTTCTGACACCGATGTGAATCAGTGTCACCCGAAACACCGTATAAATATAATTTTATACTCGTATAACCTCCTTACAGAATATTTCATCATAGTGATGAGGCATCGTGCTTTAAAAAAAAATCCCAGGGAATTTGCTGTTACTTGGGAAATGATACCATATGACAATGAGTCATTGATGCAAACCTGTAATATGGAGCTGCCACTACAGTCAGAGCTGCTGTTATAGAAAATTCATCCACAGCAGTTTGTTGTGAAAGACATTCAGTACACTGGAGTCAGGGTTTACTGAGTAACGGGGGTTTACTGCTGTTTAACACTAGGGTTGCAAAATTCCAGGAAAATTTCAAGGCTGGAAAGTTTTCATAGAAATTAATGGGAATGATATTGGAATAAACTGGGAATTTATAAATTGCAGGTTAGCCTATAACAGAGAACTTGAATGTCGTTGAAAAAAAATGATCCTGATTAAGACTTTAATACAGATTTAATACAATTTCAGCTGAATTTCTTCTCGGCAGATCCCATAACACGGATGTTTTTTTGGAATCCTGCACACAAAATGATGTCAAAAAATGTCCATCTTGGGGTATATTCACGTAAATTACATAAATTTTACATACATTTACGCTTAAAACTTCCTTGTGCTGTGTATAAGCGATTGTGCAACAAAATTATACTGACAATTTGTACAATCTGTAATAGTTTGTGGCATGCCAGCTTATGACCCATGTTTATATTTATGTTTGTATATGATACAGTTTATATACATGTCCCCATATTTCTTAATGAATTCCCATAATTTCCTAGTAAGTTTCCAACTTGGAATATTAAAAAGAATTCCCATGGAAACTTTCTGGATCTGTAACGAATATGTGCTGCCTCTTTGCAACCTTAACTGATGCTGTTCATTGTAGAAATCTTGATCTTTGAAATACATTCAAGTGCGTCTCCTCAATGTAAAAAAAAAAACAAAACAAAAAATAACAACATAAATAGTTGATGATCGTTTCAGTTTCTTATGCATGCAAGAAACATTGAACTCTTTGAAATCAAGGCAAATCTTTTGCTTAAAGGATGCCATAAATAATCACAGCATGATGACATCTTTTTACATGTTTACAAAATCTGTTTCTCATGGTTGTAGTTATAACTCAGGGTCTCATATTAACATCACAGTCTGTGTAAATTGAAAATGATAGTTATAGATTTAGTCTTTTATTTATTAAGATCAAAATCAAACTCTTTTTTTTTTTCTACGTGTGCAGTTTATTAGTCATACAGCTGCTAGAACCATAATAACCATTTCAGCTTTCATTGTCCATGATACTAATCTCCTAGCGATTGTCATGTGACATGAAATACACTTTAAAATGGTCTCGGAACAGTCTTCATTCTGACGTCAGATGCGCACTATTATGCTAGCTCTTATTATGTTATATATATTGTAGGTCTGGAGAATAAGAGAGTCAGAGCACTGTTTCTATAGATAATTTCGGTTGGTTGTATTTTCCTTGCACTCTCCCATTCTTCAATGAAATTGAATTGTTTAATTGTGGTTTGTGGTGATCCACAATTCACCCAATTCTCACCCGCTTATTGTTTGATCATGATTACAATACGAATTCATTCAATGTGGGAGTCTGGACAGGTAATTCTTCTTCTTATTATTGATTAGAACATTATATACACCTGAGCAGATTTCACACACGGGCTCTTTAATAGTCAACGTTATTATCGTTGTATAAAATATGCAACGTATGGAGGTATTGTGCATTATACTAGTAGATGGAGTTTAGGTCCTATATGATGAAAGGTTATTTAAGGTCACCTGACTGTATTGAAATATACATTTCCAACTCGATCACTCTTCAGGTTGAGTGTACATTACAGTGTGTTCTCAATGTATGTGTAATCATCATAACCCCATTTATATGATGTACATTGCAGTTCGTGTTTTTTTAACATCAGAAAGTCACATGAGCAGAACATATTCGTTTTCTTTACCTGTCCTAAGAGCCTCCTCAAAATCCCTGGATCCACTGGTTCTTGCCTATATTTTATATCTATTTTTATGTTCTGTGTTTTTAGCTTTTTTTGGTTTCACATCTTGAAGCCAGCATGTCATCTAACAAAGAATATTTATATAAAACCTGGGGGTGTTTTAATAGAAATGTGCAGACGTAGCGCTGCAGATGTTTGCCCTGGAACTGGTGAATGGAAGAATGGAAAGTTTGGATCCAGATGACACCACAGTCATCCATTGCAGGATGTCAAAGAAGTAAAACTGAGCATCGTTTGGCCTAAAGTCAGGTCTTTGTGTTTTGCAGGTTGGTAGTCAACATTTGATGAGGATTAGCTGGTTGGTGGAAGACCAAATTAGGGTGAAAATAGGGGTAAATATTTTGGGGGGGGGATGCAAAAGCACAAAAATTATTAATGTGATTGATTGGATGGGACTCAAACCTCAACATGCCATTTTTGTGGTGTTTGTCTTTCAGGTTATGATGTATTTGTGATTGTGTATTCACTTATCTGTCACCTGAGCTTTTCTGGTCATCCACATGGTGGTGCTGTTCAACTACATAACATTGTTTAAATAACAGGCCATGGAAGCTTGATGATGGTTTTGTGACAGTGGCCTGAAGACTGCAAGCTCAAATGCAGGGCTTTGATACAGTTCCACAACATGGGTTTCCTGCAGAAAAGCTGCACTTCATGACAACCTACACAATAATTAGCAGTTTGGGAAGTTGTAGCGAGGTGGTTAAATTCTAGGTGCCACTCCTGGGTGGGAGAGCAACGCCTTTATCCCTTGTATAAATAAGATAATTGTAAGTCGCCCTGTGTATGGGTATCTACCAGATGTCATTAATGTAAAAGTGGTCTCATCGACATGTGGGTTTCTGATTCCACAGTCTCACTGCCTTACTGAAGACATGTGACTCTGATGGAATGGAGCGCTACCAGTACACTTTGTGAAGAAAGAAGTGTGAGACATATTTATTGTTTTTTTGTACTTTAAAGGTGGTTTTGCCATCGTGTTTTTGGTACGGACCAATCAGGGTGTACGATGTGCTCTGAAGAGAATGTATGTGAACAACGAACACGACCTTCAGGTGTGTCGCCGAGAAATTCAGATTATGGTGAGTGTATTTTCTTAACGTTGCAGGTCTTAGCATATGTGGTAATGTTAACTTAAAAGATTCAGGTGACTACAAGGTGTGTGTGTGTGGGTGTATGTGTGTGTGTGTGTTTGCACGCTCATTCAGAGGGATCTCTCAGGCCATAAGAACATCGTTGGCTATGTGGACTCGAGCGTGACGGCTGTAGGAGGCGGTGACGTGTGGGAGGTTCTTATCCTCATGGACGTGTGTAAAGGTAAGCAAGCTCAGGCAAAGAATGGTTTCAGTCCAACCCAGTTTTACGTCCTGATCTCAGAGATTTCTGAGGCAATTAGGATACTTTTACTTCAGTTTGAGCCAAAATCAGCACAAAGTCTGTTAATTTGTCTAAATATTTTGGTCAAAAATTGCTCATAAATATCGTTCATTCATTAACCACAGTGGGGAAAAAAACGAAAAATAAAAAAACAGACCATCACAAAGTGTTTAGAGAAACCACATGAGGATAGAGAGAGCAAGGAGAGGATTAGATAGAGGATTTACTAATTCCACACATTTTCTGAATCATTATTAGATTCACAGTGCTGCTGTTCCTTTTAATCCAGAACGCTGCATTTCTGCTGTGCTACAACTCTGGGACGTCTGCAAATCAGTGCAAATTGTAATCGGATCTTATTTCTTTTGCACGATATGCTAATGCCGGGGGCTGAGTGTAGGAGGTGACATGATGTCAGTGTAGCAGACTCGACTGGAAGGCATTCACACTCAGCAGCTGTGTGTTTTTTGTGCTGGTTGTTTTCGGAAGGTTAATTTTGTGTGGGGCTTTTTTGTGCTGATTGTTTACTTCACTGATTCATTGGCATTCCCACCTCTGTGAGATGCCTTATGCTCTTCCAGTGGAGTAATACTTAGTCCGAAAAAAGTGACACTTTGCACATTAATATAGTGTGTGTGTGTGTATATGTGTGTGTGTGTGTATATATATATATATATATATATATATATATATATATATATATATATATACTAGCTGAAAGTACCCGTGCTTCGCTACGGAAGGCAGAACGCTAAACAATATGGCAATAAGCAGTAAGCACTGAGCAGGACTGGATGATCAGAGATCAGAACCTAACGTCAACAAATAACGTACTACCCCTTTGTAATACCGATACAGGGCAAACTACTTTGAAAATAAACATCTAACATGTAATAAGAAACAATGTACTAAGTTTCATTAGGATCCGTAATGTTATTTCAAAGAATTTACAATGCGTGAGAAATTGCGTTTCAGAGAAATTCGCGATCCAGGGCGAATTTTTTTCTTAGTGAGCACCTAAGACCCAAGAGGAAGGTATGTTCCAAATTTCATTGCAATCCATTCAGTGGTTTTTGAGATTTTTATATATATATATGTGTGTGTGTGTGTGTGTGTGTGTGTGTGTGTGTGTGTGTGTGTGTGTGTGTGTGTGTGTGTGTGTGTGTGTGTGTATATGTGTAATAATACAGGTATTTTATAATAAGGTATAATATTACAGGTAGTCCCCAAGATTCGATGATTCGACTTTAGATTTTTCAATGTTATGGTGACAATAGTGATACAAAAAATTTTTAAAATGTTAAAATTTTTTGCGTGGTAATTTAATTTTCATTGATCTAATATGTTTATATTTAAAATAACATAATATGTTGGGATGCTGCCAAGATGTATGCATGTCCTGCCTTCTGAGATGCTTTACTTACTCAGCGGTCAGACAGATTTCAGTTGTCTCCATGTCGGAGTTTGGTGATTTAAAACCCAATTTTAGCCTTTGTCTCTCTCCTTTTTATCCTCGTCGCCAGACACTGAAACAGAGAGCGTCTGGCTCTGTCATCCATTTGCGAATCGGCATGTGTCCGCTGGCACATAATAATAATAATAATAATAATAATAATAATAATAATAATAATATTTGTATATGTATTTATATTTTATGTTTTGTAGTTTTACAAATAAGCCACATGGAGGCAGTCATTCCTCAGACACTGTATTGTTTCTCCCATGTCTTTCTATTGACTTGCTTTTAAAATGTAAACTTCTGCACACACATCCAAAGAGCATGTGATATTTAGCTGTCCTGTTAGAGTGAGCGTCTGATTCCTATGTTTGGCTGAAAGGAGTGGAAATTAGTGTGTTCTAATGCTGTTGTATTAATGTGCTAGTGCATTCTGAGATGCTTTTCTGCCTACTAGGGTCGGTTTATTTGAGTCTCCGTAGCTTTCCTGCCAGCTTGAAACAATCAGGCAATACTTTTTTTTCTCTTCTCTCTCATCAACATGGCATTTCTAACCATAGAACTCCCACTTATTGGTTGTTTTTTGTTTTTTTTATTTCATTCTGTATAAACGTGAAAGACTTTTCTGTAGCTTCTGAGGTGCTCAAACTAGTGCAACTGGTACAGAAAAACACGCCACGGTCAAATTCACTTTTTTTTATGCGTTTGCTCCTGACACATCAGTGTCTCATTGAATAATTGCAAAAGTAGAAAAGTGTACAGGTGTTCCTTTTAATGTGGCTATGTACACTAGAGCTCGACAAATCCGGCAAAACCGATTATTCAGGACCGTTAGTTGATTTCTAGAAATATCAGCTATTGACAAAACTCCATAACGATAGTTTTTCCACTTTGCGGTCCGCAAGAGCGGCCTCTAGAGGCGGATCCTTGGTGCCACGCGCTGTTTGTTTTTGCACATGAGACTGTGGCTGCATAAAGCGTGCTATATTATATAAATTATTTATCATTTATTAAATTATTTATATATATATATATATATATATATATATATATATATATATATATATATATATATATATATATATATATATATATATATATATAATATAATTATAATTTAAAATTCATATTTATTTTCTATAGCACATTTCTATGATTCAGTACTGTTTTTTAAATAACCTAGTTATCGTTCTCGGTAAATTCACTATCAGTCTACCTCTACGCTACATGGACAAAAATTTGTGGACACCTGACCTGAAGAGCATTCCATTCCAATTGTAGTCCTCATTTGCTGTTATTATAATCTCTACTCTTCCAGAAAGATGTTTCACTAGATTTAAGAGTGTGCTTGTGGAGATTCATTTAGCCATAAGGGTGTTAGTAAAGTCAGGTACTGATGTAGGTGAGGTGAGGAGCCCTGGGGTGCAGTCAGGGTTCCAATTTATCTATAAGGAGTTTAATAGGATTGAGGTCAGAGCTCTATAGCAGCAGACCTTTCACTCCAACCCATGTCAAACATATCTTCACGGAGCTGGATTTGTGCACAGGGGCATTGTCATGCTGGAACAGGTTTGGGTCTCCTAGTTCAAGTAAAGGGAAAGTTTAATGTCTGCGCATCCAGAAACATCCTGTTACTTTGTGGAAGCCATTTGGGGAACAACCAAATTAGGTGTCCCAACACTTTTGTCCATATAGTGTGTTTATGTACATGTTTTGGGTATAAAATGTTGTGCCAATGGTATCAACTCTGGCATTTCTGATGCATTTTTGCTCGCTCATGTTTGTCTGATTGTCTGACCTTCCAGAAGCTTTCCTTTAATTTAAAAATCAACAGACGTTACAGAAAAAAAGATGTAGATGAAAGCAATTCTATGTTTTTATTTTGTCTGGGTTTAGAAACGTGTCTGACGATTTTTCCATCAGTAGAATTCCTGAGGCCATGTGGGCTTTTGAACTCGTCTGCATCTTGTCAGTGTCTCCCTTTTTTAAAATGTATTTATAACCAGACTAGAACAGCAACCGTGGCACACCGTGGCAAACGTGTGTGTGTGTGTGTGTGTGTGTGTGTGTGTGTGTGTGTGTGTGTGTGTTTAGGAGGTCAGGTGGTGAATCTAATGAACCAGCGTCTACAGACAGGATTCACAGAGACCGAAGTGCTGCAGATTTTCTGTGATACCTGTGAGGCTGTAGCTCAACTGCACCAATGTAAAACTCCCATCATCCACCGGGACCTGAAGGTACATACAAAGCCACCCCACCCCACACACACACACACACACACACACACACACACATGCCCATACAATTACGTCACTACGAAACACTATATTCCAACAAAGACACGTGTGTGTGTGTGTTTGTGTGTGTGTGTGTGTTTCAGGTGGAGAATATCCTGTTACATGATCATGGTCATTATGTACTGTGTGACTTCGGCAGCGCCACCAAAAAGTTCCAAAACCCACAGAGTGATGGAGTGACTGTTGTAGAAGAAGAGATCAAAAAGTATGATCATCTCTCCTTTTTACCTCTCTTATCATCATCGCAAATGATCCTTTCATATTTTTCCTCCGCTTTCTCACCTCTCTTCCTCCACCTGGCCCTCCTCTTCTTCCCTTTTGCATTTCTCTCTTTATTCTCAAGTCTTCTTAAACTTTTTTTTTTTTTTTATTCCTTATTTCTTCCTCACCATCTTTCCCGGTCTGTTTTAACATGCCTCTAAATTTCTTCCATGTCTTTCTCCCCCCTTTTTCTTCCAAATCCTCTCCATACTTTTGTCTTTTTTTGAATATCACTTCCTCCACTTCTCTTTTCTTCAATGTTAGTTCTGTCATGTCTTCCATCTTCCTCTTTCTCCATTCGATGCCTGGAAAACCTTACACAGAAAAGTGTAATGCTAAGCTGTGAACTAAGTAGGTGTGTGTGTGTGTGTGTGTGTGTGTGTGTGTGTGTGTGTGTGTGTGTGTGTGTGTGTGTGTGTGTAGGTACACCACTCTCTCATACCGAGCCCCTGAGATGGTAAACATGTATAACGGTAAACTTATCACCACCAAAGCAGACATCTGGGTCAGTATATCTTTCTCTCTCTCTCTCTCTCTCTCTCTCTCTCTCTCTCTCTCTCTCTCTCTCTCTCTCTCTCTCTCTCTCTCTCTCTCTCTCTCACACACACAAACACACTCTCTCTCTCACACACACACACACACCAGATTACATATATTCATTCCAGCATAAATATAAACTTATATGTTAATTTATCTGCGATTGATGATGTGTTTTTCTGTTTTTTTGTGTGTGTGTGTGTGTGTGTGTGTGTGTGTGTGTGTGTGTGTGTGTGTGTGTGTGTGTGTGATGCAGGCTCTGGGCTGCTTGCTGTATAAACTGTGTTTTTTCTCACTGCCCTTCGGAGAGAGTCAGGTGGCCATATGTGACGGGAGCTTTACCATTCCGGATAACTCCCGTTACTCGTACGAGATGCACTGTCTGATCCGTGAGTGTCTCCATTCACACTGCGAGGTCCACAGGGATGCGGGAATGTACCCTTTATATTTTTGCTCGGTTAATGCAGGGTTTTTAAAAAAATAATTTTAGGCTTTAAATAGCCTTATATTCGCTGTTCTAGGTCTTAACATTTTTTAAACAGGTCTTAATTTTCCGATGTGTATGTGGTGCTACCGCTAATGCTCACTGAAATGCTCCCTTTTTGTTGTTGTTGTTTCCTTGGTGTTGTAGTTCTTTCTTTCGCTAATCCAAATATAATTTGCTGTATTATGAATACAAATGAGACCAACATACAACAGCCAATCAGCTTTTTGTTATTAGCACGAATCTCTCTTAGATTGTACCAATTTTTCAGCTTTGGGGAAGTACAATTTTAATGATACTTGGCTTGAAAACAATAAATTTAGGGCTTGGTTAAGGTCAGTTGCTATTCGTGTTTTTGGTGTCGTGATATAGGTGTAAATTTCATTCTTAATGATGCACACATTCCCTTTAACACACTTTTTCTATAATAACAAGGTGATAAAAGTGCTAACACAGTGTCTCTGCTATGGTTGTGGGTGCCACTACTTCTTTCTATACCACCTGATGGGCTTCCTTTTTTCCCTCCACTATCTGCTGGTGTATGGGTCTGGATCAGGCTACATGCTGGAGCCGGATCCGGATAAACGTCCCGATATTTATCAGGTGTCTCATTTTGCTTTCCGACTTGCTCGGCGCGAATGTCCTGTCCAAAACACACAGGTCAGTCTGTCTGTCTCTCTCATCCTCTCTCTCTCTGTCTGTCTTTCTTCTGTACTGTTAATATTTTATTAATTATAAATAATTAACATTTCAAAGATAAAGAAAGAAAGAAGATGGAGAAAGTATAAAGGAGTGCCTCTCTCCAGTTGTACCCAGTTTATCAGCAGTTGGAATTTGATTTTCCTAGTATTCAATTGGTATACAAGATATTAGGGAAGTTTAATACTTTAATCTGGAATGTTAAAAAAATACAAGTTGCATTAAAAAACAAAACAAAAAGTAAAAGCAACCTGCAGAAATGAGGAGTGAATGGAGAAATGCGTTAGAATCAGCTTGTGGCTGGTGCTCTGTTGTTACTCTCTTCTCGGATTTGTATCTGTCCTTAAAGGACTGCAAATGTGCAAAGAACTTATATCTATGCTGTTTATGTCCTTTCTCAGAATTCACCAATCCCCACTAAGCTTCCTGAGCCAATAAGAGCAAGCGAAGCAGCAGCAGCAAAGAAGAGCCAAACACAGATGAAGGCCAGGTACACACACTTTTACACACACGTGCTGCGCAAAAAGTCTCACATATAAAAACAAATAGCAAATGGTGTCATGGATTAGCCTCTAGAGGACGCTCTTTTAATGACTTTCAGTTTCATAGACTAATCTAGGTCCCCTGGTGGTCTAGTGGTTAAGATGCAGCGCTCCCACCGCTGCGACCCGGGTTCGATTCCCGGTCAGGGAACCATCCCCAGCCACTCTTAGTGCCGGTCCCAAGCCCGGATAAATTGGGGAGGGTTGCGTTAGGAAGGGCATCCAGCGTAAAACATGTGCCAAATCAAACGTGCGGAGGATCCGCTGTGGCGACCCCTAACGGGAGAAGCCGAAAAGAAAGTTTAGTTTCATAGACTAATCTGTATTTCTTTATTAGTGTGTTGATTGACTTATGGTGATGTTTTTTTTTTTTATATTGTTATTAAATGAGTGAAAAGAGGATTTGCACTTGACTTGGTTTCTACAGTAAGAATATTTTAAATATTTGACTTATTGAGATGATGTTCCTTTAATTTTGAGCAAACAGCCTTTGCTGTGTCTTAGGCTCACAGATCCCGTTCCCCCCACTGAGACGTCCATCACGCCACGTCAGAGGCCCAAAGCTGCTCAGGCTCAGCCAATAGGGGGCGTCCTGCAGATCCAACCTGCTGCACTGACTCCACGCAAGAGAGGTACACCTATACACTCAGGTACATTTACACACAACACACGGTTCTAATACACACCAGACATAAACCACAGGCAACAAGCATGCCTTCAGGCAAATCTCAGACACACACCACTAACATCTCTCATAGGAAGCCTTACACAACTATAGTTTCCAACCTTTTCTCTCTTTCAATAGCTGTGAGCGTGAATTTAGCGCAGCCCGCTGCAGCACTTCAGTCACAGATCACACACTCCTCTAACCAGCCTCAGCACAAACAGGTCAGTGTGCGTGTGTGTGTCAGTCGGGGTGTGCTTTATACAGCATTTATGTCAAAATTAGTTCATTACTCAAGTTATTTGTCTGTGATGTGTGTTACAGCCCATGCAGCCAATTCCAGTCTTAGCACCAGTGTCTGGAAGTGTAACTCCACCAGTGACGAGCCCTGCCCCTCTAGGGGTAACAAGTCCTGCTTCTCAGAAAGCCACACCCCCTCCGTCAAGTCCGGTTCCACCCACCGCTCCAGCTCGGAGTGCCAAGCGTAAACAACAGCAACAACAACAAAATCAACAGCCACCACCACAACAAAAACAGCCCCCTCTTGCAGCACAGCCACATGAAGCCATGCCCACTACCACACCCCTTGCCCCACCCACTTCTGGGGAAATGGTAATTGTCTTCATCTTTGTTTAAATAGTTTCATTTCATGAATCTCTTCCTTATTCCTTCAACTTTTTCAAATTTCCCCTTTAGCCTTCCACTATGGGCCTCTCCCAAACCCCGCCCTCTTCCCCAAAAACCCAGAAGGCAGGGCATAGACGCATCCAGAGTGACGTCACACACAGCGCGATGGTCGGAGTGTGTGCAAGCCAGTCAACGCAACAGCTACAGGCTGCTACCGCTGAGGCAAACCTCAACAAATCCAAGTAAATCTGCCCTCATACGTAGCACAATGGTTACTTACATACAAGTTTGTTACTTTTTTACTTTCACTTTGTTGACTCGGAATTAAGTCTTGTAGTAAATATAGCTATCTTGCTCAGTAACTAATGCTAGAAAACGAGTTTCTTGTGCACTCTCTGTGAAATTTCGTTTGCTAGATGTAACCACGGGGACCATTTCTGGAAAAATACGAAGTCTCATGTACCTGTTTGCGTAGCTGATTGAGATCCATCTCTCTCTCAGGTCAGCCAGTGCCACTCCATCCAACTCTCCACAGTCTTCCCAGCAGAGTGTGTATGAATCTGGCTTGCAGTGCGCAGCCGCCACTTCTGTCCCAAGTATAGTCACCACCTCTGCCCAAAGTCTTGCCACTTCTGCCCCGAGCTTAAGCGCACCTTCTGCTCCAAGTCTTAGCACTACTGCTGCTTTAAGTCTTAATGCCCTGGAGCAGCCATCCTGGAACCCTTTTGGAGATGACAACTTCTCTAAACTGACAGCCGAGGAACTGCTGAACAAAAACTTCACCAAACTCTCCAAAGGTAACGACTTCCATTTTGTGCAAAATCACGACTGTCTCAAAAATAAAACCCTGCTCTCTTGTTATTCAGTAAAAAAATTTAAAGAATAAACTGCAGCTCTCTGTCTTTTCTGAGTTTCTTTCAAGTTTTCATTGTAATAAATCTCAGCATTATTTATTCAAAGAGCTGCCAAATGTATTTTGTAGCTCCAAATTAAATGGCTTTAAAACAATTCTGTGATTTTCCATGAAGTGAGTCAATAATATTACTGGATCCTTTTCGAAGATGTGTCACATACATTCAGGATCAGCCAAGATACACAAGCTGCCATTCTTGGGCCCTTGAGCAAGGCTCTTAACCCTCTTTGCTCCAGGGGTTCTGTATCATGGCCGACCCTGTGCTCTGACCCCAGCTTCCGAACAAGTCCGGATATGCGAAGAAAATAATGTATATGTGACACATAAAGACACATATTCTATTCTACATTTTATGACATACTATTTACGCTACATACAATGCTAATAACCAAAGCTTTAAATCTGCAACAAGCTTTCATGCAGCTTGGGCTTTGATGTCTTTGGATGTGGTAGCTTTCAATTTTCCCTTCTCTTAAATTTGAAGACCCAGACCTGTTTCAGCATGAGATAACCTCTGTGCACAAAGCGGCTCCTTTAAGCTTACATGGGCTGGCGTGTAAGATCTTAAATGGCCTCCTATGGAGCTATGACATCAACCTTATTAAACATCTTCAGGATGAAATGCTGCACCCCAGGGCTCCTCACCCTACATCAGTATTTGACTTTACTAACACCATTGTGTCTAAATGATCAAACAAATCTCCACAACACTACAAAATCTAGTCGAACATCTTCTCAGGAGCGTGGAGGTTATTATAACAGCAAATGGTGACTGGAATGGGATGTTAAAAAGAACATCTATATTGTATGTGCAAGTAGCTGAAAATGATGTGTGTGTATGTCATAGAAACTGCAGAGCCTCCGAGCATTTGCACAGAGGAACTTCTCCCTGGACTGGACTCTGTTGAACCCATTACTCAGCCTTCAGGTACACACACACACACACACACACACACACACACACACACACACAGCTTTGGGTTCCGCATGGTTCCTATTAAAAATAAATCTATCTTCATATCCTGTTCACACACCGTGCACTAAATAAAAACAGCACTTTGTTGTGCATGTGTACTGTATATCTTTCATCTCAGTCAGGGAAGGGCTGTAAAGGGATAGATCTGGATTTCATTTGGACCTTTTTTGATGTTACATCACAGTGTTTTGCTCCAGATGTTGTATAGCACATGGAGTTATGACTAAGACGTCGCATGCTTTAGAAAGTGTATAGATGCGTTTCCCACATGAAACTCTGTATACTGTCAGCTGACACACACATACACACACACTTTACTGAGCAATTGGTCAGTGACGCAGATCGTCTGCTTGCCAAGTATTAGACTGAATCTGGACTACTTTCCTTCAGCAGATTTTTTGGAAAATAAAAGGTGTCAGCAATACACTGATCTGTAGTTAATTTACACATTTTTAAATACAGCTGAACTCGCACTTATACATCCTTTTATAGCGAGAGATTGACTTGAAGCTGGCTTTCTTTCATCCCTTCATTCAGGTTTTTTATCACAGCTGCAGTGCGCGTGTGTGTGTGTGTGTGTGTGTGTGTGTGTGTGTGTGTGTGTGTGTGTGTGTGTGTGTGTGTGTGTGTGCTTGCCAGCAGGGAAGGATGTGAATGTACATTTGTGATAGCACTGGCCTGGAGAACAGACATTCGATAGCGCTTGATTCATAAGGCCTGCATACGTACATTAGAGAATCTCACACTGTAAACGGATGTGCTTTGGTTCAAAGCGTTTACGTCACTGCACTTTCAATTTTGACCTCAAATAATCTTCATGTGGCTCTTGATGTGGTTACATTCAGCCTAATAATGTGCCAGCATTATTTAATATCACAATCTGTATTAAACCTCTGTATGTGGTGTTAGGATAAAGGAAAAATATTTGAAGTGGATTTTTGTTCTCTCTTGTTCTTTATTTTCAGCTGAAAGACCTGCTGATATTCTGGGACTGGATTCAGCTGCTGATTTACTCGGAGTACCAGGTGAGTTAAAATTACAACATACTTTTTTGCTTGATACAAACCCACATAGAACTGTATGGCATTAAGCAGGCAGACATTGCTGCTAAGAAAGCTTAGAACACAGACGGTAAAGTTCCACCATCAGACATCAAAACAATAACAAAGTCATACATATCGAAAAAGTGGAAACAGAATGGGACCCTTATATATACTTATATACACACTATAGTATTGTACACTCCAGACTCTCACACACTTTCCTGTTAAACAGAGAAGAACTACCAGCATGTCATCACTGTGAAACACACATGACCATAAAACACGTAATTAATGGACTGCAATAGACTTAAAAACAAGACAGCTTTTTTTACTCAAAGCACAGATGTATGAATATTCTAAAATGTATCAACAAATTTTTTTTTTCTTTTCTTTATTAAAAAAAAATACTAGAATACTTACTGAAGGACTCAATATAACCACTGAACTCTAACACTGCCATATTTAAACTAAATACAAAAATAAATTGCTAAAGCATATCATCATCCTCACCTTGAACTTCCCATAGAAATAGACACCGATGCTGGCATGTCATTAAAAACAATAAACAAACCAGGTGAGTTCATATATATTGCTGTGGCTCCCTGAAGCCTTGACAAAATAATACTAATTAAAAAAAAGTTTTATATTTATTCCGTTTTGATATTGAGGTCCAGAACCCGGCTCTCGTAAGCGAACTATGGATAAATTAAAAATAAAATAAATACAAAAATCTCATATATAAACTGTTTAAATATATTTGGACAGATTTATTCTCTTTGAGTGCCATAATGCTGTCCTGCTGACATGTTTGATATGTGGTAAGAAATTGGTAAACAACTAAAAATTAATGTCGAATGACATTTCCAAACGAAGCACACAGCATTTAGGTCTCAGCTGAAGGTGAACCATTTCATGAAAAAGAACCAGAAAGCTGAGCAGAGCAAATGGAACCTCATTCGGTGAATAATATCTCCACAGTCAACAACAGTTGCTATTAGGAGATAATACAGCGCGAGAAGTTTTGAACTATTGGTAAATATTTACAGATGGAGACAATAGAGAAGAATAATTTATTAAATATCAGAGCAGCTATTCTGAGACATCAAGGTTGCAGACCCCTCCATGATTGACTGTGGGGGTTTGGCAGTCTGCTAACATCATCTCTCCTGCATGTATCCCAATAACGATAAAAACAACTGTCACTGTATTTTAATAGGTAATGTATATGATGCGTTTAAGTTAATTGCTTGAATTCAAATACATGTTTGTGTGCTTCTCTCAATAATTTGCTGGCACAATCGTTTGTTTATTCAGTTGGTCAAAAACATCTAAAAGTCATTACATCAATTTCTGGAACCTTTTCGATTGTTTGAAAATACAGTGTTTTGGTGTATGTAAATATTTGGATTTTTAAAAAAGCAAAATTAAGATGTGGCTGAGGGTTGGATAGTTGGTAGGTGTTGGTAGATGGTTGTTTGGATTATGGTTAGCCGGTTGTTGGTGAGGAATAAGGTGGTTGTTGATAAGGGAATTGATAGGGAATAGATGATAACCTTATAGTGGCAAATCAGAGTGGAAATCTGTGCTTGTCTCCTTTTTTGAACAGAGAAGCTAATAGAGGGCCTGAAGTCTCCAGACGCATCTCTCATGCTGCCTGACCTCCTGTCTATGTCCGACCCCTTCGGCAATTCCGTAGAGGACATGAGAGATGGTAAACTGCACACTCAAATCTGTGCTTCCTTTAACACTTCATAAGTTTTAATTTGTCTAAATACAATTTTTACATAATAAATAGTAAAACCTATCCACCCTCTCTCCTTTTCTCTTTCTCTCTCTCACACAGGAAGTGCTGAGTTGTGTGTGGATTCTCTGATCCCTGGACTGGAGGCTCCTCAGGTTCATCCTGTGCAGAAAGACGCAGTGAGGACTGGTAAGACTCCTTAGTCTAAGATTCTTTAATAGAAGTAGGAAATATACTTCTTTAACAGTAGGACTTGGTGTATTTGGCTTAGTTTGCTAGGAGAAAAATAACTCTATTAGAGAGGGCGTTGGAGCTCCTCCTTACAATTATATTACAGCATTTATATTGGATATTTATTTTTTATTTTATATAATACCTACATACACTATACGGACAAAAGTTTGTGGACACCAGACCACAAGATTCATTTGTGTGTTTTGAACATCACATTCCACATTTAACCCCATTTGCTGATATAATATCCTCCACTCTTCTGGGAAGATTTTCCACTAGATTTTAAAGTGTGCCTGTTTTCATTTAGCCATAAAACCATTAGAATTGTAGGGTTAGGAGGCCTGGGTGCATTTCCCGGTCATCCCAAAGGTTTTCAGGTCATAGCTCTATAGTAGGCCACACAAGATCATCCACTTCAGCCCATATTGGTATTGTCATGCTGGAACAGGTTTGGGTCTCCTAGTTCTGGTGAATTTCTGAAATTATTACAGCGCCCAGAGACATCTTGTGAAATTTTTTGGTAACCGTTTGGTGAAGAACAACATTGGAAAAGTCAGCTGTCCTTAAATTTTTACTGCATACTGTGTATGTATGCAGCATGCTATACATTAGTCCTTTAAGTGACCATTTTCTCTCTCTTTGTCCATGCATTAGACACTCTGAGTGGAGAAGACTCTCTCCTGGGCAGTCCTTTTTCCTCTGGCCTCGGACCCTGTCTAGACGAATTTGCACCCATGTCAGGAGGATCTGCCCACAGCAGGACAGGTGCACTTCATCGCTATTCAGTGATCAAGTAGTTGTTGGTTAACGCTTGAATTATGTTATCTACACCTTTCCTACACTGCGCTGCATTTTGTTTCCTTCGTCTTTGCTTTATTTATCAACCCCACATTGCTGCTTTGTTTCCTTTTCCAGACTCGACTTGCTTGATATCTGGCTTCGAGCCGCCGGGTTCCGACAAAAGTGCAGATGACGAGTTTGACCCTATCCCAGTTCTCGTCTCCAAAACATCTCAAGGTAAAGAGAGTATGGCTGTGTTTCAAACGCCTTTTTGTTTGTTTTCTGACATCGGGGTGTAGAGCATTAGTGTAGCAAACGGTGCGTGAGATCAAATTAGACCAAAGGAAAACAGAGTTCAGCTGCTGTACAGTCAAGAATGTGCAAGAACCCTGTAATTATTAGATCCCTTCAGATCTTTCCTTTACTTTGTATTCTTTTAGAGCTGATTACAAAATAGTTCTTAAACAGTTTTCAGATTTCACTTGCTGTTGATTAAATTGCTGTTTACTATAGAACTGTTGTTTAATAATTACCTCTCTCTGCCCTCCTTTCCTCTGTCCTACCTCGTTGTCCCCCCCCCCGCCTTCCTTCCTAATGCTAATACCTGCTAATCCTTTTGTTCTTGCATTTTTTGTTGCTCTTGTCTTTTTTCCTCCTTTTTTGCCCCCCCACACCTTTTTTTTTATTTACTATTTTCTCCCTGCCACCTGTATCTTTTCTTACTTTACCCCACCCAAATTGTCCCTGCCCCTTTCTTTAGGCTCCTCCCACAGCGCTACTGGCTCTGACTCCAGTTTGCCCAGTTTGGCTTGTTCACTGCTGCTGGTGGATCAGCTCATCGACCTGTAGAGCTCGACACTCTGTCTAAATTTCTCAATTAATCTCTCCCTTCATCCATCCATTTATCCACCTACCTGTCCAACCATCCATCCATCTATCTATCTGTTTTTCTGTCTGCCTTATGCCTGCTTCGCTTTCAGCCTTAGTCCCTCTGTGCCCGCTTCTTTTTCTCCACGTCATTCCATCTTAGCATTTTTTTTTTCCTTTATTGGGTTCATGTCCTTTTTATTAATGTTCATCTTTTTTGTCAGGTCTTCATTCTTTTAACAACTTGCTTTTATATGTGTGTACGTGTGTGTGTGTGTGTGTGTGTGTGTGTGTGTGTGTGTGTGTGTGTGTGTGTGTGTGTGTGTGTGTGTGTGTGTGTGTGTGTGTGTGTGTGTGTGTGTGTGTGTGTGTGAGAGAGAGAGAGAGAGAGAGAGAGACAGAGACACACACGTCTCACCTTATTGATTGATTCAAGTCATTTATATCGTATCATGTCTCAGATTTGCACTGCACTTTGTAGTTTATTTTATTTTTAAATCTTTTATTAATTTAATAGTATTTATGCTATTCATTTTTACTTCTTTGCTTTCTTTGATTTCATTTTTACGTTTTTCTTTGTCTCTTTCTTGTACTTTCTTTTTCTTTTTTAGTTTTTTCTCTCATTTTTTGTCTTTTTTTTCCTCTCACTCTTTGCTTCTCTCTTTTGTTTTTATCTTTTGTTTAATATAATTTTTTTCTTTTCTTCTGATTTGTTTTATTCTTTGTCTCTCTCATCATTCTTTCTACCATTTCTTTTATTTTTTTTCTCTCTTTTCATTTCTTCCATTCTTTCATTCCACATTTTTATTTCTTTCCCTCCTACATGCTCATGCACTCATTTCCGTTTCCCTATGATCCATCCTCTCTTCCCCTAACTGATGTAAATAAGTGGTGTGTGCGTGTGTGTGTGTGAAGCGTGTAAGTGTAAATGAGCAGTGTATCTGCGCTGTATGCAGTGATGTGTGTAAAGAGAGTCGTACTGTCGTTACTGTAGTGATATTATAGATTATTATAGACTTTAATAAGATCTTTCCTGTATGCCTAATTAAGATTCTATGTGAATATGAATAGAGCGTTAGTGACCGAGTGTGCGTGAGATCTAAACATATGTATATGAGTCATAGATTATCCAGAAGAATTCTTTATATCTTTATGTCATGTGTGTTGAGTAGGCATGTGGCGATAACCAATTATATGATATATTGCAATATTGTCCGACAATATTGTTATCATGGACATGATATTGACTCTCTGGGTAGGCAGCATTCAGGAAGTCAAGCAAAGAAAAATGTCTTCTTCTTTTGGACAGTTTCAGTGCTCAGATCTCCATGTTATAGCCCTAATAGCAATATTAGCATGTTTTTAGTCCAAACAGTGATTCTCTATTTATCTATGGAAGTATTTTGTGAACTTGTAGATAGAGCAGGAACACCTCACAGACATAGTGGTTGGACCATTAGCATAGCTATCACTCCAAACTCTCTATATCAGTCTTGCCTCTTTGAAAAGTCCTTTAGTGACTGTCCATCTGATTCATGCACTCAGTCAGTCACTCATTCATTTTGTCATTCTTAGTGACTCAGTCATTATCAGTCTCAGCCACTCATTCTTTCATACCTTCAGTTATTCACAGTCACTGTCAATCACTCAGTCAGCCAAATGTTTAGTCAGTCACACCATCAGTAATGATTGAGTGAAAAGTAAAGTAAATAAGTGACTGCCTAAAAAGGGAATTGGTGTGTGAATTTGTCACTCATTCAGTCACCCAGTTACTCACTCATTTGGTCAATCAGTCAATTACTTATTTACTTACCCATTCACTTAACCATTTAAATAACGTTAATGAGTGAGTGGGTGACTGGATGACTTACTATGGGATTGAGTGGCTGAATGATTATGTGATTGACTAACAACAACTTACTGAATACCAGGCCAGAGTAAATGACTGAGTGACTGTTAATAAGTAAACTGACTGATTAAATGAATGAATGAGTGGCTGAATGGTGAGCGAATAGAAGTGTGGTGTGTCACTCACTCACTGGTCAATTAGTCAATCACTTATTTACTTACTTATTTACTCTATAACAATGAGTGAACTAAAGGTGGAAAAAGGGATATCTTATCTTAACTGATGAGTGAATGAGTGACTGAATTACATACTCTGCGACTGAATGATTGAGTGATTAACTAAACATGATTGACTGATTGATTAACTAGCCGAGTAAATGACTGAATGACTGTGAATAAGTAAGTGAACTGACTAACTGAGTAGTGAGTTAATGGGTAAGTGAATGGGTCACTCAGTCACACAATATCACACATTTGGTCAATCAGTCACTCATTCCCTCACCCATTCACTCCATATCAATGAGTGAATGGTGACTGAATGACTGTGTGATTGACTAAACATGACTGGCTGAGTGGTTGACTGATCTACTGACTGGCAGAGTGAGTGAATAAGTGAGTGAGTCAGTAAATGAGTGACCGAGTAATTAGCAAATGAGTCACTCAATCAATCACACAATCAGCCACTTATTTGGTCAATTAGTCAGTCACCCATTCACTCACCCATTTACTCATTAATAAGGTATAAAATGTTGATCAAATGGTGAATAAGTGACTGATTGTGTTGCGTCATTCATACACCCATTTGCTCACTACTCGGTTAGTCAGTCACTCATTCAGCCAGTCATAGAGTCATTTGATCATTTATGAATTCAGTCTCACTTTAACACTCACTCACTACCTGAAGAAAATAACAATTGGAGTCTATATGTCAATAGGGCCAAATATGGTGATCTGTCTCTCAACACTGAACGTGTCCTTCGTCAACAGGACATGATGCTGCCAGTAAAGATATATATATATATATATATGTGTATAAATGGAGTCTGTTTTTATCCCCAGAACACAGTATTGTGATCTCACAAAGCCATGATATGAAATTTAGCAATGATCATGAAATGAAAATGGAATATTGGCATACGCCTGGTGTTTCTGAGCCGTGTGTGTTTATACGAATGTGGAAAATATTTGTTCGAGTTTCCTGGAGTCAGACGTCCACTTCTGCAGCAATTACTTGTGTGTGTATGTGTGAGAGAGAAAGAACTAGACCTGTACAAATGTGTGTATTCAATCAATGACATTCTAATGCCTAGAACACACACATATCTCAGCATGACCGTGTTTAAGGTTACTATTTTACATTAAGACATGCTTGTGACAAACATTTCAGTCAGGTGTGGGTGTGTGTGTGTGTGTTCTCTTTGAGATGCCAATTCCTAAGAGATGGGTCCAGTGTAAACATGTTTGCTGAAAAGCACAATCTCTCTTCCCTTCATCCTGTTTTCTTTTTTGCCTCGCAATCTCTTTCAGCCAGCCGGCTCTGAAATTTTCCTCCTTTTTTTATTTCTGTCCTTTTCTCTTTCACTCCCATTCTAATTTCTCCTCTTTTTATTCCCTCCTTCTCTTTGCCCTATTACCACGTTTTTATTTTCTCTCTTTTTATTAGACTGGTTCTTATTTCTTTCTGTATCTCTGCTCTATTGTCAACTTTTTCCACTCTTTCTTTCATTATCCACTCTTCCTCATTCTATCTCTTCTCTTATTCCTTTCTTTTCTTTATCTCCTTATATTCTCTTCTCCTTCACTGATTCATTCCTCTTTCCTACTGGTCCCCAGTGAACGATTTTCTGAGCGATGCTGTACTGTACTCAAATAATATCGATCACCGGCCAAGTCGCTAATCAGCGTTATCAATTGAATAATGTGAATGAACATGTTGTGTGTTTGCCTGTTTAAAAAAAAAAAAAAAGAAAAAGAAAAAACTATTTCCCTCTGCTGTAGTGCACACGGACAATTACAGAACCCATCGCAGCTCAGGCTTAAGACCATCCTGATTTGGCCTTCTACTTTTTTTCCGATCAAGCCTGAGCTGACATTTCCCTGCTCTGTACAGTCGCGTGTAGGAAACGCCGCTAACCCCTATGCAATCTCAGCGTTTCAGCCTAGAACCTACCGCTGTCCTTCAATCGCCTTGCAGCTGCAGTTCAGACGTGTGTATTTGTGCAAAGATTTCCCACAATCCCTTTTATGTGTTCAGATGATGTTTTTATGTTGCGTTTTTTCCTTTTCTTTATCTTTTGGGTGGGGGTGGGGGTAGGATGGGGTCGAAATCGTCACCGTAGCAAAATCCCGAGCTCGTGTGTTAGAGCGGAGACGACTCCTTGTGCACCTTCTATATTTTTGTCTAAAAGAGAATACAAATTTAAAAAAGCGTGTTCAATAAACCTGTACATGTGAAACATAAATGTTTAGTGGTGTTCATTAGCGCAAGTGTCTCACCTTCATCACTCTGCGGTGCGTTCTCCTGTAATTCAATCCTCATTTGGTGGCTCGATGGTTAAGGCTCTCGATTTCTGATCGCGAAGTCTACGGTTTAAGCTACAGCATCTCCAAGCTGCTAATGTTGGGCTCTTGAGCAAGGCCCTTAACACTGCTCCAGGGGCACTGTATTCTAACATAATGGAATAGATGGAAAAATTTTACTGTGCATGTCAAAGTCTTTTTTTTTATGTACCTTTTTTAGTTTTAGTATATGCACAAAAGTATTGGGACACCTAAATTTTTTAGGCCATATGTAATTCTTCTTCAAACTGTTACCATGCAGCCTTTGGATGTGGTAGCATTACATTCCTTCACTTGAACTTGGAGATCCAAACCTGTTCCACAATCACAATGCTCCTGTGCACAAAGCCAGCTCCATGAAGAGACATGGGTTGGGGTGGAAGATCTTGAGTGGCCTGGCAATCAAGTTCCAACCTCAATTGTATTGAACACCTCTGAGATGAATTGGAAGAGCACCCCAGGCCTTCTCACCTTACGTTCATCAGTACCATACTTACTCACATTCTTGTGGCTGAATGAGCACAAATATGCACATGCGCACACTCCAGTGGAACATCTTCCCAGAAGAGTGGCGGTCGGGACTAAACATAGAATGAGAATTTTATAGTTAGGTGTCCACAAGCTTCTGTTCATATAGTGTATGTTAGTGTATTAATCTAGTTAGTTCTAATTATCGCATATGTTGCATTCGCTTTAAACTGTCATTCCATCAATAGACTCTTTTTTCACTCTCTGTATTGAAGTTAACTGGACATACAGTGCAGTTTGTCATGTTCCCAAGAACCCACAATGCATCATCTCCTCCTTCATAAAGCACTGGCTGTGTCAGAAAACTGGAAGCTACAACCTTTTATGTTTATGTGAAACATCTAACATACAAAAGTCCCAGTGAAAGTTTTTAGTATAGAAATGATAATGTATTGGAACAAAAGCATTCATTTTTGGTGTAAAAAAAAAGCTTAACTATTATAATTACTATTATTACTATTATTATTATTATTATTATTATTGTTATTATTATTGTTATTATTATTAATAATAATAATTGCCAGCATCACCAAGATGCCACTGCTCACTTGTGTAAAGGAGATAAAAGTCGCTCAGAACAGGGGGGCGTCTGCTGAATGCCATAAATGTAAATCTTCTTTATAAGAATGTGCAGCGGTCAAACGTAATGATTGCGACCTTTTTGTTGAAGCAGTCTCCACTGTAAGCGCCAGTCTCAGGAAATATACAGGAAACCTTCTGGACAGAAAAGACTGTGTTTATTTTATTTTTTTGGTTAAAATACAAATAAAATTAAGAAGAGTAAAAAAAAACTGATTAGGGAACAACTTCTGTAAATGATAACAGAAACTAACGTGTCTCTCAGGCTTCAAAACATTAAATCTAATTATAAACTATTAAATGAAGTGACTCCCAGGCTTCCAACCAATCAAAATTGAGAATGCAATAGAGCTGTGCGAATAACTAGGAGGCACTCTCATAATTCTGTTCAAGTGATTAAAGAAAAAGGTATGTAGCCATGATAATGGATATATTCTAGGTAATAGAAGCACATATTTACAGCGCAGACACAAAAAATCACTAACGTGCTCCAAAAAGAAATCGCTCTTGTACCTCTGCCTCCTCGTCTCCAGGTAAGATTTATTTCAACCTAACATCCTGTATTAACTAATTTGTTCATTTGATGTGTTTTTGTGACTTATTATTTCTGTCTATTCTTCTAAGACACAGATGAACATCTGAGTGGAAAATCTGAGCTGAACACATAACAGGGAAATTTAATTAATTGAAGAAAAGAGTACAAATGTGCTTCTGTTTCTTGATGAGAGAACAAGCAAAAGCATTTTTGGTATAATAATGTTTTGTAAATCTGCCACCAAAAAAATATTTGACTTTAGAAAAGAATCATGGAAATGAGCTGCCATTCACCCCTTTTCTCTAGAGCAGGACTAACATATATATACTGCCTTCAATAGAAGTCACCACATCTTTTCAAACTATAGCAATGGCGGGTGTCGTAATAGGTTTATTAGCTGCCATTTGTGATTGGTCAATATCTTTTGATAGACAGCAGATTTGAATGAACTCCTTCCCTCCCAGACAAAACACTTATGCACTTCTGGATGTTTGGCAGTGGCATCTTGAGGGATCTGGATTCCAGATCTCTTAACAACAGGGCATTTTTTATGGTCTAATGCACATCTCTGGGAAGAGTTCTGCTGCTATTTTAGCCCACTTTTCAGTCAGCGTGTTATTCACAATTGCGGGTGCAGACCACGAGTTCATCCATCTTTAGTTATGCACAAGTTTATTGCTCTTTCTATGCAGGCTATGCAAATTATTATCTACAGCATTGTGATTGTGTGGCCCTGTAACTGCAGAGCAATATGTTTCTGATTGTATTTCATTCCTCAACCTTGTATACAAGCTTTAAATTTCCAACAGATTCAGTTAGAAGCAGGTTTACAGTGCGTAGACTATTACAGGTCCCATCCTGTAAGAATTATAGGTTACATTCGCTATTTAAAAACAATTTAAATAGCAATGGACAAGCAGATCAGCTTGGTGGCAAGTAGAACTCAATATGTTGATAACTGCGACTGATTACACTGTACTATTTAACTGATTATTGCCTTTTCTTTTTTTTTTTCTTCTTCTCTGTTTAGGTGAACTAATCAGGATGAACGGTTACATACCTGGAGCTCAGGAACAAGAAGAGAAGAAGGAGGAAGCTTCCACCAGCCCCTTTTCCTTTGACGTTTTCTCCCTCGCTCCTTTCCCTTCAAGGCAGCATGACGTTTTCCTCCAGGCGCCGTTTGGGCCTCATAAAAATGTTTCAAACCAGGCAATCACAGCAAACTGTTCCATTCCCGGTGTGAGACAGCAGCCAATCACAGCGCATCCTGTTGGTCTGCATCCAATCACAGGCCAACATGCTGGTTCTGTTGTCGGGGCGCAACCAATCAATGTCACATCAAATATCAGACAGCAGCCAATGACAGCCCACCATGTCTTGTCCAATGTCAAACAACAGACAGGCCATCGTGGCTTGTCCAGTGTTGGACAGCAGCCAATCACTGCGCACCGTGTTGTGTCTAGTGTGGGACAGCAGGCTGCTGTTGGCTCTGTGTCTGCTGGGCCACTTTATTCCTGGACTTTGGATGTCAGAACATCATTTCAGCCAAAATGCCACCAAGAGAAGCCTTAATGTCCTACATATGCACACACACACAAAGGTTTTAATCCAGAAATTTGGAGGAGTAAAGGTCCATTTACAGCAAGCATGATGCAAAAATCTCTGCTTTTGTTTTCCACAGATGCCATTGGTGGAGTGTTCAGTTTCAACATTGTTTAGGTGAATCAGGATTTGCGACGGGGTCAAATATTACAATGTAAAGTCATATCTAGTTAGATATGAAATTTTCCATCTCTCTAAATTAGCGCTGACATCAGAAAGTGACATCATTGCACTGGAAGCTCCATGCAAACAATGTAAATGTGGCAGTGATTATTACATAGTACTTGACAAATCTAATACAACCGCATAATTTAGGCAAAATGTTGCACATCCCACTGATGTATGGGACTTCAGGAGGCGTTGAATACCTGTTTCCTCTCTGCAGCACTTTATCTCCTCTGTAGTGCTCTTAGAATCCTCCAGATTAAAGGTATGGGGAGTATAAATGCATTTTTAGACATAGAACCTCAAGTATATTCCTTTTTCTACTTGTATACACTAGTAAATGATGGCTTATGTGTATAAACATAACAGTATTTTAGATGTGTACTCAACCCATAAAGGAGAATGTGTGAAGGATGCATATCGAACGGTTTCGAATTTAAAGCATAATTTTTGTTTTTATACACAATCTGCCTGTGATCATACTTGAATGCATAACCAAAAAGGAATCTTTTATTTCTTATTGCAAATACAACTCCCTGGAGACATTGGCCCTATCCATTCGCTCTCTGGAGCTTTTCCCTCAACCCCACCCTTCAGTTTTTAAGTGTCATTGAACTGGCCCGCTCCTCGGTTCTTTAGAGCTATTGGGCTATATATCCTTGGCCTCACCCCTCAAGTGTTTAGCATAATTCTTGTGGCCCCACACCGCTCAGCTAAATGGATCTGCTCCTCTAGCCCCAACCCTAACCCTTAGTTCTTTGGCTTTATTATGTGGCCCTGCTTCAAAAATTTTTTTACCATCATTTCTTTGGCTCCACCCTTCAGTTCTTTTATCATTCCTATGGCCTCATCCGTCAGTTCTTAAGCCGAACCATGGGAATGATGCTAAAAATAAATGAGACGCAGGTGTTAAAGGTTTTCTGGCCCCATCCTTCAGTTATTTAGGATCATTTCTCACTGAACTATTGGTTCTTCAGCATCATTTCTATGACCTCACCCCTCAGTTTTTTAGAATAATTTCTATGGTCTCATCTTTTGTTTCTTTTACATCAGTTTCTCTGGCCCCATCCATCAGTTCTATAGCATCATTCCTCATGCTCGAACCATCACATTTAATTATCATTACTCTGGCCCCACCCCTCGGGTCTTTAGCATCACTCCTATGGCTCCACATATCGGTTCTTTAGCATCAATTTATTGTCCTCATCCTTGGGTTTTTTAGCATCTTTCCTATGGCTCCACCCATCAGTTCTTAATTGAAATTCCCCTGGCTTCACTCCCAAGCTCTCTGGTACCATTCCCCTGGCCCTTCCCCTTAGGAGCCATTTAGTAGGCAAAGCTGTAAAAATTGCTTAGCATTGAGAACATATATACATACATAATGTACACAAAATATACACTGTTTGAATGCAATGGGAAAAAAGTTTTAACCAAACTACTTAATCTACACAGATGCTGTAATATCACTGGCCTGATTATGCCTCTGCAGTGAGTAATTGAGGATGCTAATAAAGACTAGAAACATAGCAGAAGTTCAGATGTAAAGAGAGAAAGAAAAGGTCGAGCATGATGAGTGGAGAAAGCAGTACAAACAGCATTTAAGGTAAAATGTTGAAATCTTTGCATTATATCAGTCAGTATATTTTTCACTTTTCTGTAGACCTTTTTAAAGCATTCTCTTGTTTTTTTTTGTTGTTCTTTGTTTAGATCCTGGTAAATTTCTTACGTTTTAGGTGACAGATTGCCAGATGAACGGATCAGTGCATGTTATTATATTTAAGTATGAAGGTTGTGGTACTGTTTAAAAGGTTCTGCGATGGAAAGGGTACAAAGATGTAGTTTTGGCTCCTGGTTTTGCTACTGCTGCAGTGTTCGTTGGCCGTGTAAGCATGTGCCGTCAGCGTCCGCTAGCTTTCAGACATTTTCCATTTCCACTCGCACGTCACTTAGCGTTCAAGTGTCTCAGAGTGAAACCTGTTGTGTCAGCAGGGAGGAGTTTGCTTTGCCTCCGCTTGCTTTTTGACACAACGGAGTAAGCTTATTTAACTACAAACAGTCATAAAATGAGCTGATAATCACTTATATCTGTATGCCCATGTGTCCGTCTGTTTATCTGTCTGTCTCGTTATGTATGTACCCATGTCTGCATGTCTGTCTCTTTCTAAGCACGTCTGTCTATCTGGTGATCTAGGACAGACTAAGACTGTGGGCTGAATATTAAAGAAAAATATAATACACCAAAAGTTTTTTTTATTATTATTATTTAAAAAAAATTTACTTCTTGTGTAAAGTTACATGGTGAACTGTGCACTCAGGTTAAGTTAGAATTTACAAAACATGCTGTTACGTTAATGCCCGAAAAAGTTGTATTTTCACAAGCAAGATAAAGTTTACATCCAGAAAATGTATCTCATAATAAAGAACTTTAAAGAGCCTATTTCACCAATAGGATCACCACCACTGCAGTTTCTCTCATGACCAACATCAGAAATGACATTTTTGTTTAATGATTACATTTACTTGATATAAAATGATCAATAATTAAAAGCAAAACTTGCCAACGTTTATTGCGTTTCTGTCTAAAAGACTGATACTGCTGTATATACACACGTCAAGTCTCCATTATATACAAAATTAACACCCAAAGCTGTTCAGCGTGACTTCATTCTCTGCGATGAACATTACTTAAAAGCAATTCTTTGTGCAAACAATTGTAGAAAAAAGGTAAAAAGGTGAGGCTGTGATTTCTCAAGCGTCTAAGGGATTTGGAAAAAGTGTTGTTGCTCTTATCAGAAAGCAAAATAGAAAAAAAAAATGTAAAGACTACCATAAGAAGAAAGGTGAAAGAGGAAATGATGGAATGGAAAGTACAGAAAAATACAAGGATTATATTGCATAACCATGGATTCAATGGAAAGTGAAGGGAAGGAAAAACGCTAGGAGAAGTGGGTGAATAAAGAAGGAAAAACAAGGCTGTGCTGAAAGGATGGACGAAAAGAAGTGTGAGAAAAACAATTTGAGGAAAATAATAAAGGGATGAAGTTCAAGCGTTATGAGTTCAAGCGAAGCTGCTGATTGGTCATCTGCTGTAACACCATGACATCGTTATCTGGCAGTCAGTATCCAACGGTCCATCAATGTGCTTGATTAGAAATGTTCTACATTCCCTTGTTCCAAGCCACACCCTGTTCCACACTTCCAGAGACATGACGATCATGCAGAAGGGATCAGATCGAGATTGGAAGCGAGTAAAAAAAATCTCAAGGTTCCAAAAATCTTCCCATGTACGCTTTATCCGTGTTTGGTTATTAGATCGAGTTGCATGTCTATGCATAACGCACCTAGAATGCATTGTTGCAGTTTTCTTCTCAAAATGGTGGATGAAGTTGTTTAAAAAGCTCCACTCATGCGATGACGTCATCGCAGGTTAGAAACAGTAAAAAAGTGCAGGTCGCAATTTTCCGCCTCACTTTATTAGCTCCTTTTTAGATAGAGGGGTGTGGTGGTGGGCGGGATGGAGGAGGGACTCGCATGGATGGAGATGAGTAAGGAGGTGGAGCCAGAAAGGAAGTTGGTATTGTATCTGTAGTTTGAAAACCTGGAGGAGGAGAAGGGGGTGGGGCCAAGAGGGATGGTGGGGATCTAGTGGGTGGAGGAGAGTATGGAGGTGGGGTGGTGGTAGTAGGGGGTGGAGTAGAGGGGAGAGGAGGAAGAGAGGAGGTCGGGGAGTGAGAAGGGTAGGAGGGGTAGGAAAAGTGGTCGGGGTAGGAAGAGTTAACAGAGTATATACAGCTTGGGGTGGGAGGCAGTTGGCATTTTGGGGCTGGCGGGGTGGAATTGAGAGGCAAACTGTAGATGTGTCCTGTGCTGTCCTTGTTCCTGGCGGCATTGTTGTGTGGATAACGAGGAGGAGGGTATGATTTTACCCTGGTGAAGTTCATACAGCGACCCTGAAAGAAAGAATTAGACAATTTTTTTTATTTTTTTTCAGAGTGCACTCTCCAGCGAAACTCAGATTTAAAGAAGTAACAAAATTTTGAGCATAATTTAACAGTGAAGTGCCTAAATGAATGCAAATCCAAAATGTCAAGCCCTCAGACCTAGTAAAAAGCTGAGTGTAGAGACGATTAGAACAGCAATAGAAGACTCAAATATGAGGGTGAGGGATGCACAACTGTTTAGTGTAATTTGATTCAGCTTGCAGCTTTACACCTGATCTTTTTTGTTATTGCTGTAGACATCACATGTAGCCATTTCTTGCTGACACGTTTATTCATATCATAGGTGTGAATTTACAAACATTGTTTGTACACATGAAGTACACAAACCATGTACTTGTGTTAAAGTAGAGATACACTAGATAAAAAATGACAAGTAGAAGTGCTCCCTTTAAACTCAAATTTACTTAAGTATTCAAAGTACTATGATTTATTATGGCTATAATGTCCCTATTATCATTTTTATCACAAACTCTTTGCTTAATTAATTCGGTTTATGTAAAAAGACTTTTAGCAAAACAATATATTAATATAATGGTATTAATGAGTCAAACACTAATTTACATCTGTGAAAATTATGAGCCTAAAATCTTCTTTTCAACTAATTAAAATAATGGTGCAAATAAGACCACGTTGGTTGTGGTTAGTTAAAGTCAGAAGTTTTTTTCCATCATTTATTCCTCCCAAATGTAAATACTTCAGTAATGTACAGATACGCAAAAAAGCTACTTATGTAAAAATCCTAATTTAAATTTAAATACTGATGCTTTTTCATGCACCACTAATAAAACTTGAATGACCTGAAAGCTGCTAAAGTGCATTTGCCTTGTTACCAGTTTTAGAAGAAACATCCAAGGAACACAAGGTCAAATTCAATCAAGTGCAAAAATATCATTAGGGTTTTCATTTGATTCATTATCTGCTTCTATGATTCTTCTCACCGTAATACACAACTTTAATATTATGTCCTTTTTTTTTATGCTTTCAGTTCTTTTATCTTCTTGATATTTAAAGTTAAATGTATTTCACGTCTCGGCCTGTAGAGGCACTGTCTTCCTCCACTCGGCTCTAATGCCCTCAGCAGATTTAACTTCGTGAATTGCTTGCGTTCCTTTAGTCAGGAGAATCATTACTAGTTTGCTCCAGTCCTTGGCCCTTTTATTGCCAACATCTGCAACTCTTTTTTTCTCCTCTGTTTCTCCTCCAAACTCTTCTCATGCAGAGTCAGGAAGACAGTCAGTTAATTCAATCTTGAAGAACTTAAACAGGACTGACTCGGCTTGCTTTCCCTCAGCTCTGTTTCTGCAACACTTTTATATAAGTGAGTGCTGAGAGGCTCAGTTGGGAATGAAGTGGAGCGGAAATAAAAACGTATTAAAAAAGTTTTATTAAGGCTTCTAGCACTATTAGTAGAATAACTTAGTATGACAGAGGGAGAGACATGTATCTGTCATTTATCATTTTCTGTTCTGATCTTCTGTTTTTCTTGATGAACTATCACTGGACCTGTTTTACAACAACCCCTGGAAGAATAAGATGCTAGAAACACGGATCCCTTTGAATATGTTTGTAGGAACATACGCTGTATAAACAAAAGTATCAGTACACATGACTTCTCCAGCCATATGCAGTTCTTCCCACATTCTGTATATGGGTGAATTGCAGCTTCCCTTTACTTGAACTTGGAGACCGAATACAGTTCCAGCATGCCAATGCCCCAGTACACAAAGCCACCTCTATAAAGATATGGTTTACATTTGTTAGAGTGGAAGATCTCCTGCTATAGAGCTCTGAACAGAACCCTTTTAAACACCACTGGGATGTGTTGGAAAGCTACGTGCATGCTAGGCCTCCTTAACCTACATCCGTACCTAACTTTGCTGAATGAGCCCAAATCCACATAAGCACACGCCAAAACATAGTGAAACATCTGTTTTTATAACAGAAAATAGAGACTAAATATAGAACGAGATTATCAAAAAGGAAATATGAATCTTATGGTCCGGTTTTCAAAAACTTTTCCCCACATAGTGCATTTTTGACTATTGAAAATGTTTCAGTGTGGGAATCCTAAGAAGACCCTGAGAACGTAGAATCAACAAGTAGCTCTTGGACATACAGTACAAGCTGACAACATACAGTGGGACCTATGGTGGTCTCGGAAAAGAGAGAAAAAATGGGAGAAAAGGGAGATCGCAAAATGACGCTGAGTACACGGAATGCTGGGAACACAGAAACTTCTGACATTACAAATGACATCAGAACAGAACAAATAGTCAAAAAAGACAGATAGGGCCCTAAGAATGTACATGTTTGTTTGTTTCTGTAACAGGACACTGCAGGCTGTGCAAAATGTCTTGTAATTCTCACCTTCTCTCCAGGTTTAGGTCTCATCAAAGAAACACGATCGTATCCTCTCCGTAGCCACACAAATAGAGCGTCCAGCTTTCCCTGAAATGGACACGATGATGAGACACTTTAAACAGTCACATTCTGTTTACTACAAAAACACAACATTATCATCAGGACACATTGTGCACATGTCCCAAGGTCAGTAAGATGATTGGGTATAAACAGTGTATCTTAGAGAGTCAGAGACTCTCAGAAGTATGGGAAACGAATAGGCTCATTAACACCTCCAGAAATCATTGTCTGTAAAAACAGTTTGCCATGTCATCCACACATGCAGGTTAAATCTCTAACATGCAAAGAAGCAGGCATGATCCACAAATGCCACCATCCTCTCTGGGCCAAAGCTCATTTAAATTGTTAAAATTCATTTTGAATGTTAAATGTTCTGTGGTCAGACGAATCAAAAATGTAAATTTCTTTTTGGAAACCATGAACACCACGTCCTCCAGACTAAAGAGGAGAGGGACCATATGGCTTGTTGAAGTGCCTGTGGAAAGCACATTTGGAAAGACTTCATCAATGCTGAATCATCATGAATTATCAAAATCATGTTTTACAACAAACAAATAATTCCTTTCAGAAAACGTGTTTTCCAGGGAAGGCCTTGGATATTTGAGCAAGACATTGCTAAATGAATACTGCATCTAATACAGCATGACTTCGTAGTAGAGTCCAGGTGCTGAACTGGCCTGCCTGCAATCTAGACCTTTCACCATTTAAAAACATTTGGCACATCATGAAATAAAAAATACAACAAAAACATCCCGAACTTTTGAGTAGCTAGAATCCTGTATCAGACACAAATGGGACAGAATCAAATATGGATTTATGAGGTTTGCAAATTATTCCATTCTGTTTTTATTTACAGAATATGGCATAGTGCCTCAACTTTTTATCACAGGGTTGTACTGTGGGTGCTGTCATGGTGCATTAGGGTATTCAGTTTACATTGTTAGGATTATTGAAGTAAATTGTGGAGTTATTCTATACACTACAATGTAATGCACTACATAATGGACTGGATGTGGATTAGGTTTTGCCAATTGCTATGTGTTAATAAAATTTAATCTGACGTTGTATCATGTTTGAACACGATATAGTCCCTGACATCATCATAAACCTATCAAACTCAATTCCCTGCCGAGCTTTACTGCACCATGGTGAATTTCAGAGCAGGCTATAGGGATGATAACACACAGAGAACCACAGCAGTCTGGTGTTTTTGTGTATCTGAGTGGAATGTGTTTTGCGCAGCCCCTTTTTGCTCTGCTGAACACTTCCAGATTGCACACACATTCAATTGTCCTCTGGCGGAAGCCGGATACGAACCGAAACAGCTCGACGTGCACTTACAGAAAAAGACCCCAACGTTGGCAGTAACGGATGAAAAATGGGATTGAAGTTTGTACCCCTGAACATGAATTTTTAAGAGAAAGTCATCCATTTCCCCAAAATACCACGACACCATCTGTGCAGAGTTGAGCTTAGTTCAGTGTCTGCTTTAGATTAAACTAGAATGACAATGATCTCATGCTTCAGTGCAGCTGATCTCAGATGATCTCGAATAATGAGACAACATGGCTAGTTGATTCCTGTGGAATGCCACATCAGCACTCTACACACACACACACACACTCTGCCACACTGCTCTCTTTACATAATGTTTAATAACATGTTTCTTTTGATTGTGTGTCTGTGAGTTATACCAATGTGATGTTTGTTAGCATCGATTTTGCAGTCTGTTCTCGATAAATCCACCCCACAGGAATACTGTACACACTTATTAGGTGACTTTTGTACCCAGTGAACGATGGACACGTCCCAAACCACATACCCCTCATCAAACTCTGAATATTTCAATTTACTGATTTTATTAATTTATAGAATTAATTGAAATCAATTGTTTTAGTGGTTTATGAATACGTTATTTGACTCTCTTAGAACATCGTTACAATTTCTAATAGTAATTTGCTCAACCGACTCAGATCACGTATTAATGTAATAATAAATTTTTAACAATGTTTGAAAGATTTATTTGTGGACACCTGACCATTGGAAGGGTTCAAGCCCTGGTATTACCAAGCTGCTTTCCTCAGGGCCCTTTACCCTCTGTGCTCCAGAGGTGGTGAAACATGGTTGTCCCAGCGCTCTGACCGCAGCTTCCCAGATCCGAGTCATGTGAATATTTATTCACATTCACATTTATGCTATTTGACAGATGCGCAGCTGAGCAGCTATGGGGTTAAAAGTCTTGCTCATCGGCCCAGGAGAGGCAGCATGTTGTCAATTTTCTGAATTTATTAATTTGGAGGAAGAAGTTTATATCACACGTGAGGATTGCCTGGACTGTTCCCTGTGACACACCAACAATAACAGCAATGTTGTGGATTGTTCTCTGACAATCATCAAGCACAAGTCGCCAAATAGTTTGGACATTTTCTTGAGGTGTTTTTTCAAAACACCTCATATGACCCATTAAAGCATTGCTGTAAACGTGCAGATTTAAAGCAAACTATTCTGTGGCAGATTTGCCCAATTTCACATTTGCTCTTTGTTCTAACTTGCTGTCCACTATGAAATAGCAGACGTTGTGACGCATAGGGGTCAGAATAGCACCAGTTGCACGGCTCCTGATGTACACATGATGACGACTTTTGGCACACTGACTGATGAAGCTCGGGGCTCCCTGTGACTGTGTGTGCAGCTTTGTGCTGCAATCTGTTGACGTGTTACAAAACTATTGAGGAAACTTTTTTAAACAACCACATATGTATGTATGTATGTATGTATGTATGTACTGTATGTACTGTATGTATATGTGTTTTGGTTGTTTTTCCCTTTTATTGTTGTTTTTTTTTTTTTTTACCTTAATAGGTGTGTACCATTTGGGAGGGGAGATGGGTTTGCGGGTGCCGTTGTTGAGAGTGCGGGAAGAAAACTCAAACTCATACTCCACATCAGGCATTGTCACTCTGGCATTTTTTGCTTTCTCCAGCTTTGCCCCCTCTTCTGTTGAACCCTTATCCCCCCACCGCACCTACACACACACACATACACACAAAATAAATCACACAGTGATCTCATATCTATTCGTAGAGGATCATTCAATACACCGAGCAATATTTTGAATATTATGTAAGAAATACTAATTTTTCTTCCTCACCTCCATGCGTTTTATGCCTCCTACCCCTCTTCCTCCATAATAGGATGCATCTACCGTCGGCCATTTTTTTTTCAGGTAGCCGTCATCGTCCTCTTCATCCTTCACACAGGAGAAAGACAAAAGGGCAAATGTATTGATCCTGTTTTATATTTTACTCTACACATATTTCCTTTTTTTTTTCCAACATCACAACAACGAAGTGATTAAATGCATTATTAATTCACTTCTTTACTAATTTATTTTTTGCTTCTGTGCAGCTCCATGATGATATGCTTTACATGGGATGGATTGGAACAGCTTGAGTGGCCTGCTATAGAGCTCTGACCTTAACCCTATTGAACACCTCTGAGATGAAATGGAACTGACTGTACCCAAAGGACTCCTCACCTCACCTACATCAGTACCTGCCTTAACTAAGCCCTTGACTGAATGCATATAAATGAGCACACTCCAAAATCTAGTGGGACATCTTCCCAGAAGAGTGAAGCTTATAATAACAGCAAATGGGGACTAAATATGGAATGGGATGTTTAAAAAGCACATCCAAATTTGACAGTCAGGAGTCTATAAACGTTTATCCATATAGTCCAAATATTCTAGGCTTTTTGATCAAATTGTTTCAAGATTTAGAAGTGTGTATTGTATTATTGTAGGACAATTATTGAATGAATTATGGATTATTTAATTGAATTTAAAGGTTATATAAGTGTGCAGCACAAGTGTCTGTGTGTAACAACTCAACCTCTGGGACTCTGTCCTTTTAGTTGGATCTTGTCCTTCAGCCAAGTCGGTTTTGATATAATACTTTCCTGACTCACTTTAACTAATAATGTTATGGAAAGTTATGCAATAAGGAAGCTAAACAAATTCAAGCAAGATGACGAGGATAAACGAAAGCCAGATTTAAAGCTCTGTGCAATAAACTTATAGACAAAAAGGTACGAGTGTCCTTTTAGGTCCTTCTACCTCTGGCTTTGGCATTTCCTGTTTTTAAAGATGCTGTGGCTTGTGCCGTAACTCATCTGGATAGAGAGGCTTTTACATCAATAAATTCCAAATGGACTCATGCAGTTCTTTTCTCAAACACTTTTTCTCACTAAATTCTTTATCTTCGCTGTGCCAAAATAACGAAAGCAGAAAACAAAGTCTATCTTTTGACATATTTGTAAATCTATTAGATGTTAGAACTGTTTTATAGCAGGGTGGAGCTTAAAAGCATAATAAACCACAAAAAAAAAAAAATCCAAGAACATTTATAGGGCCACGCTGTGTGTTTAGCTGCACAGATGACAAAGGATTATGAGGTGGTGGGAGCTCACAAAACAGAAACAAACCCCCCAAACTAATCCACCCCCCCCCGGACAAAATCAAGGCACAAGTGGCAAACCATCTGAAAATGGCATTAATGGAGAGAGGACAAAGAAAAGTGCAAACTGTGGAATTTTCCAAACTTCTCTTTTCATGCTGTGTGTGTGTGTGTATATGAGTGTGTGTGTGTGTGTGTGTGTGTGTCTTTCTTTAGTTTTGCCCTTTTGAGTTTTGGTGTTTCCTCTTTATTTCATATGCAGATGTATAAACTATTAAACCTGCCAGCCTTTCCACAGTTTCAGTGCTCGGGATGTTGTTTTATAAGAGCTGACATTTTACTCAAATGGTTAGTGGTTTGTTTGGAATGGTTGGGAATGGTTTTGATTTTATTTCATTAACCCATATCTTGACACGCAGAAGAGCGCTTTTCGATTTTCTTTTTCCAGTTTGGTTGTTTTTAAATTTTTTCATTTCGACTTGTCAATTCGATTTTATTTGCATAGCCTTTTTTTTACAATTGTCCCATAAATACACTAACAATTCTCATTTTGAGATCAATCAGTTCCTATAGATTTATTGATCATTGTTGAGGTTATCAGTTGTTCACTGATGGACACTTAAATGCAAATGTTCATGGCAAATGTAGACCTAAGATATTGTTGCAGACTGTCTCTGGAGTTTGGGGATTCAGATGTGTGTGTGTGTGTGTGTGTGTGTGTGTGTGTGTGTGTGTGTGTGTGTGTGTGTGTGTGTGTGTGTGTGTGTGTGTGTGAGACATCTTACCGAGCTTTCCTCTATTACAGGTGGAGGCGGTTCATGGATAACCTGTTGGAACAAAGGGTGTTGTAGTTATTTTGACCAGTGTGTCTCATCTGAGAGATCATGCTTTAAGAATTAGAGTAGGAAATAGTTTAAAACCCTAAAAGCTTTCACTTGTCACATTACAATGCAGTGAAGTTTGCTACCATTTTGCCATTCGGGCTATTTGACCTATCCAATCTAATGATTTTCTATAGTTTCCATAGCTTTAATTCCAGTTTACACAGCTTGTATATGTTATATAATACAGTTTTTACATTATAGTCATTCTACTCTGTAGGTATTGAAAAGAAATTGTAAGCATGATGTGCTTTTTGTTTTGGAAATAAGCCATTACTATCACAACCACTGTTGGTGAAATTTTGAAAACTATTGAGCAGATTAGATGTGCTTTAACCTGACATGGCAGACATTACTAGCTCTGACAACCTGATTTTGGAAAACTCGTTTAGATGTTAAATTACTTATGAGGAATTTCAACAAGAAGCCAGAGCAACAGCAATAAAGGTGCTTTCCACTCTTATGAAATCAGCTGTTACTGGAAAAAGAAGACTGAATATTTGGAGAAACAGAGACCGTTTGATCTTGCTGATTAAAACAGAAAGTTTTCACAGTTGTTTCTCTTTTATACAGCAACTGTGAATTGAAATGATTTCAGAGATGCGGTTGATGAGAGAGATGAACTAACCACGGTGCAGCAGAGCGGCCAGAACCACCAAATCAGGCTCAGAATCACCAACAGTAACAGGATGAGTAGAGCAATGGCTAACACTGTGCCGTCCATCTGCGCGCACACACACACACACACACACACACACACACACACATACACACACAAATGCATGGTCATTTCCACTGATGACTATATATCAGTGCTATAGATATATAGGTACTACTATGTCAGTGTGTGTGTACTGACCGTACAGACCGAAGGTGGAGGAGAATGGTTGTCCAGCAGGACGGCAGTAGTGAGCTCTGTGCTCATGGAGGTGCTGTGAGTTCGGACTGTATTCACACAGCCGCGTGCGGAGATACTGATTGAGCTGGAGATAAAACTTATCCCGTCATTCAGACTGACGAAGAGAAAAGCAGATCTACAATGAAGGATGGAAAAAGAAGAAATAGGCATTAAAGTGATGCTCCTTTATATAGATAGATAGATAGATAGATAGATAGATAGATAGATAGATAGATAGATAGATAGATAGATAGAGAGAGAGAGAGAGAGAGAGAGAGAGAGAGAGAGAGACAGAGAGACAGAGAGAGACTGTATATATTAGAGCTGTTATTGCTGTTATAAATTAACGCGTTAACACAAATTAATTTTAACAGCACTCATTTTATTAAGGTGTGATTAATGTAGCGTGCATTTCTGCTTGACCTTCTGGATTGAAAATATAAATTATTAAATAGAAAAGAGGCGAATTTAAAAGCTTCAACACAACACACATTTATTCATGACATCTTTACTGTTATTTTTTTTTAAACTGTACTGAAAATAATTTTTTAATCACTCAACATTTAATTTACTTATGTGCCAAATCTCAGCACCAAAATCCGTCAATGATGCACACATGTGGCAATCAACCCACCAGCGTGTTTTGTGGCATTTCTTCCTCATAATGCTGAAACGAACTTAAATTACTCTGTCTTTTTTTATCGTACAGATAAGAGAAATACATAATTCGAATCTGTAAAGGGTCTACTTGTGTTGTATACACTCATAATAACAGCAAAACGCTGTGCTTTTGTAAAATAAAGCAGACAGACAGGGTGTGCTTTCTGCCATCTCTGTCATCTCTCCTCACAGACACATGAATAAAACAACCTGAATCAAATATTTTCCTCACAGACATAATAAATATAATAAAATAATATAATATATAATGTATAGAACCTTTAAAAAGTCTACTTTGAAATAAGCCAATTCACATCAACAAATCATTTCTGATTATGAAATCCGTATAAAAGTTAGGAGAGGTACAGTTTCTATATATATATACAGTAAGGAAAATAAGTATTTGAACACCCTGCTATTTTGCAAGTTCTCCCACTTAGAAATCATGGAGGGGTCTGAAATTGTCATCGTAGGTGCATGTCCACTGTGAGAGACATAATCTAAAAAAAAAAAAACAGAAATCACAATATATGATTTTAAAACTATTTATTTGTATGATACAGCTGCAAATAAGTATTTGAACGCCTGTCTATCAGCTAGAATTCTGACCCTTTAAGACCTGTTAGTCTGCCTTTAAAATGTCCACCTCCACTACATTTATTATCCTAAATTAGATGCACCTGTTTGAGGTCGTTAGCTGCATAAAGACACCTGTCCACCCCATACAATCAGTAAGAATCCAACTACTAACATGGCCAAGACCAAAGAGCTGTCCAAAGACACTAGAGACAAAATTGTACACCTCCACAAGGCTGGAAAGGGCTACGGGGAAATTGCCAAGCAGCATAGTGAAAAAAGGTCCACTGTTGAAGCAATCATTAGAAAATGGAAGAAGCTAAACATGACTGTCAATCTCCCTCGGACTGGGGCTCCATGCAAGATCTCACCTCGTGGGGTCTCAATGATCCTAAGGAAGGTGAGAAATCAGCCCAAAACTACACGGGAGGAGCTGGTCAACGGCCTGAAAAGAGCTGGGACCACCGTTTCCAAGGTTACTGTTGGTAATACACTAAGACGTCATGGTTTGAAAAAATGTATGGCACGGAAGGTTCACCTGCTTAAACCAGCACTTGTCCAGGCACGTCTTAAGTTTGCCAATGACCATTTGGATGATCCAGAGGAGTCATGGGAGAAAGTCATGTGATCAGATGAGACCAAAATAGAACTTTTGGGTCATAATTCCACTAAACATGTTTGAAGGAAGAAGAATGATGAGTACCATCCCAAGAACACCATCCCTACAGTAAAGCATGGGGGTGGTAGCATTATGCTTTGGAGGTGTTTTTCTGCACATGGGACAAGGAGACTGCACTGTATTAAGGAAAGGATGACAGGGGCCATGTATTGCGAGATTTTGGGGAACAACCTCCTTTTCTCAGTTAGAGCATTGAAGATGGTTCGAGGCTGGGTCTTTCAACATGACAATGACCCAAAGCGCACAGCCAGGATAACCAAGGAGTGGCTCTGTAAGAAGCATATCAAGGTTCTGGCATGGCCTAGCCAGTCTCCAGACCTAAACCCAATAGAGAATCTTTGGAGGGAGCTCAAAGTCCGTATTTCTTAGTGACAGGCCAGAAACCTGACTGATCTAGAGAAGATCTGTGTGGAGGAGTGGGCCAAAATCCCTCCTGCAGTGTTTGTAAACCTGGTGAAAAACTACAGGAAACGTTTGACCTCTGTAATTGCAAACAAAGGCTACTGTACCAAATATTAACATTGACTTTCTCAGGTGTTCAAATACTTATTTGCAGCTGTATCATACAAATAAATAGTTTAAAAATCATACATTGTGATTTCTGGATTTTTTTTTTTAGATTATGTCTCTCACAGTGGACATGCACCTACGATGACAATTTCAGACCCCTCCATGATTTCTAAGTGGGAGAACTTGCAAAATAGCAGGGTGTTCAAATACTTATTTTCCTCACTGTATATATATATATATATATATATATATATATATATATATATATATATATATATATATATATATACATACACACACACACACACACACACACACACACACACACACACACACACACACACTGATTTGCAGGAGGTCTAGAAAAGGACACTTACGTCCCCTCCTCCATCAGCACAGGAGCTGGACAAAGCAAATAGGTGTCCTCCACAGCCAGAGGCCTCTTCACTGCACACACACACACACACACACACACACACACACACACACACACACACACACACACACACACACACACACACACACACACACAAAAAGGTTATTTATAGTCAGTACAGTAAAAGTGCACTTCCTCCCACTCTGCCTGAACTGAATCACAAAACAGACCTGATGCAGCTTGATTTATTTGGCTAAAAATTAAAGCCCCACAGATCACCAGAGTCTGCCAAGATATGGTAGCTGTTTTATATATATATATATATATATATATATATATATATATATATATATATATACTGTATATACTGTATATACTTTAAATTTTTTGCTTTAAATCTACAATATCTAACAATGAATAAATGAATTGTTGCATGCTTCATTGTTGTCTATATCACACCAGATCCAGAACAAAACTAAAGGAACAAACTTGAGACAAAAAGAAAGGGGAAAAAATAATATCAAGAGCAAATTCTCACACTTAAGCATTCCACAAGTGATAGAAGACACACACACACACACACACACACACACATATAGTCCTACATTCCTTTCTGTAATACGATGGTGTTTAAGTGCATTAGCAGCTGGATGGCTGGAGGAACGCCAAATTCAAAAGAGATTAGTGGCTTTTTGAACGCTGCACTTCTTCCCCGTTCACTTCCAAAACAAATCAAACCTTTTCTCTTATTTCGCATGCAAAAAAAAACCATCCAGACATTTTATACCTTAATTTATAACCAGCACACAGGCATCTTTAACCTTATACGCACACTGTAATTTAGCGGTTTCGGTTCGAAAAAGATGTGAGGCGATGTCCAGGGTGGAATTGCGGAGAGCAAAAAATGGCATCTTCCTCCATAAATTTGATACGCTTCCTGTTTCCTTTTTCCTTTCTCTTTTTGTTGGCATCAAACATTAGATGTCTTCTCTTCGAAACTGGAAGGACATATCGGGTCTGACAGTTTGGGAGCTGCGTTCATTCCTACTCTTGATTTTATCTCTACGTTCATCGTTCATCACTGATAAAATCGTGTCTCTGATTAGGGCTGAGCAGCAAAGCCAGCACCATTACAGAAACTTGTTTTCAAAATAAAAAAATGTACATTGGCGGAATATTTTTTTATAAGAATGTGATGATTGCAGGACAAAAGTGTGCACGTTTCAATCCGGAAGTTTTTCCTTAATGTTTTAATGCCTTATTACAATTGTTAGTCCAGATTTATGTAAATAGACCCAATAGATAAGACTGTGATGTTATGAGACTGGACAAGTGAGGCTAGATATGTTAGAATTAGCAATTAAAATGAGAAAAAGATTTTTCAAGATGAAATGTGAAGAATTAATTAGATTTTCTTGACCAGGTCTTTAGGTCTAGCTTGTGGTCTTTTTGCTAGCTGATTACATTAAAAAAAATGTTATGTTTATCTACGATTTTTTCAGATCAGGCACATTTTGAAAACCTGTTCCACTTCATAATGTTTCTCGTTGACAGTGCAACTAAGGGGATAGACCTAGGAAAAATTTCTCTGCTTGTCCTTCCGGGATTGCTCCATTGCATCAAAGCTCCCATAATGACAAAAATGACATGCTCATTTTTGTTTTGGCTTTTGTTCTCTTTGTTTTTGTTGATCTCTTTACTTTCCTGTTATTGGTTTGTTACATGAGTATATTCAGCTGTATTGTGTTCATTTTTGAAGAATCGTATACTTTTCTTTGATACGAGGTGGTATAAAAAGTATAGAGACTAATGGTGCTACTGTAACTGGTGCTAGTCTGACCACACATATTACCACGTCTGACATACGTTTGACATACTGCGATGCTGCATCAAGTCGTTTGGAGTGTTTTGCGTGGCATGCAAAACCTTTCAATGAGCTCAACCCACTGAAAATTTCAAAACCATTCAGCGACTTGTGCATGATGATCGTCTGAGAATAATCCACATGATCTAACTTCCACACCCACCCTACTCGCCAGATTTGGCTCCTGCGGATTTTGCCCCTTTTCCAAAGATGAAGATCCAGCTCAAAGGTCACAGTTTTGACACCAATGTGGAGATGTAGAGGTGCTCGACACACTTCGAAAAGAAGACTTACAGTACATATTCCACAAACATAGATCATTTCACAAACATACAGTAGATAAATAAAGTACTTTCTTGTAAACAGAGCTAGTCTCAAAACTTTTTTAGACCACCTCATACTTTAAAGTCTGAGGCTTTCAGTTTCCCAAGTTCTCTGTTGTATGTTTCATACTTTTATACTTGATGGTTTGGACACATTCATAATTATTTCTTGTCATGTACTAAAACTGCAGGTCCATGTTCGGACTGTTATTAGAACAATATGTATTGTATCGTATATAAACCCTGTGGAGGCCACAATTAACACTGGGCTCGATCTGAAGTGCATTTGTAAGAATCTTTACAAGTTTAGTAGCTTATACATTATTTCTAATATTAGTTCCTTTATTGGAAGAGCACTTACTGATAGTGAAGGTGTCATTGATGCGAAAACTGCACAACACTCTTCTCTCATCTCTCGCATGCAGGAAACCATTCCCTCTCACCACCACCTGAAACGATTCTGCAATACAACATGGCCAGCAGAGAAAACAGTGATGTATGTTTGGCAGTATCTCTTTAACTTTATCCGATCTGGTTTATATTCATGCCCTGTACAATGCAGTTTATTCAGTAGAAGGATGTCTTGTTGGACTGCGGTTTTACAATGTGGATATTAATCCTGTGTCCATTGTAAGTAGCATAAGCAGAGCTAATTTGCCAATGCTTGATAATTCAACATATTTTGGAAGCAGTATCATTTGTATCCAATTTTTCTCATAATTCTGTTTGCTGGATGGAAGTTCTACCAAGCTGGAAAAATAAATTCCAATATTTAAGCTGTAAAATATTCAGATGGCTCATTAAGGTGAATAGAATTATGGGATTTCCTCTGTTGGAAAGGATTAATGGACCCAAAGTAAGAAACCTTAAAAGACCTCTGCATCATGCTGCATGAAAACGCTGCCCAGGTTTGGTTTGCCTAAGCAGATGCCTTCTAAATGAAGCACGAGTATAGTGAAGCAGGATTAGGAGACTAAAGGATAAATAATTCCAGTCACTAAAACCCAGTGCTGCAATATAATAATGTTAAGTAATAAAGGTATATTATACAAATATGATTTAGATTTCATGCACAAGTTTTTACTGTGTGCTCATCTTTACTTACCTCCTGCACATATAGTTGATGGTTCAACAGACAGTATTTCTATGCATGACCTCTTCAGGATCTGAAAAAAAGAGCATTCAGAAATATGGATGATAAATTAGTGTAACACCAAATTCTCAATCTACACAAAATATAGTTGAAGTATAAAGTACAGAAAGCATGCTAGTCACATGTCACATTCTTTCATAGACAGCCTCTGAGATCTGCACTTGAAGACCGATAGTTTTGAGTTGTTTATTGTAACGTTTAACAAATAAGCGCTCTTCAAACAACACTAAACCCCATGTTTTTATGAAGAATTCTGGCCAACTTTTTGACTTTGGAAACTGCCCATTCTATCCGACTTTGAGCTTTGTTTCAATCTTTATACATTACAGTTCATAACAAGCTGTAAACGGCTTAGCATGTTATAAACTTTGTTACTCTATGATATAGGGTAAAGTCTGAAAAGTGTCCTATAAAGATTTTCAATAGGTTTAGACTTTCCAGTAGATAAATACAACGATGGCATCTTTATGGGGAAGTGAACAGGTGGTCAGTACTTATTTTCTGAACTGGAAAACAAGTCACTTGGCCCCTTACTGAGTCGATAATGTCTTGTAGCGCCTCAAATCCATCATTTACAGGAAAAACACGATCATCGCTGCCTGTGATTGTAGCCAGCTTAAAAGGACAAAAAGAAAAGCATGTTTTAGTTCAGATTGGACAAAATTTTTCTGTGTATAAATATTCCTTGTTTTTATTCTTGTGGTATGTGTGGGTCCGGATGTGTGTATTTCGCATGAGGTACTGTAAATCAGCTAAATTCAACACAGCTATTATCAAGTTAACTACACAGAAACCAAGTTAGCTAGATGAACTTAGCAAGCTTAGTCAGCTAAGTAAATCTAATTTAGATACCTTACCTGAGTTTCATTGAAGTCCTTAACTCCAACGCAGTACACCGTGGCTCCGAGTTGGCGTGAGCGTCCAGCCTGTTATACAGTATACAATTCAATATTTAATATAAAGTCAACCTCGGGTCTTTATAGTGTATAGGGTGTATAGTTAAGAAACTTTCGTCATAGTGAGGTGTTAATGTGGCCTAGTATAATGTGTCAAAGCCTATAATAAATGAGATAATACATTTTTCTCCCACCTCTCTCACTGCCAAATCAAACTGAGTCTCGCGTAACTCTCCATCCGTCAGTGCGATGATAACACTCGCTATTCGATAACCTGCAAAGAAAAGATCAGTGACAGCTAACCGCAGTGCTAAATGCACATGTTTTAGCGTTTGTACTGTTTTTGAGTATAAACACCATGGTGATGATAATATAATAATCCATCCAAATTATAGCTTTTACAGTAAAGATGACTTTTGTTCCTTTCAAACCACAAAATGCTTAATATGCCAGGCAACCCAGAATATATAGACATTTGTATACTGTACAAACAATGAAAAATGCATAGCGAATCATTTACACAAGATAACCATCAGAAAATACCCTTTACTTTCAGTTGCGTTAATAAATAACCAATAAAATACTTTATAATGGAATTTTTTACATTTAGCATTGACTCCTAACCAAATATATTAAAAAAATTTATATTTAGTTCTATAAGTAAATAGTTCTCTTCACCAAACTGTTACAACAAAGTAAAAGGCACACAATTGTATATGATGTCTTTGGATGAAGTAAAATGACATTTTTTCTTCACTTAAACTAGAGAACCCAACCCTGGTCCAGCATGACAATGCATGCACACAAAGCCAGCTCCATAAATATATGGTTTACATGGTTTGTAGCGGAAGATCTTGATTTGGCTGCTATAGATCTATTTGAACTCTTTAGAAAATATTCGGATGAATTGGAATGCTAAATGTAGCCCAGGCCTTCTTATTTCACATCATGTCCTCCCTGAAGAGTGGAGGTTATGATAACAGCAAATACGGACTGAATGTGGAAAGGGATGTTCAAAGCAAGTACACATATTATGGTCATGTGTCCGCAAACTTTTGTCCATATAGTGTATCCCACAACATGATTTTGGGAATAGACAGAGATAGATAGAGAGAGTGCTGGCTTATTTCTCTCTTTTTCTTCATTCTTTACTTTCTTTCATTTTTCCATCTCCCAATCATTTAAGCCTAAATATCAACGGTGACCTCTGAATACTAAGATTTAGGGCTTTTATGTTGATTTCTTTTCCATCACCACTCACCATCACCACTCGCGTAATAGATCTGCTCACTCGCCTGTGAAAGAGTGAAAGAGCAAAACAAAAACGTTTTTTATTGGAACAAAGATATGGATCAGGGGGAAACAGTGGTAGACACAGAGGAGACTTTCTCACCCTCTCAAAGCCTTTGTGCATGAAAGTGTCTCCACCTGGTAAAACTCTCTGTAGTTCCTCCAAACCTGCTCGTATCTGATCCCTAACAGACACAGATCACATCATGAGAATACACTATTTAAAAGTGATCTTTAGAAGACCAATTTTAGAAACATATGAACAGGTCACTTTGGTCTGAACAGATAAGGTCAGAACAGAGGAGGAGATTGAGAACAAGTCTGGAAGTTTGTGAAGCCAGGTTGACCTGGACGTCTCGTTTTCTAAGCTCACCTGTCTTCTGTGAGCTTCATCAGGGTTCTGCCCTCTGTCGAAAAAACGATGAAGGACATCCGAAGCTTAGGACTGAAGCAGAGAGACAAAAAGGTAGATATAAAAAAAATAAATTGTAGCTGCTTTAAAGTTTACTAGAACTTACTTTCCCTACACTATCAGTACTAAATATAGTCATTTATAACTGCTGATAAAATGAAGCTGTATAAAATAGAGAGAGGCTTATTTGAAACAGAGCATGGGATAAATAGACAGATAAAAAAAACAACAAACCAGATGTGCATTTTACTGTGCTCATCAGCTGGTCCTTATTAGGATGAAATTTCGATTATAAGAATTCTTCTAACAAATACAAGAGAATTTGGAACCCAATTATTAACATACTGAGTAAAGACACTAAAAGTAAAGACAGAAAAAGTGGTAACAGTGGTAAAAAAGGTGTGGTCAGGGCAAAAACATAAGCAGAAATGAAGAAAACACACACAGTAATTATACGATGCAATGGACAGGTCCTGACACTCTTTTGCCCCTTTTTTAAAAAAGGACCTGATTCATAATCATACACTGATTGGAGCTTTCTGTATTTGATTCTCCATTTCTCATGCGAACACCATAAGATGTGCACATCCTTAAAGTGGTAAAAGACAATATGTTTCTACACATTCTCATTTTTAACCATCCTTTCAACACACCTTGCCTTGCCTTTAGCTGTTTAGTTTGCCTGTATATTTCATAATCCCTTTATCTAGCGTTATAAAAAAATGTGGTCGATTTTAAAATTAATATGGAAGTCCTAAGAGACTATATTAATATTTTTATAATGATGATTTCTTGCTTTCTCATTATCTTGAGTGTTTTGTCATGATCATGTCTAAGTGTATTGGGCATAGGAGCATGTTGTAGAGGCAGCATCATGGATAATAATCATAGCCATTTGTGGCAGCGGGCACGTGGAAATTAATCTTTGTTATGTCAAGGTCACGAGAACATTAAGTCATGATCAAAAACTTATGATCAAAAGTCATTCACTGATCATGTCACGTGACTGTCTTTGCACCCGTTTCACTTAAAGAGAACATGTATTTAAGCCTCACCTAGCACCTCATAGTCTTTGGATATGGTAGCATTACAATTAATCTTCACTTTACTTCCACTTCATTGGGAACCAGTATCCCAGACCTGTTCCAAATCCAGCTCCATGAAGATATGTTTCACATGGGTTGGAGTGGAAGATCTTGAGTGGACTGCTAAAGAGCTCTGATTCCAAACCTATTAAACACCTTTGGGATAAATTGGATCACTGACTGATCCCCAGATCTCCTCATCTCACTAGAAGCACACTTCAAAATCTAGAAAAGTGAAGGTATAAAATGTCCACCTGAAACCGGTCTGTAAACAAACTTATTAACTAAATTATTAACCATTTATGAAAAGGCAGACCGGAAACGAATGAATGTCTGGGCCACGTTGAAAAGCCGGCCCTGTGAACAATCTCACCTGATAAATTTGTGTGCCAGATGTTCCACAAAGTAATAAATCTCATTCCAGTGATGCTGAACACTTCCAGACCTGAGAACAAGAGGGAAAAAGAGTCAATTCTAGCAGACAGTATGTTGTAAAATTATAGCATTTATATATATATATATATATATATATATATATATATATATATATATATATATATATATATATATATATATTTATTTATTTATTTATTTATTTATTTATTTATATGATGTGTGTAAACTTGAGCAAAAAAAAAATCTGTCTGAAGTGATTTCTTAAAATTTACCTCAGATATTTACTCAGATACTCCGATATATACTGTGTCTTTCACACTGTGCATAAAGTCTTACCAGGATACTAACTAAGCTAACAATTTAGCAAAGTTAAAATTTTTAGCAATTAGCTCATTTGGAGTGTTGAAACTTAGCTAATAAAATAAATATAGCGTTATAGTAAACATGCTAGCAACACAACAGTCCACAAACTAGCATTAAACTAGCATTGTAAACAGACTGAACTTGGTTATCAGGAAAAAATGACTGTGAAAATTAACATTTTATGAAACGTGAAATTTAGCATATTACTAACACAGGAACTAATGATAGTGTTCTTTACAAGATTGTAAAAAACATACATTGGAAACATTGGCTAGTGCTAAAATAGCAGTTATAAGGGATTTTGGCATTTATATATGTGTTTGTGGGCAGAAAGGTTTATTATGATTGTTTTTTCATTCTTTTCTGATAAATTGAAAATTGCACAAGTATTGGGACCTGACCTTTCCAGCCATATGTGGCTGTTCCCCAAACTGTTACCACAAAGTTTGAGGCACACAAAATAGGATGTGGATGTGTTTTGATGCAATACATTTTCCCCTCACTTGAATTAGGAGACTCAAACCTGTTCCAGCACGAAAATGCTCCTGTGCACAAAGCCAACTCTATGAAGATATGCTGTAAATGGGTTGGATTAGGTTGCAAGATCTTAAGTAGCCTGCTACAGAGCTCTGAACTCAATTCTATTGAACACCTGTGAGATGAATTTTGAGGCTGACTGCTCTCTAGACCTCCTTATACATACACTACATCAACACCTGACTTTACTAGTGCCCTTGTGGCTGAATGGGCACAAATCTATACAACCACACTCCAAAATCTAGATATGGAATCACAGTTCTTATGGTCAGGTGTCCACACAAATATATTTACAAAAACAAGTAAAAACAAAATCAGAAAGAGGAAGAAAGACATCAGAATAAGTGAAAGGATAAGTATTTCTAATCTTAATACATAAATGGTTTTATTCGCTACACTATAGAGAAAGATGTTTTGGCAGATAAGTGTACTAAATATTTTTTTATTTGACTTTTGCAAGAGCATTGATGTGAGACAGAAAGTCAAATTTTCACATGCCTGAGGACAAGAATAGACATAAAGAGCTAAAAGAAAGCGGTGTCTGTTTTGGTACTTTTACTGTTTTCAGTCTGTGTGCGGTGCAGTCGGATCAGACAGGAATTTTTGTCTTACCTCAGCGAAAAACCTCTATTCCTTTCTCTCTTTTTTTTTTTTTTTATATAATTCGTGAGGCTGCTCTACTAGAGAAGTTATTAAAGCGAGAGTTTCAGCAGCTGTAAACACACTCAAGTGTAATATGAGATGTTTTATGTCATGGTTTTTATGTTCGTACAGCATTCTGAGACACATTAAACACACAGCTATTGAAAACCCTCTTGTGAAATTTGGTGTGACATCAGCTCAAGCAAAGTAGAGCTGTAGTAAACAGGCAAACCGCAAAATAGCATTACAGCGGCGAACTCATTGCGCACTAGTCTAGTGTTTGAGCAGTTGCAGTTTATGTTTGGTACCTAATTAATTCTGAAGCAATTCTATAATTGTTTACAGGTTTTTCTCTCTTATTTTGTAGGAAAAATTCACAGCCAGGTATTGCTCTATGCTTGGCCATGGAGTGTAATAAAACATGTACTACTGTATTGTAGTATTAGCATTATAATCAAATGAGTATAGCAATAGAAAAACATCCATATACAGTATATCATTTTGCTAAATGCATGTCAGTAAGTAATGATTGATGAACATTCCAGGCTGAAAACACTCAGTGCTGAGGGAATTATTAATAATCCTGCTCTTGAGCTCACTTGGATTTCTGTCATTTTGGAACGCAGTTTTGGCTTTTACTAACACTCTGATGTCATCATCTTTTTATTCTGTCTAAATGCAGTGCAGGTTATATAATATTTGCATAAAAACGCAACTCGTTCGAAATGCTTAAACAATATCATTAAACCCTCCCTGTATGCTGTATTGGAAATCTTTGCTTTACTTTCACCCAGTGCTTGTAAACCTGGAACGATACTGACGTTAAGATGTGATGTGAGGAGGGATTTAGAGTTTTGAGGTTTTTAATCATCCGTGTTAAAAGATAAGAAAAGTATCCCATACAAAATGTTGTCCATAGCTTATCAGGAAGTAAATTAAACTGCAGCACATTAAACCTCTACTGTTCTGTAATTTCAAAAGGTTATTGAGACGTGAAATTAGACAATCAGTTTTGGTGAGATATTTTGTGAATATTTACATTTAAGACATAGTACAAATTATATATTTTTCTTTTTTTATATAAAATACATTAATAAAATATCTATGGTTAATATGCTCAATATGTAAAGTATTTAAAATATGCTTCATTTTTTGTTTCTTGCCATCAACCATCAATGCAAAATCCATCAGTGGCTTCATCCAACATTCTCGCTTTTCTCCGAGAATGACCGACACATTTTGACTATTGAAAGTGTTGAAAACTTTTTCCAGTAATTAATGCAGAACAACCCACCCCTTTAAAACAGAGTTTTATGTTATATGTCTTGTATGTTCTTTAACACATAAATACTTCTAAGTTCATGTACAGTAAGTACAAAAATTTGGGACTACATTGAAAATCATAAATGTTTCATATAAAAGTTCAATAAAATTCAAGTTTAAGAACTGTGAAAACTCTGTGCAACGTGACTATGCAATTTTCAAGATTTACTACTTCTAGTTAGCTTTTAGATCCAAGCAAATGTGTTACTTCGACCAACGCCTTTGTCCAGAAGGTTAGACTTTCCTCATGTCTAACCTCTTTTATTAAAGCATGTGACTGGTGATGATGCTCAATGTCTGACAAGTGTAACAAAGCACATGTATGCTGGACCTGCACCTTTGCAGATCACATATACAATAAAAAGGTCACATTTATTTACTTAATAAATTTGATTGGCACAAACATTCGTTGCCAAAGAAGCTGCTGTTCACAGAGTACTGTATCCAAGCATGTTAACAGAAAGTTGAGTGGAAGGAAAAAGTGTGGAAGAAAAAGATGCACAACCAACTGAGAGAACCGCAGCCTTGAGAGTCTCGTCAAGCAAAATCGATTCAAGAATTTGGGTGAACTTCACAAGGAATGGACTGAGGCTGGGGTCAAGGCAACTAAAGCCACCACACCCAGACGTATCAAGGAATTTGGCTACAGTTGTCGTATTTCTCTTGTTAAGCCAATCCTGATCCACAGACAACATCAGAGGCATCTTACCTAGGCTAAAGAGAAGAAGAACTGGACTGTTGCTAAATGGTCCAAAGTTCCCTTTTCGGATGAGAGCAAGTTTTGTATTTTATTTAAAAACCAAGGTCCTAGAGTCTGGAGGAAGGGTGGAGAAGCTCATAGCCCAAGTTGATTGAAGTCCAGTGTTAAGTTTCCACAGTCTGTGATGATTTGGGGTGCAATGTCATCTGCTGGTGTTGGTCCACTGTGTTTTTTGAAAACCAAAGTCACTGCACCCATTTACCAAGATATTTTAGAGCACTTCATGCTTCCTCCTGCTGACCAGCTTTTTAAAGATGCTAATTTCATTTTCCAGCAGGATTTGTCACCTGCCCACACTGCCAAAAGCACCAAAAGTTGGTTAAATTACCATGGTGTTGGTGTACTTGACTGACCAGCAAACTCACCAGACTTGAACCCCATAGATAATCTATGGGTAATTGTCAAGATAAAAATGAGAAACAAGAGATCCAAAAATTCAGATGAGCTGAAGGCCACTGTCAAAAAAACCTGGGCTTCCATACCACTTCAGCAGTGCCACAGACTGATCACCCCTCATGCCACACCAAATTGAGGCAGTAATTCAAGCAAAAGGAGCCTCTACCAAGTATTGAGTAAATGAGCATACTTTCCAGAAGGCCAACAATTCACCAAAAAAAAATGTATTGGTCTTGTTAAGTATTAAATTTTTTTTAGATGAGTTTTTGTTAAATGTGAGCCAAAATCATCATAATTAATAAAAACAAATACTTAAACTACTTCAGTCTGTGTGCATTGAATTTATTTATTACATGAGTTTCACAATTTGAGTTGATTTACTCAAATAAATGAACTTTTACATGACATTCTATTTTATTGAGATGCACCTTTATAGTCTCTACATTTAAGTTCAAATCAATGTCAATGGCATGTTACTGTTTTATGGGGAAGTGGTAGATAAGTGGTTAGGGAATTTGACTTTGGATCCGAAGGTTGTGATTTCACATCCCAGCTGCACCAAGCCCCTGAGCAAGGCCTTTAACCCTCTACTTGCTCAGTTGGATGAATAGGATAAAAAAATGTACTGTTACTCTGTAAAAGGGTGTCCAGCAAATGCCATAAATGTCAAATATATGGCATGATGGGCAAAGCCAAAGTTGCCTTGTAGGCCCTAGTCTGGGCATCTTTAATCTAGTCAAACCTTTTCAGGGTTTATCTACAAAACAAAATTGTATGTCATGAAAAAATATGTAATTAAAACAAATTTACAGCAGATGTCATGGGGGTTGATGCTCTTAAAAGTCTGCATCCTCTTTAACACACTAGTTAATTGATTAAAACATGCTAATGATTTAAAACAGTCAGACAGGCAAAGTTCAAGCAAAGTCAAACTTTCGAAAGAAGTGCTGAAATTTCACTGGCAATGCAATGCTTAGGGAGGCCATTAAGAGAAGTGCAAATCTGCCAAATAATAATAATAATAATAAAACAGCTGGAGGTATAAAATCCTCAGTGTCAAGTAAAACAGATTTGCTGTCTATGTCTCATACTGAGTCTTATCATCTTGGCCAGTTTTGTTATCTTCTGTGATAATGATGTAACATCTGGAAAAAGAAGGTCAGGAATAAACACCAAATATGGTGCCAGTAGGAATTTGTTTTGAACTTCGAGCTATAGGAGTTTAAATGCTGTAAATATGAGAGCTTAAGGTTTACTTGCCTTGTTTTTAATAGTTCAGCAGTTTTCATTTGTCTTTCATCTGCATCACAGCTGCATTTCAAATCTGGTTTTCATGCATGACAATGAAATGACTGCACACACACACACACACACACACACACACACACACATTCTTTCTTTCTTTTTCCCTCTCTCTGGCTTCCTCACGTATTTTCTTTTCTTCTCTTAGATGTTTGTGTCTCTCTCTGTGTGTGTGTGTGTGTGTGTGTGTGTGTGTGTGTGTGTGTGTGTGTGTGTGTGTGTGTGTGTGTGTGTGTGTGTGTGCACACTGCAGCCGTGCAGCTCTGGAACATCTGGTGCTGCTGGTAAAAAGGTTCTGTTAAATTCTGCTGAGCTCAGTCTGACCTTTGACCTCGAATGCAATCCAGTCATAATCAAAGTGCAGTTTTATGGGAAAATATTATATGTCTATTAATACTATATAAAAAAAATACTGAATATCTTGTGCTTTTCATGAGGAATTAAATGTTGGGTTCCTTGCACTTGATCCTTGTTTATCTAGCACCTGAATGTTTATAGGGTGTTATAAGCTCTTATAATGCTTTAATGTACTGATTAATGACTAATTATTGAATGATCAAAGGATTATTTAACTTTTTTACTTCTGAAGTCCTGCTGTTCTTCACAGAGTCAGGGTTCTATTTAATATTGAGCTTCAAGCGAATTAAGATGTTTATTACTTTTTCTTCAACTTGTTTTCCATTTTCATTTTTTAATAAAAATTTTCAATTCATTTCTTTTGTAAAACTATTAGGAACACCTTGTATATGTACATACTTGTTCCCCACTCTTCTCCCTACTTCTTGCATTTGCACTATTGTATTTTTTCTTCTCTCCCTTTAGAATTTATGTCATAGGATGCTGGAGGATTCACAAAGTAACAAGTTCACAGCCTTTAATTTCCACATGACAATATTTTCATGCCAAACCCTATCATCGAGCCTTTAATAGCCATTTCAAATGCATTATAGAAAGGAAAGGCAGATTAGTGATGCCACATCTCACAGCTTCAGGGTCTGTGGGTTAATTCTAAGATCAGGATTAAATCTGAGTATTGCACACTCTTCGGGTACACAGTTTCCTCCTACCTTCCCCAAAAAAACATACTGGGAGGTGTACTGTCTATGACTAAGTGTGAATGAGTGTGCACTGGGTGCATTTCCTCATCAGCTGTGAATCCACTATGACCTTGACCAAGGTAAAGTACTTGTTAATGGTGATGAAATGAATACAAATTAAAAAGGTTTTTTTTCATAATAAGTGATAATGAAAGTGGTATCCCTAACGTTTTGCATGAAATAATAAAACTAATAGTTAAATATGTTACTACATAAATATATACTCATTTAATTCTAAGTCTCATTAGTCATATAGACAGTTCCACTGACATTAATGTAAGCTGAGTGAATGTGCAAGCTCAAACTGTATGTGCTCATTTCCTGCTTAAGTTCATAATAAACAAAATGTAAGTGGTAGAAGAGGAAACAGCGCCCCACCTGTCACACACCACACATTACAACAATTATAACAAGATCAATACCTTCAACAGTGAAATTACTCTGTGTGAAACTTGGAAACACAAGCCATTTTAAATGCTCTATTGTTGCATTGTAATAATTGAATCATTGAGAATTATAAACTTTATTTTAAATATAAATTATTTCATATTTCATCTCTTTTATTTTAGGCAAAAAAAATGTGCTTACAATATACTTATATTTTAGTTTGCACATCATGGCTATTGTCTATTTAATGATTTAAATGACACATATTTTAGTAAAACATATTAAAATATTTTTGTATAAAATAAAGTATTATAATTATGTTCTTTCTTGCTACCCCTCCTATACTCCTCATCGTTTTTAAGCATTACATCTATCTATCTATCTATCTATCTATCTATCTATCTATCTATCTATCTATCTATCTATCTATATATATATATATATATATATATATATATATATATATATAGAGAGAGAGAGAGAGAGAGAGAGAGAGAGAGAGAGAGAGAGAGAGAGAGAGAGCGCAAATAATCATCGATTATCTTGCAGGATAACACAATTCTAAAGTTTTGTTTGTTTGTTTGTTTGTTTGTTTGTTTGTTTAGAGCTTTATGGCTTTCTTTTTTTAATTTATTTTATTCATTAATGATTTTTTTTTTTTTTTTTTTTTTTTTACATTTGACTGATGGTTTAAAATAATACAATAGCCTCCACATGGCTTTAAGGCTTTTATGCTTTAACTGAAAAGGAGACAAATATCTTTAATAAAAAAAAAATAATTATTATTATTAATAAAAAAAAAAAAAACCTCGATCAAACTATGCTAACATTTTGCATTATTTTCAGAATCTGGAATATTGCAATGCACTGAGTAAAAGATGATCAGTAAGTATAACACAAGTGTTCTTCTTGGTTTCCTGCCCTCTCACTTACCTGAGCTAAACAACTCAAAAATGAAATGATTAATGACAGAAATGAGTGCAATCAATCATGAGAGTATGAAGTGGCAGGAGGAAACTCACTTATCCAGAACGAAGTAGAGGTCAAATCCACCGTAACACGAGGGTCCGTAACTCTGGCCAGAACTGCTGGCAATCAATGCAAACATCAACACACACACATTCACACAACACACACACATTATTCCAGAGTGGAGAAAACAGAGATAAGCACGGTGAGGAAACAAATAATGAGTGCAGCTCTGAGAGAGGACATGTGTGTGTGTGTGTGTGTGTGTGTGTGTGTTTGATTCCTCTTGCAGCTGCTCGTAAAGCCTGAAGAGTTTATGAAGGACGGGGAGGAGAGAGAGAGAGAGAGAGAGAGAGAGAGAGAGAGAGAGAGAGAGAGAGAGAGAGAGAGAGAGAGAGAGAGAGAGAGAGAGAGAGAGAGAATAACAGAGAGCACGTTAAGCTGAACCAGAAAGGAGGAGAGAGAAAAACAAAAAGCATGTGGAACTAGAGGAGAGTGTGTAAGAGAGAGAGAGAGAGAGAGAGAGAGAGAGAGAGAGAGAGAGAGAGAGAGGTGTACATTAATGTTATTTATAAAAAATAACAGAAATATGTACAATGTTAATACCTGTGAAAAAAAATCTTCTAAATGTATTATACTATTAATATAATTAATATAAAACTTAAGAGATAAAAGCTAATGAATATGAAAGAAAGAAAGGGGCATAAGTATGGAGATTTAGAGATGTGAGGTGAATGTGCTCACGCTTTTTAGGTTACTTGGCTTGCTAGTGACTTGTTAATGAATGTGTCTAGAAAAAGTTTTTATTTATTTATTTAATGATCTCCTATTAGATCATTTTAAGATAAATATATAAATAATAAATAATAATAATAAATTAATATGAACAATGCATAAAATGATGTATGGAAGTGAAGCATAATTTGGGGTACTTTTTAAAAAAATTGTAGTTTAGCTGCAGTCTACGGTTTATAATGTTATTGGAATAAAACCTGCTACTTATTAAATGAAACTTTAGGACCACAACGTTTTAAACGTGGCTATAATCTTCTTCTTCTTCTCTTCTTCTTCTTTTTCTTTTTTTTTTCTGGCTGCTAACGTTATCTTCCGTCCCTATAATAAAGGCCCCAGTTCCAAAAAAATTTGAGACACTGTATATGTAAATAAAAACTGAATGCAATTATTTGCAAATTTCATAAACCTATATTTTATTCACAATAAAACATAGAAAGCATATAAATTGTATAAACTGAGAAAATGTAAAATTTTAAGTCAAATAAAAAAGGTAATTTCGAATTTGATCGCTGCAACATGTCTCAAAAAAAACAAAAGTAACAGCGCAAAAAAGTCTGAAAAAATTAAGTGTTATCAAAATTAAACAGTTTTACAACATTCCTCTTCCAAAACTTCAGCAACTTCTCTCCTCAGTTCCCAGATGTATACTGAGACGAAAACGTGATGCTACACAGTGGTAAACATGGCCCTGTTCCAACTTTTTTAAAACCTGTTGCAGCCATCAAATTCAAAATGACCATATTTTTCCTTTAAATAATATATATATTATTTAAAGGAAAAATATGGTCATTTTGAAATAAATATTTGCCATCAAAACCAGGTAAAACAGGTAAAAACAGGTAAACATTTGATGATTTTTTTTGTTTTATTGTGAATAGAATGTGTATTTATGAGATAATTGCATTCTGTTTTTATTTACAATTTGCACATTGTCCCAACTTTTTTGGAATTGGGGTTGTACAATATAAACAGTATGTAGACACTGCCAAAGTCCTTGTAATACATACAGACATGGCTGTTCACATGACAGTCTGTCACATCCACCATATATACTATACTGTATGTCTGGAAAACCTATTATACATGAATAGCACAAAAGACTACAAAAATGTTCCATATGGTTTAGTTGTTATCTTTATGATTTCCAAAATAACTCCTGCCTGTAACTGCACTTGTACAGAGACCACAACAAACAGGCATTTCTAATATGTGCAGATATTTTTTTTTTTAAATCTGTTTTACGGAGTAACGCGAGCGTGAGTGAGTGACTGGATGAAGTGCACTATTAGTGTAAAAATGATGTAAAAGTACAAATAGCTTAATTATTACTTTAGTAAAACTACAGAAGTGTTTGCTTTTGTGTGTAAAGTTCAGTGTTCCAATCTCCTGAGCATCAGAACTTTAAAGGAGTTTTCTGTAGTTAAAGACTGTAGAATAAAGAAGCTCTTACTCCACACACACTCTCACCAGAACCGTGGAGTTACATCTGTGGTTCTTATTTAACATAGTTTATTTATGATGGTCATTTCTGAAAGGTAGATAAGATATATTTAAAATGTAGTAATGTGAAAGTTTCCCATTGTGAAGATACATTGAAGAAAAATACACATACAAAAGGTTATTAAATACAGTAATGTAGTAAAAATGTTTTGTTCTGGAAATCATTTTAAAATAACTTTTAAACGTCTATTAAAAAGTCAATTGTGAGATATTGAATTTGTTGCTATAGGCTGAGGATTTATTCAGGATCAGAAATACCTGTGGCCTTGTCCATCACATGAACAGTGGACATTGTCCCAAAGCAGATTTACAGAAATAAATTGATTACAAATACAGTAATCACCCGCTTTACTGCGGTTTGAATCTGGAACCCGGTTTATTGTGGAATTACGTTTGCCACATAAACCAAAAAACTTATAGGGAATGTTAAATTGTTTGTGGTAATTGTAGTCCTACTGTAAGTCATTGTAGAAAACAGTTTGTATCAGTTACAATCCAAATTCATCTTCATGGTTCTTGGGTTTATCCTTTCATGGTACCCTCAGTTAAAAAACCATGTAATTATTTTCACTACAGCACTTTTCAGTACCTGAGCATAAGTACAAATACTTGGTCTTTATTTATCCACAAGGGCGTGTATATTCAGAAAGCTCCTGGTGTAGGATGAGGAGGTTTGGGGTGCAGTCAGCATTCCAATTCACCCCAGAGGTGTTCAGTTGGATTGAGTTCAGAGCTCTATTGCAGGTCAGTCAAGATCTTCCACAACAACCCATGGTAAAGCATATCTTTATGGAGCTGTCTTTGTTCATAGAGTGAATTGTTGTTCAAGTGAAGGGAAAATTAAATGCAACTACATCCAAAGACATCTTATACAACTGTCTGCCTCCAACTTTGTAGTAACAATTTTGGGAAGAACCACATATGGCTGGAAAATACTTATACTTATGTCCAAATAGTGTAGCTACACCATGTTATACACTTGACAAGTTTTAATCAAAGCAATACTTATATCTATAAACAGCTATGTCTGCTTCTCCATATGTCTATGTCTGCATCTCCATAATGTTCCAATATTGATTTTTATTTTTTTTTGTTTACATGCTTTTTAAATCTGTTCTGTGTCTTTTCCTCTCACTGAACCCTGACTTCTCAGCAGTTTCGGATTGATTTTTGGCACTAGGTTTTTCCCAAAATCAGCAGGCTTAGTATACTTTGGCTAAGCAAAATTAGCTGTTTGGAAAGCTTTCAGGTTAAACCCTAGAGTGCTTCATATTTTCGGTTCTTATTTCTGGCTGAATTAGTGTTTGGAAAAGCAAACACACAACAGTGTTCTTATAATATGTAGTTATAAGAAGTAAGTTCAAGAAGTAAGTATAATAAGTATTCAGATAAGTAACACGTCTGGACTCCAATTAAAGTCAGATGTTCAGCCTAAACCACATGTAATAAACATGGACCAAAGTTGTGAAAAGTGAAAAGTTCCCACTCTTCTGGGAATGTGTTCTACTAGATTTCGGAGTGTACTTGGGGAGATGCATTCAGCCACAATGGTGTTAGTGAAGACATCACACTTGTTGGTAACAGTTTGTTGAAGAACCACATGTGACTGGAAAATGTCAGGTGTCCCAATACTTTTGTGACCAGTCTGTATGTGTAGCAGTTCAAAGACACATCTGCTTAGTCCCTTTTTTTCTCAAAAAGAAATAAACAAACAAAAAAAAAATACAGGAAAGCATTTTTTAAAAATATCAGTCCCAGGTAAAGATTTATGGATCAAATTCCATAGATGTCTAATATAAGTGAGTAAACGATTTTCTTTTTGAATACCACATATACTACAGACAGTACGAGAAGATATTACAGTGCCTAGGCAGCACTTCTGAGCTCCTTCCTCCTCCTTTTGTATACCCAGGGGATCCCCGATAAGACCACAAGTGTGCCTTTGGGTATTGTTGGTCTGTAGTTTTGCTACTGTTCTAGTTATTTTGGTGTAAATTTATGCTGTCATATGTAGCACCTTGGCTGTGGATGAACGGTGGATTGTTTTACTATGTACTGTATCAACTGTATATGGTTGAAATGAGAATAAATGCTGTTAGACTTGACTTGATATTGACGAAACCCACTTGACTCGCACTTGAGGTAGATCACATATGTGAGCTAATCATTAAAGGGAGAACGAGAGAAAGAGAACCACAACGGAAACACACACACTTAATACACACATAATGCAGACCATGAGGTATAACACTGACTAGGAGAGATGCACCTACTGTAACATGTGTGTGTGTGTGTGTGTGTGTCGGTGGTGTTCTTGATCAGGGAAACTAGTTTCTAGCATAATACTGAATGATGTCTCTGACTAAAAGTCTGCATCATTTTCAGAAATCATAGTGAATGTTCTGAAATATTCTGCCAACTAGAAGTGAGCAGATACAGTGATGGCCTGAACATTGTCATACAGATGAGTCGAGTGTACTCTAGCATCAGAGCCGAGACCCTGCAATGTGTGTGCTTTTTTTTTTTCGTTTATATTTCTGCGAAGGATGTGGTTTCTACAGAGTTTCCTGACACGTTGTGAGGTGTGTGACAGCTTGACACACAACAGTTTCTTTTCTCTTTCTCTCTCTCTCTGTCCGGCTCTCGGACAAAGCTGTGTGTTTATTTAGGAGATTATTTGTGGGGGACAAAGGGTACCTGAGAGACCCTTTTTCGATCCTTTTTTTCGGAGAGTTTCGGACGATTAGTCCAGGAGCAAGACGCAATGGCGTCCCTCCTGATGCGTTTGTTCCGTGTAGGCGCAGAGAAGAAGAAGATTCAACAATATGAGCACCTGCGCAGGGATGTGGACCCCCGTCAGACCTGGGCCACACTGGGAGAACTTGGGGATGGAGCGTTTGGGAAAGTCTATAAGGTAACTTCTGTCTGGATTGAAGGATGATTTAGGAACATTTTAGCTTTCAATCATTTGAAGAAGTTTTAGATATGTGTGTGTGTGTGTGTGTGTGTGTGTGTGTGTGTGTGTGTGTGTGTGTGTGTGTGTGTGGGTGGGTGGGTGGGTGTGTTTGTATATTTTAAGGTATGCTACATAAATCAGAAGAACACCATAAATTCCATCCAGTGATTAGGACAAAAAACTATATAAGATTATCAGCACATACAGACTCTGTAGAAATAAATTGAGAATTATAAATAGAATGTTGTTATTTAGCTTCATATTCATATTGAGTTGGTAATTTCTGAAGTTTTACAGTGAACTGAGTATCTCTAAAGTCAATAAAATGACTTTTAAAGTGCTGAAAAACATTTCTAACACTCAGAAACACAAACTAACAACCTACTTTAACATGCTTTAAATCCTGTTTAACACACAATATCACACCATATTATAACACAAGAGCGGTCACGTTGACCTGCGACTATCAGAAGGAAAATGGACATTCAAGTGATATTTAGATTTGATTGATCAAAGCAAAATTGGTTGTGCTCTAAAGGAAAACCTGTAGCTTAGACACTGATGATATTTTAACCTTTATATTGAGAATAAAGGTGTACATTAAGTTACTGAGAGCAATACAACTGTTTCAGACACACATTTAGAGAACTTCTGACTTTAAATAGAACTTTATATATTAAGAAAGTGACCATTTTCTTTTCTATTTCGAAGAGTTCCTGGAAAATATATTCATGCTTAGTGCATGCATAATGTGTTATGATGTGTAATATGTAATTAGATTTATTTGTTTAGATTGATTTGAATACTGTTTAGTATGTACATACCTTGAATGCTTAGACATTCGTCTGTTTGTGTTTAGGGTTAGTTTTAAAGTTTAAGGTTTTCTGAAAGCGAGTAAACATTTATGGTTTTAAACCCTGACCTTATGCTGCACCCACAGACGTTTGCAGCTCAGATATTTATATCTCGTATTTGTTTTAGAAAGCGTTTCATGATGATGCAGCCAGTATTGTTTTGTGGTGTCTGACAGTTCATAAAATATTATGAATTGAGTTTGTGATTTGAATGATCTTTGTAGGTTTGCTTTATCTGCTTTTGTTTCCACTAAAAATATACAAATAGGTACGTTTACCTCTTAGTCTGAATACTTGCATGAATCCTGGATTGTGCTGGATTGTCTTGTCTTCCATGGGGCTTTTCATAGCCTCTGGCTTCAGTGCCTCATTGAATTGGATACATTTATCTGGTCAATGAAAAGAATTTGTAAGAAATTAGTCATTCTTGTGATCCAGATTGTTACATACGGCGTTGCCTTTATAGTGATTGAGATATTCAAAGGTGACAGTGGATAAGAACGATCTAAGGGTATGCCAGAATTTTGAGAAGAACCAATACATAAAGGATCTCCTGGTTTTCTGGGCAGCATTGCCATTAAAACTTACTGTTAACATTAAAGGAAAAGATTGGTCAGTATCAGCAGTCTATCAAGAAAGAGTGTGTAGAGCTAGATAGTTCTTTAGAGTAGGATATTGTGATATTAATTAAGTAGTATGTAGGTGTTCATTGATCTTAATAAACATAGTAAACATAGGAACAGAATGTAGGCTTCAGAATTATAGAGCTACGGATGGTTTTCAAACAAAAACATGATCTTGTAGAAATGAGGGCTGAGGATGGTTTTATAGAAGACCAAAGGAATACGATCCAGATCTTACCTGTGGTTTTTACAATACACTTTGTGATTGCAACAGGAGCATGTACAAAATGGTAACAAGAACAAGAAACCTTAGGTTGCTGAGATAAGGATTTGGAGGAGAGCAGAAGACTATAAAACATTTGGAGAATGATTCTAATCAAGAAATGAAGGGGTTTGTAAAATCTTCAGGACCTTGTAGACATATAAATGATACAAGTTGAATACACATGCAAGAAGGAAAGCGGCGTGTAGACGGCAGGATTAAGATCTAGATGGTAGCAGAAGTAACTCTTTGGTGACTCTTTTCGAGCTTAGAGGTCAACATCACACAGACTGCCTTTTTTTTTTTTTTTTTTTTTATCTGTCCACAGTCTTTGTAGTTCCTCTTTCACCTTTCGGTGTTACATATATAACACATTCGAAGAATATAGACAAATAATTTGTAAGGAAAAGTTTTAATTTTAGTCAATCATAAAATAATACAATGTAACCAAATTTTTTAAATGTTATTCCCAAATTGGGTGGCGCTGTAGTGCAACAGAGTAGAGTTCGTCCAGGGTCCAGACTGTGCTATGGGTTTCCCCTGAGTTTCCTCCCCAAATCATACCTGCAGCATTATTCGAAGATGCTGACGTGTAAAAGACTTCCCTAAACTGGATTGTCATCCAAAGGTGAATTCATTAATGAAGTCTTTCTCCAGTAAAAGTAAAATGAAAACTTCATGGAAATGAATATTTTTAAATAGACTTAAGTATCAGTAAGGAAAGTAGTGATCTATGACAACTCTAAATAAGTAATAAATACTGTTCCATTCTCCTGCACATCATACATTTATAAATAGAGTTTTCTGTAGGTACAGACACACACTGAGAGAACACTTAATCCACACACTCTCACCCAAAGCTTGGGGTTATGCCTGTGCTCTGGCCACAGCTTCTCATCTTTAAAACAAATTATGTATCCACTTTAAAGTCTAAAATTTGTAGAAGTAATACGTTTTAAATATTACACATTGAAATGTAGTAAACGTTTCCAAAAATGAAAATAGTAAATATAATAAAATGGAGACACTTCGAAATGTACTTAAGTACACTAGCAGAGTAAAAATACTTCATTACTTCATTACTACATTAATTAGAATTAAGAGTTTCCTTTTGTGTCAATACTAAAGTCTTATTTCTGGGTTTTACTTCGTAACTCTGTATACAGTTTCAGGCTGTGGTTAAAATTGACTTCCTGCTCAAACAAAGTCTGAACGCTCAGTTAGAGATTTCCTCCCTCTGAGTGTTTGAATTGCTTTGTTTCTGAGTAAGAAAAAAAAAGTGTCATTTGATCAAAACACATGTGATTCAGCTTGTCTGTTTATTATCAAACCCTTTAGAGAAATGATGTTTGTGTGTGTGTGTGTGTGTGTGTGTGTGTGTGTGTGTGTGTGTGTGTGTGTGTGTGTTTTTGTAAAAAAAAAAAAAAAACTTTGGCAGGAAACATACATCATCAATCTATCAATCTGTTATTAATTTAAGATTTTTGGTGTCTTCTCTTCACGTCAAAAAATCCACCAAATATGTAATTTGGTAAAGGGGTGCCCAGACTTTAGTATACCACTGTATTTTCCTACTTTTTTGTTGTGTTTCTGTGTTTTAGGTTCAGAACAATGAAAGCAATGTGTTAGCAGCAGCCAAAGTTATAGTTGTTTACAGTGAGGATCAGCTGCAGGACTACATCACTGAAATCAACATCCTGGCGACTTGTCGGCATAGCAACATCATCTCTCTTCTGGACGCCATCTACAACGAAGGATGGCTATGGGTAAAAACTGATCTATCTATCTATCTATCTATCTATCTATCTATCTATCTATCTATCTATCTATCTATCTATCTATCTATCTATCTATCTATCTATCTATCTATCTATCTATCTAGCTAGCTAGCTAGCTAGCTAGCTAGCTAGAGCTATCAGGTAGCAAGGTAGCTAGCTATCACACCAATTCCGAAAGGACACTGTGTAAAATGTAAATAAAAGCAAAATGCAATGACTTGCAAATCTCATAATTTTACAATCAAACATAGAAAATATATAAAATGTATAAACTAAGGAAAAATGCAGCATTTTAAGGAAAAAATAAGACGACTTCAAAGTACAAAAATCTGAGTGCTGAACTGGCCTTTCTGTATTCCTTTCATCATTTGAAAACATTCGGCACATCATAACAACACAACAAAAGACACCCAGAACTGTTGGGCAACTAGAATCTTGTGTCAGACACATATAGCACAACATTCCTCTCCCAAAACTTCAGCAACTGGTCTTCTCAGTTCCCAGATGTATACAAACAGAGAACATGATGCTACACAGTGGTAAACATGGCCCTGTCCCAACTTTTTTAAAACCTGGTGCAGCCATCAAATGAAAAAAAAATCGTATTTGTTTTTAAAAAGTTTCGTACGTACAAGTTGATATGTTTTCTATGTTCTATTGTAAACACAATATGGGTTTATGAAAATATGAAATTTGCAAATGATTGCGTTCTGTTTTAATTACATTTTGCAGTGTCCCTGTTTTTTTGGAATTCAGGTCGTATCTATCTATGACATTAAGTGTGTTCTCTGTGTGCAGATAATCATTGAGTTTTGTCCTGGTGGAGCACTGGATGACATCATGTTGGGTAGGCGTGGCCTGTCACTAATGATTTTCTAAATGCCCCCTCTTTTTTTCTGATGGATATGCTGATCTGTGTGTGTGTGTGTGTGTGTGTGTGTGTGTGTGTGTGTGTGTATGTGTGTGTGTGTGTGTGTGTGTGTGTGTGTGTGTGTGTGTGTGTGTGTGTGTGTGTGTGTGTCTGTATGTGTGTATGCATGCAGAGCTGGAGCATGGCCTCTCAGAGCAGCAGATCAGTGAGGTGTGTTTCCAGACATTGCAGGCTCTGTGTTACCTGCATCAGCATCACATCATCCACCGAGACCTGAAGGCAGGAAACATTCTGCTCACAATGGAGGGCCACATCAAGCTCGGTACATACACAAACACCAAAAACATAGAAAACAACTGACAGTTAGACTGAGCATTCAAAATAGAGACACTAAACTGTAGTTGCTGTCATTTATTTTCATGCTCTGTATCTGTAGCTGACTTTGGGGTGTCAGCAAAAAACACCAACACTCTCCAGAAACGATCGACTTTCATTGGGACGCCATACTGGTACGCAATTTCATTGTTATTCAATACTTTAAAAGTTTCACCTTGTGATGCTTTACTACCTTACTAACTAGCCAGTGCTAGTGCATGTGAAGTGTAAAATGTACTGCAAGTTTGTATTATAATTAGTGCATGATATTTATTAGTGCATTATATAATAAAATAAAGATAAAGTGTGTGTGTGTGTTTGTGTGTGTTTTGCAGGATGGCGCCAGAGGTGATTATGTGTGAGACATCAAAAGAAAATGCATACTCATGTAAATCTGACATTTGGTCTCTGGGCATCACACTGATTGAGGCAGCTGAGATGGAGCCTCCACACCACACCTTGAACCCCATGAGAGTGCTACTGAAGATCACCAAGTCTCCTCCACCCACACTGGTCAACACCCGAATATGGTGAATCTGTCCATCCATTTGTTTTTTCCAATCAGCACACACAGTAATGTTAGATCTGTTCACCAGTCCATGCCTTTGATCATCCTTAATTCATTCTTCCAACCTCAATGTCCAACACATGTCAAAAGTGAATTTGTACATCCATCCAATCATTCACACTAAATCCTGATTATGGTGAATTTGTATGGTTAATTAAAGATCTGTCTCCGTTTTTACTCATGGTGAACATGTTCATCTCTCCATCCATCTATTTGTCTATGAATTTATTCACCCCATTACTTACATTTTCATTTATTTAGTTACTGTGCCATCTTTTTACCCACTATGTTCAACATACACCGATGGTAAATCTGTCTATCTGTCATCCAGCTATTCAACCATCCATCCATCCTTCCACAATATCCAACATACACCTTTGGTAAATCTGCCTATCTGTCATCCATCTATCCATCCTTCCATGCATCCATCCATCCATCCATCCATCCATCCATCCATCCATCCATCCATCCATCCATCCATCCATTTCCATTTCTTTGTATCACCCTGTACAGAATAAAAAGCAGTACTATGATAGTGAATGAATAAATCTGTCTATCTGTCATCCATCTATCATCCATTCAACCATCTATCCATCCATCCTTCTATTCATCCATCCACAATATCCAACACAAATGTATTAAATCTGTCTATCCATAATCCTTATATTTATTCATAATGGCTAACATGCATCTATAGTGAATCCGCATATCCATTTGATCTCTCCATTTAAAACTATGAATCTATCTCTGTTTTTTTTACGCACGGCGAACCTGTTCATCCTCATATCTATACATTTACACCTTGTTGCATTAACTGTTCCAGTTCCATTGTCCAACACAAATCAATGTTTAATATGTGTCCACCATTCATCTGTTTATTGATTCATTAAATTTAATTCGATATAAATTAATAATAATAAAATAAAATATAAAAAAATAATAACTTCAATACACTTTTAGTATTATTTGTCAGGTGTCAATGACAAACAAGCAGCTTTACAGAGATAAAGAGGTTATAATGGTGTATAACGTTTGGTGCCTGTAGGTTTGTTCCCTATCCATCTATCCATCCCTCCATGCATCAACTCTCCATTCCATCTCACAACCTGGATTAGCTGCTTGAAATGGACTCTATATTGCTGACTGAGCTGAATGTACATATGAGCTCAATAATAAATGCTCCTTTTCCTTAATCTGCTCCTTGCTTTTTTTTTTTTTTTTTTACCAGGTCAAACCATTTTCAAGATTTCCTGAAGCGGGTGTTACAAAAAAACCCAGAGTCACGATGGGGAGCACAGCAACTACTAGCTCACCCATTCTCATATGCAGGCCGGAACGGGCAAAGCCTCAAGGAGCTTATTGCTGAGGCTAAAGCAGAGGTCACTGAGGTCATAGAGGCCGAGGTACAATAAATAAAGATTTTTTTTTTTTTTTGATGAACGTTGTTTAGATTTTGTTGAATTTTCTTTAACAGAAGATCCGACAGCGAAACATATAATCTTTTTCTTTAAGATGACATTTATTAGTTGCAGTAAGATGAGAAAATTTCCATGAGATAGTCTTTAAGACACAGGGGGCTGCTCTTTATGGTTTCTCAGGAACACGAGATGTCTTGTTAAGTTTAAAAGAGAGAAAACAGAGAAGCTGGTAAAGGAAATACTATTTATAGCTATCATAAGTGATAGCAAGATCTAACTTGTTTCGCAGATGTTCTATATCGGTAAACATAACTCGAAACAGATATAAAAAAAAAAAAATGGTTTAAAACGGGCTGATTGTTGTGTGAGGTTTTAAACACTTCAGAGCATGCCATTATTGAAAAATTACAACCGAATACAGATTTCTAGCTTGAATATTAGGATATTGTAGGAAAGCTTGATAAATGTTCAAACTACCTAACTATTCACATTAGTTAAATCAGTTACAGCTTATCAACAGCTACTGTAGAAGTCATGTACTGAACGTAAACTGTTTTGTCTTTCTGTAAGTCTCTCTCCGATCTACATTCCTCCATGGATGAGCCGCCAGCCAACCCTGAGACACCAGAGAAGAAGGATACAGCAAAAGATGAGCCCGAAATCCCCCTGACTCCCTCATGTGAAGAACCTCCTGAGATCCCTCCCAATGCCGAGCCAAACAGAGCCCCCAAAGTGGCACGTCGGGCGTCTACTGCCCTAGATAAAGCTCAGAAGAAAGTCAGGCGTCTTTCTGTTCCGGGGAACCTCCTGTCTTTTTTGAGTCGCCGTAAATCAGGAATCTGGACTGATGATATGAAACACCTGGGGAATCAGGAGCAACAGGAAGTCATTGCGAGTCTCAGCGAAGGGGAATCAGAGACGAGCCCACAAGGGACAGCGGACAAAGTGATGGAAAGTGAGGAGAAACCTGAAGAGGTAAAAGTTGATTCTGATCAGAGCTTGGATAAACCTGAAGGAGAAACAGAGGAGAAACCAGGTTTGGAGAATGACATGGAGACCAAGGATATTGATGCAAGCAGTCAGAAAGATGAAGAAATGCAACAGGAAGAGGATTTATCTAAACAGGAAACACTAAACGATACAGAGGTTAAGAACAGTCCAAACAGTGATCAATCTAAAGATGAGCAAATGTTTTGGCGATGCCTTAGTGGACCTGTGGAAAAAGATGATAAGCTTGGGGAAGCTGATTTGCAAAATGTTCTGATTGACAGGTTGTGTTTGGAAACCTTGCAGTTGAACAGGAAACGTGAAACTAAAGAGAGATGTATACACGATTATTTGGATTTGGCTAGACATGGAACAGCTTTAAAACGTTCATCATTTATGGAATCAATTAAACAGCCAGTTGTGGAAGTGTGTGTTGTTGCTGCTGTGGAAAAAACTAGTGAGGAACGAACAGAGATTTTAACGCAGGTGGAACTGATAGAGGTTGAAGAAGGACATGTTGATGTTAAAGATGAGGATGAACAAAAGAATGCTGAGGATGGAGAAAAAAACAAAGAGGACATAGATGTTAGGAAAGGAGACACAGGGAAGGAGCAACATTCTGAGACTGCTAAAAAACCAGCACTAATGGCTAATTTAACCAATGATGAAACAGTACAATTCAAAAATCAGCAAGAATCTGACCTGAAGGCAGAAACTAAGCAAGAGGAACCATCTGGAGCTAAACCAAATAAAGAAGAAACACGGGTAGAGAAGGAATCTGGACATGAGGCAAGTCCTGAGGAAATAAAAAAAAATAACGTCATAACAACTGACCAGTCAGATGAACCTAAGAATCTCAGACCTGATTCTCAGAACAATTCAATTACAAAAGACAAAGCAGAAATCTCAAAGCTTCAGACTGAACCTCCAGTGTGTAATGAGACACATAAAGAAGACGTGAGCTCAGGAAATATCAACGATTTATCTTTAGCACAAAAGGACACCAAAACCACCAAGCAGGTTAGCTTTGCACTTGAGAATGCCCAAGTGGAACTGACTGAAAAGCCACAAAGCATCTTAAACGGCAACTCGAATACTGAAGAACCTCACACAGAGACAAATGGTTCACTACATCATAACATGAACCAGCACAACGATGAGTCAGCGAAAAATGAAACGGTGAGCCAGGGCTGTGAAAAGTGTTTCCTTCCAACACAATGAAATATTTTACTGTAGTAATAGCAATGATCGGAATACCCTAACACACCTGCTTTGTTGGCTGCAATAGTGAGAATTTGAACGTTTTTGAGATTGTTTTGTTTGTTGCAATGGTTTCTATTAGCTGGTCTAATCACTATTATGTTTTTATTGGCTGGCATTTTTGATAAGCTGATGTAATACAAGATTTGGGGAGGTTAGGGTTTAGTGGTTAAGACGTTGAACTTCAAATTCAAATTCTGGCCACACCAAGCTGTCACTTCTGGGCCACTGAGCAAGATGCTTAACCCCATAGCTGATTAGCTGTGTGATTTGATATAGGTGTCTGCCAAATGCTATAAATGTAAAACAATTTGATCTTATAATGACTGAAGAATTTTGATTGGCTGCCGCAATCAGCGTAATGTTTTAACTGGTCCACATGATTGCTATTATTATGGTTAGATGATGCAAATTCAAAGATTATGTGATTTTGGTTGGCAAGTGTAGTAACAACTGTGAAATTTTCTTTGGCTGTTATAACGATTGGACTGAAGATTAAAATGCAGCCATGACACATGACCTACAAGTGAGAATGACTGATTAATGATTTCTTTGCATCACCCTATATTTTCTTTGGAAAATGTATTCAAAAGTAAATAATAGATTAATAATTAAACAAATTAACATTAACCAAAGCATCAGAACAGTAATTTTTTTCTGTTCCATGCTATAATTCTGCTTTTCAAGACACTGTACCATAACGTGTAAAATTTAGGATAAAAAAAAAACATACACTTATGTTAGTTCTTAAGTGTAAGTGGACGTCACATGCTAGTTTAGCTCACGTTTTTGTTGTCTACCTGCAGAATTTACCTGTAGGCCGAAAAACAGTGAAAAAAACGCGGAAGTTCATGGTGGACGGACGCGAGGTGAGCGTAACCACATCAAAAGTGATCAGCGAGAGAAATGATAAAGAACAGCAGATGCGCTCAGTCAGGTATTTTCACTTAGAAATAAATGAATAAAGTTAATAATTAGATAATAACATGTTTTTGTGTGTGTATATAGGTAAGTTTGTGCATGTGCTTGAAAAATGTGGCATGAAAGCACAGGTGTGTGGGTGGAAATATAAATGTGTTTTGTATGGGTGTAAATAAAAAAAAGATTTGAATGCGTGTGTTTGTGTGTGCAGGCGTCAGGAGTTGCATGCTCTGAAACTGCTACAGCGAGAAGAGCAGCGAGAGTTCGCACAGCTGGAACAAAAACTGCAGCAACAGAGAGAAATGATGTTCCGGCATATTGAACAGGAAATGAGTGTAAGTCAAAATGTACATTTATACCTCCCATACACACACAGAGACACCAGATCACAACATCTAAGAACACTAGCTGTTTGGGTGCAATTTTTATTCCATCCATCCATCCATCCATCCATCCATACATACATCTATCTATTTCTTTGTATCGCCCTGTACAGAGTAAGAAGCACTACTATGATAGTGAACTGCAGCGTCTGGAGAAACAGTATGAACAGCAGAGCCAGAAAATGGAGGCCGAGCACACATTACGTCTCAGAGAGGAAGCCCGGCGTCTCAAATCCCAGCAAGAGAAAGAGCTGAGAGCCCATAAAATGGACCCAAAAGAGGTAGAAAATAATCCTAAACAAATAAAGAGACTATGGAATAAACAATCATTTGTTCCCACAATGGTTCCTGAAGTGTTAAAAAATGATACAGTATATGGGGCACCACAAGTAACATGGTATACATTTTTGTCCATCTTTTTTTTTCTTTTTTTTTTTTACAAATTCATTAACCACTAGCAAACAAAAAGAGATAGGAATGAATAAGAAAACTGCACTTCTTATTATTATGGACCATCTCCCAAAGCTTTGCAGTTCCAATGCCTTCAAACTCCACTAATACTTGCTTTAATTTTTGTTCTAATCCTTTCTCTTTTCCTCATTGGTCTGTTACCTACTTGTTTACACCTGTTTAGTGTTATATATTCTTCATATTCTTCAAGTCTTACTATTTATGCATTGTTTTCATATTCATTTTTGGTTTTCAATTGTTGCCTGTGTTCTGACATTAAATACGGATTATTATGTAACTTTATTAAAAATATTCTTATTATAATAAAACCTAATTTATTTCATAACTCTGCATTCCAGGTAATCCAGTTTGAGATCAGCAAAAATATCACATACTTAAAAAATAAGCATTTATTCATTCATGCTTTATTCATTTAATGTGGAAAAAATACATATATAACAACCTCTGTGTGTTACAGGAACAGCGTTTCCTGCAGAAGCAGCAGCAGGAGCTAAATGAGGCACTACAGAAAGGTGTACAGGAACACAAGAGGAAAGTGGCTTCTATGGAGTGGGACATCACTGTCAAATCTCAGCAACTCAAGAGAGGTAGGGAGGCCACAACATACAACATACAGTAATAAAAATATTAGCTATAACATTTTTAAGGGTCTATTTAGTTTTGCAACAGGAATTCAAGTATGTGTTAGAGGGTTTTACTTGTCATCTTAACCCCTATGTAACCCTTTCTAGTAAACTTTAACATCACAAAGAAAAAACACTCTATGTACAGTCATAAACTATTCAAAAATGTCAAATGTTTGAAGCTCATTAGTCCTGTGGTCTGCAGACCTACATCTTATAGTGTGTGTTTAAAACTGATTCAGAACAGAGACACAACTAAGCCAAAGCTTTTGTATGTTTATTTATTTCAGCACGTGAGTCTGTCATTTGGGAGCTGGAACAGCGCCACCTGCAGGAGAAATATCATTTATTTAAGCAACAGGTAAAGGAGCAGTACTCTCTCCAGAGACAGCAGCTCAGTCGGAGACACAGCAAGGTGAGTTTCCGATGATCTGGGCAGCCTACGTTAAATTAATACTGCAAAGTCTTGTTTTTTTACATCGTATTCTTGCTCTTTTGCGCAGGATGTCGAACGCGTGTCCCGATTTCAGCAGAGCCTGATGGATGAACAGAAGTCCTCTCAGGCTCAGGAAAGAGCTCAACTCCAAAGGGCCCAACGTGCCGAGGTCAAAAGTCACCTAAACCGGTTCAGGCAAGATCTGAGGAAGCAGGGGTTGAGCGGAGCTGAGCAGAGACAGAAACTCACCCAGGTAACATAATGATGTAAAGCAGGAGGTGCCCACACTTTTTCAGCTTGTGAGCTACTTTGATATATATATATATATATATATATATATATATATATATATATATATATATATATATATATATATATATATATATATATATATTCATATATATATATATATATATATATATATATATATATATATATATATATATATATATATACAGACACACAGACACACACAGACTGGCATAAGAATATAATATTGTAGCATTATGACCAGTTAAGTGAATAACACTGATTATCTTTTCATCATGGCACCTGTTAGTGGGTGGGATATATTAGGCAGCAAGTGAACATTCTGTCCTCAAAGTTGACATGTTAAAATCAGGAAAAATGGGCAAGTGTAAGGATTTGAGCGAGTTTGACAAGGGTCAAATTGTGTTGGCTAGACGACTGAGTCCAAAAGAGTTCACGCAGCTGCTATGAGCATGACATGGTGAATAAAGGTTCAGGATGATGATTGTTTGTTCTGTAATTAAAAATAGTGTATATGTGGAAGATAGCGGAAGACTTCATTCACGCCTGGTGTTTTCAAAATCCGGTTTACATTTTTACACATAGCCTTTACACAAGGCTATGTGGGAACTGTTTTCAAAATGTTTCGCTGGTTTAAATAACATCAAGCACTTTTTACCTCTTGGCAAATCAGATGATGTGTTGATGGTCGAACAAGAAAAACAAAAATATGGAGGACAATATGCTAGGGGATAGCAAAGTCTGAGTCTGAGAGAGAGCAAGACTTTATGGCATTTGATATTTTTTTTTCCTCTCATTTTCTTCTTATTTTTCTGCCTTTAAAGATACAGCAAAGCCAACAAACTCATTTTCTACCAAACTATATTTAGTCTAACTGCATTACTAAAAAATAATATACCTTATTTAGATCTAGATATCTTTGGACATTGTTTTTTTTCTGTTTTAATACAAATATCTCCCCAATCAGTACTTTTTTGCTTTAAAAAATGCTCTTTTCAAACTATTTGTTGTATACATATTTTGCTAATCAGAGTTGGAAAGTGGGGGAAAAAAAGCCTTTTTTTGAGGAATTTATCAGAGTTGCTTTTATGTAATCCTCTGAGGAAAGATGTAGTCTCCATAATCCACGGAGTGATAGCTGGTGGTTTGGTGATGTTCCAATGGAATATTAATTGCCGTCTAGCTAAAAAAAGAAGTCTAAAACTTCAGAACGAAACTCTTTCCAGCCTTTGAGACCACTGAACGTTGCATAGCAGGACAAACCTCAAGCTGAATCTTAAGTGTTTTAGACCTGATTTATTTTTGCAGTGATGAAGCCAGAAGCGCTGAAGAGCTTTGGGCAAGAACCGAACACACGACTTAAATTACAAAAGGGATTGCATGACATCTCAGGGATGAATAATATGGATATTTGTATAAATTGCACAGCACTGAGAATGAGAGAATTTGAAAATTTGTTACTGTAATATTTTTCGGTGCGCTGTGCTTGTATGCACCCTGCTATGTATCATATTTAATATGACTCTACCTTTTAACTGCAAGGAATTAGTTAAAGTAAATATTGTGTGCTCTCAGTTTCTTTTTCCATTTAAATCTGATCTCTCTGTCTTTGCCTCTCTATGTCTATCTCTCCTCCTGCCGCTGTTTTCTAATCACTTTATCTGTCTTGTATTCTTTTCCTTACTCTTTTTTCTCTCAGTTTATGTTGGAGGAGGAGAACAGGCAGAAGCAGGAGTTCAAGACCCTGCAGGAGACTCAGGAGATCCAGTTAAAGGAACTGCAAGATCAGTGTGATTTCAACATCACAGAGCTCCAGCAGCTACAGGTACAGTAAACCACAACACTTCTATCAACCTGCGTAAACTCGATATCCCTAATCAATCTGAAATCTGTGACTAAATGCTCTACAGTGCCCAGTTCCTACTACATATCATGTTGCAGGGGGTTAAACAGAAAAGTGAAAAAAAAAACAAATATACTTTTAAATTTTTGAAATATTATTGAGCTAAGCAAAATTGAATGATGAACCTGGAGCTTATAAGATTCTGCTTACTGACAACAAGGTTACCTCATAGCTTCCAGACTTTGATCAAAGATGCTGATTTTATACAACAAAAATGTCTTGCCCGATTAACTAGATGTGTACAGCTAATTATTTATTTGATATTAGGTCAAGTTTAAAAGACAGCAGGAAATGATAAGGTAAATTTTTTCATTTTGTGCTTCTATGTGTGTTTTAGAATGAGAAACTGCAGGTTCTGGTGGAGATGGAGAAGAAGAAAATCAAGAGGTTGGATGATGAGCACACACTAGAACTGAATGAATGGAGAGATAAACTAGCCTGCAGAAAAGAGGTAAATACATGCAGCAAATATATTATATCACTAATACTAAGTAAGATTCAAGGTCCTAGGTTTTCGCACACCACCTCACTCATACCCCTGGCTTCCTGCTGTAGCTGCCCACATTTAAAACACGAAGCCAAATAAATGGACCAGCACCGTTCTACCTCAGCATTTATCGCACCCCACATTACACCACACTTCCTCTGACCCTCAACCACTGCTGACTGGACCCACCATGTCTTAGGGTACAGGAAAGACGTCCTTGTTCTCAGACCTAGATGGTGGACCGTACCTCCACCTGATGTCTGACCAGCTGAGACTCTAGCATTCTTCAAACAATGTCTAAAGACCTACTTCTTCAAAAGGTTTTTAGCACTTCTAAAAAAAACATAATTTTCCCTTTCAGTTTTAGACTGAAATATATATACTGAAATAAAGTGTGTTTGAATTGTCTGCATCTGTGCTGCTTCGCTTCCACTAATAATAAAGCTGCTGGTGTTAACTATTTGTAATTGAAAAACATTTCCTATGTTATCCTCTTTAATTAGCAAAATCATTTAGGCCATCTTCTCCAAATTTGGAGATAAAATTCACTATATCTGTGAAATGACATTAAATGATCCATTTAGTTCAGTAAAAAGCTTTCAATTGCTGTTTTACTCTGTAGGCAGCTGTGACTGCATGTTACCATCCTTACAGTTGTTCATAAAGCAGCACATTCATTTAAACTGACCGGAACTCCCTATGCATTCTGCGGCTTAAACACACCTTTCATCCAATCAGAATTTAGCATTCAGACAAATAATTAAAAATGATTAACAATCAGTTTTACGTGACAAATTGTGTTTGGAGATGTGGAGTACAATTACTCTTTGTTCTTCATATTTATCTGCTCTCATGGAGATACACAGAGAAAGAAAAGTCTGTGGGTGTGTGTGTGTGTGTGTGTGTGTGTGTGTGTGTGTGTGTGTGTGTGTGTGTGTTTGTGTGTGTGTGTGTGTGTATTAATTTCTAGGTGAAGACCAAATGTCCTCTTAAACATAGGCATGTCCAACACCTTTAATCAGCTTTCACCTTTAGTCAGCTTTTAAAAAGAAATAGAGTTATAAAAATAATAAACCCCTTTAATCATTATGTGTGTGTGTGTGTGTGTGTGTGTGTGTGTGTGTGTGTGTGTGTGTGTGTGTGTGTGTGTGTGTGTGTGTGTGTGTGTGTGTGTGTAGGCCTTGGAAGAAGACCTGGCACGTAAAAAGAGAGAATATGAAGGAACAAGGAGACGAAGTGAACCAGAAACACGATACGCTCGCCGCTCCAGATTCTTCCCAAACATCAGTTTTAACTGAACCACTTACACTCATTGTACATGTGTTTATATGTTGATGTTTATGGTTTTTAAATGCTGAACATCTGGAAGTGCAGCTTCTTCTCATAAGACCACAGCACTGCATTATTGACTCGATAGCTAGTGTGAGGTGGGGGTGACAGATTGGGTGAGATATTACATCATATATTACAAGGTAGACAAGTGAGTGAGTGAGTGAGTGAGTGAGTAAGTGAGTGAGTGAGTCATTCAGTCATTCAATCAGTCAGTCAGAAAGAAAGAAAGAAAGAAAGAAAGAAAGAAAGAAAGAAAGAAAGAAAGAAAGAAAGAAAGAAAGAAAGAATTTCTGTTTCTAACCCAAATAGATAGATAGATAGATAGATAGATAGATAGATAGATAGATAGATAGATAGATAGATAGATAGATAGATAGATAGATAGATAGATAGATAGATAGACAGACAGACAGACAGACAGACAGACAGACAGACAGACAGACAGACAGACAGACAGACAAATATGCATACAAACTATGTATATGCATACAAAGAAATAAAAAAGAAAGACAAACATGCAAATAAAACTAATAGAGAAAGACAGAGCGATATACAGAGCCAACCAGACAAACAGACAGATAAAAAAGAATAATATTAGAGACTGACGAACAGATATGTATATAAAACTGCATTCTATTATCATCTGCCTCTACTGTAAGCTCAGGTGCACCACTGATTACTTTCCCTTATATAATGTAAATGTAGTAAATATATACTGTATGTGTAAATAATTGTGTGTGATCCAATGTATGTAAATAACCCACCTGTGTGCCTTTAGTTTTTTGTATCTAGTTTGTGTTTATTCACATATCCGTGTAGTAATGCTGCACTGTGTATATATACCAAAACTCTCTTGCTTAGTTTTATAACAGGAAGTTAAATTGACACATTAAAACAACCACTTGTAGATTGACAAGTGCCTTGTGTTTTGTCATTATGTTTTACACACCTCATTAGCATTGTCCTGACCTGTCCTGCGGTATTCCCATTGTTGGCGTATGACATGGCAACCCTAGTTTTGAAGTCTAGCTTTTAATTACACAATAAATATAATTGTACCGATGTACGTTTACCCAGGTCATGCTAGCTTCTTCTTCTTCTTCTTCTTCTTTCGGCTGCTCCCATTAGGGGTCGCCACAGCGGATCATCTGTCTCCATACCACCCTGTCCTCTATATCTGCCTCTTTTACACCACCTACCTGCATGTCTTCCCTCACCACATCCATGAACCTCCTCCTTGGCCTTCCTCTTTTCCTCCTACCTGGTGGCTCCATCTTCAGCATTTTTCTACCAATATAATTCATGTCCCTTCTCTGCACATGTCCAAACCATTTTAATCTCGCCTCCCTCACCTTGTCACCAAAACATCCTACATGTGCTGTCCCTCTAATAAACTCATTTCTAATCTTGTCCATCCTCGTCACTCCCAACGAAAACCTCAACATCTTCAGCTCTGCTACCTCCAGCTCCACCTCCTGTCTTTTACTCAATGCCACTGTCTCTAATCCATACAACATCGCAGGTCTCACCACAGTCCTATAAACTTTCCCTTTCATTCTTGCAGATACTCTTCTATCACAAATCACTCCTGTCACTCTTCTCCACCCACTCCACCCTGCCTGCACTCTTTTCTTTACTTCCCTAACACACTCTCCATTACTTTGCACTGTTGACCCCAGGTACCTGAACTCCTCCACCTTCTCCACCTCTTCTCCCTGCAACCGCATCACTCCACTGCCCTCCCTCTCATTCACACACATGTACTCTGTCTTACTCCTACTGACTTTCATTCTCCTTCTCTCCAGCGCATATCTCCACCTCTCCAGGCTCTTCTCAACCTGCTCTCTACTCTCACCACAAATCACAATATCATCTGCAAACATCATAGTCCAGGGAGACTCCTGTCTGACCTCGTCCGTCAACCTGTCCATCACCACTGCAAACAGGAAAGGGCTCAGGGCCGATCCTTGATGCAGTCCAACCTTCACCCTGAACCAGTCTGTCGTACCTACTGCACACTTTACTGCCGTCACACTGTCCTCATACATGTCCTGCACCACCCTCACATACTTCTCTGACACACCTGACTTCCTCATACAATACCACAACTCCTCTCTCGGCACCCTGTCGTACGCTTTCTCTAAATCCACAAATACACAATGCAGCTCCTTCTGTCCTTCTCTATACTTCTCCATCAACATCCTCAAAGCAAATAAGGCATCTGTGGTGCTCTTTCTCGGCATGAAACCATACTGTTGCTCACAGATGGTCACCTCTTCTCTCAGCCTGGCTTCCACTACTCTTTCCCATAACTTCATGGTGTGACTGATCAACTTAATTCCCCTGTAGCTACTGCAGGTCTGCACATCTCCCTTATGCTTAAAGATCGGTACCAGCACACTCCTTCTCCATTCCTCAGGCATCCTCTCCCCTTCCAGAATCCTGTTAAACAATCTGGTTAAAAACTCCACTGCCATCTCTCCTAAACATCTCCACGCTTCTACCGGTATGTCATCTGGTCCAACCGACTTTCCATTTATCATCCTCTTAATCGCTGCTCTCACTTCCTCCTTACTAATCCTATCTTCATCCTGCTTCACCAACTCCACATCCTCCAACCTTCTCTCTCTCTGATTTTCCTCATTCATCAGCTGCTCAAAATACTCCCTCCATCTTCTCAACACACTCTCCTCACTAGTCAACACATTTCCCTCTCCATCCTTTATTGCTCTAACTTGCAGTACATCCTTCCCAGCTCGGTCCCTCTGCTTGGCCAATCGGTATAAATCCTTTTCTCCTTCCTTAGTGTCCAACCTCTTATACAGTTCCTCATATGCCTTTTCCTTGGCTTTCGCCACATCCCTTTTAACCTGCTGCCGCATCTCCTTGTACTCCTGCCTACTTTTCTTATCACTCTGTCGATCCCACTTCTGTTTTGCCAACCTCTTTCCCCTAATGCTCTCCTGCACTTCCTCATTCCACCACCACGTCTCCTTGTCTTGCTTTCTATTTCCAGATGTCACACCAAGTACTTTTCTAGCTGCCTCCCTCATCACTTCTGCAGTAGTTGCCCAATCATCCGGCACCTCTTCACCACCACCAAGCCCCTGTCTGACCTCTTCCCTGAACCTCACACTACACTCTTCCTCCTTCAGTTTCCACCATCTTATTCTTCTTTCAAACCTTACTTTCCTCCTCTTCTTCTTCGCCTCCAAAACCATCCTACAGACCACTATCCGATGCTGTCTAGCTACACTGTCCCCCGCCAACACCTTACAGTCTCCAATCTCCTTCAGGTTGCATCTCCTACACAGAAGATAATCCACCTGTGTGCACCTTCCTCCACTCTTATACGTCACCCTATGATCCTCCTTCTTCTTAAAATACGTGTTCACCACTGCCATTTCCATTCTTTTAGCAAAATCTACCACCATCTGCCCTTCCACATTCCTCTCCTTAAAACCATACCTACCCATCACCTCCTCATCACCTCTGTTCCCTTCACCTACATGCCCATTAAAGTCTGCCCCAATCACCAATCGTTCTTTCCTAGGTACACCATCTACCACTTCATCTAATTCACTCCAGAATCTTTCTTTCTCCTCCATCTCACAGCCAACTTGTGGAGCATAGGCACTGATGACATTTATCATCATCCCTTCAACTTCCACCTTCACGATCATCACCCTATCAGAAACTCTCTTCACCTCCACTACACTCTTACTGTACGCTTCCTTCAGAATCACCCCTACACCATTTCTCTTCCCATCCACACCATGATAAAACAGTTTAAACCCACCTCCACCTCCCTTACTCCCTTTCCACTTGGTCTCCTGAACACACAACACATCTACCTTTCTCCTCTCCATCATATCAGCTATCTCTCTCCCTTTACCCATCATAGTACCAACATTTAAAGTACCAACCCGAACCTCTTCTCTCCTTCTCTGTAGACGCCTTCCTCCTCTCCTTCTCCTCCTTCGGCCAACAGTAGCCCAATTTCCACCGGTACCCTGTCGGCTAACGATACCTGTGGCGGTCGTTGTTAACCCGGGCCTCGACCGATCCGGTATGAAATTCTCATTTGTGATCCGCATATTTGATTTGGCACATGTTTTTATGCTGGATGCCCTTCCTAACGCAACCCTCCCCATTTACCCGGGCTTGGGACCGGCACTAAGAGTACACTGGCTTGTGCCCCCCTAACGGCTGGGTTCCAGGTCATGCTAGCTATTCAACAAAAATCTAACTAGCTAGCAGGCTAACATTTACACAATGTGTTTAGGTACCTCTTTAGCTTATCTAATTCTAACTAAGACAGTTTATTGTGTTAGTACACCCAGCATTTACTAATGCTAATGGAGAAATTTAATAAAAGAATGTTATAAACAGTAATGAAATGCAGCTAGTGAGCTATTATTTTCCTGCCTGTTTTGTGTTGTGCATCAAGTTATGTTTTAATCAGACATTTTTATACGTATTTATTGTATACCATCACCAGCATCTCTCACACTTTTAGTCTAAAACAAAAAACAAAAAACCCACAGCTAAAGTACAAGAACTAATATATCTCATGTATGTTTCACGAAATTTAGTTCAATTCGGTTTTATTTGTATAGCACTTTTAACAATGGACATCGTCCCAAACTAGCTTTACAGGTATAAACATTTTATGAAGTTTGAATTTATAAATGTAGTGCCTATAAATTTATTCTTCATAAGTTTATAAACCTTTTACAACATCAGATGTATAAAATGTAAAAGATCTTTGACTTAATTACAAATATATGGAAGTATAGAGGTAGCAAAATAAAATTCAAAAAGTAAATACAAAAAATACAAATGAATAAATACAAATAAAATTTAAATACTTATTTTGATACCATTTCTGCTTGGACATGTTAAACATATTAAATCAATATGGGTAATACGTTTTCATTTTGCAACTACTAAAGCATTAAAATTAGTATGTAAATTTACATATTAAAACTACTGTTGGAATGGCAAATGTAATTTATATAATGTCCTATTTATTGGCACCAAATGTTGCATATATGGTAATGAAAAATGTACATTTAAACACAGAAATAGATTTTAAATATAGCAATGCCATTTTGCATGTTATATTTTAAATACAATATTTCTACTTATATGCTTCCATACAAATTGTAATTGTACACAAATTGTTGTGGAATAAGAGGAATAAACCCTATCAGGAAAAGCCCTGACTGGGAAAACAGCACTGTTTTCCTATAACCAGTAATGGACAGTAACAAAGTAAATTAAAATTCATTACTGTACTTTTTAGTAGCTTTTTCCAAATATTTGTACTTTACAGAAGAACTTCCATTTAGGGAGACTTTCTCTTTAACTTTACTACATTTTAAAGTCAAATATATTACTTTTTACTTTACTATTTTTTACTTTTACTACAGCAGGCCACCAATCAGGGTTGTTTTGATTGACTCTTGGTGGTATCTACGTAGCATGAACATACATTTCAGGATCAGTTCAACAGCAAGCAGAACATTTAGAGAGGAATAAATGATGGAAGAATCTCCTGACTCGAACTTGCCAAAACACCCATGGCCTTGTTTGCACAATTTTCTTTTTAAGTAGTAGACAGGGGCACTTTTACTTTTACTGGAGGAATATTTTACCTCGTGTCATTATTATTATAATAATTTTTTTCATATTTTACCTCGTGTATCTCTCCTTTAACACAAGTTCATGGTTTGTTTACTTTGTCCAACACTGACAGCATGTGCAGGATGTTTGATTCTTTATATCATGTTTTTACTAAACTTTTGGCCAAACTAAAGAATTAATATTATGATTTTTCTTTTTTTAAAACAATTGACTAACAGTATTTTTTAGGAACTCTGCATTGTAAGAGTTATATGCACTTCATATGTAAAGTCATGTAGGTGGCCATGTCATTATTATCTGCCAGTCGCAGTACCCGGATGAGTCCTCAGCATCTGATTCGTCCAGACCTCCAGGCAACGGACTACAAATAGCGCATTCAGTCGTGACCTCTTCTCATTTTTTGGTATTTAAAAAACAAAACTGCATTTATATGGCGTGTTTCCAGCCCAGAAAGAAATCCGCGAACCGAATCTGATTAAATCCGACAGCTGAATTTGAACACAACACCAGGAGTGTTCGCCTTTTTTACTTCTATTCTTTTTGTCCTTGCGGTGCACCCGTAGGAGCGCGCCGGCCCCGGTAGGATCTGGTGTTTATTATAATCTTCATGTTGATGTCATGCGGTTTGTGTTATATACAGAATTAACACTGAAATCAGATCAGATCGTGTTTTCTTGACAATATTTCTATTTTTATATTATGACATTTATGATTATTTGCAATTATTTCGTATTCTAGGAACCATTTAAACATGTCCTATACATGTACTTTAATCTACAGCTGAAGCTTTCTGAATTAAATATCCCAGTAGTTGTGAAAGAGCTTTGGGTTAAAGTCTGATCTTGTAGTCAGGGATCTAACTACAAGTAAACAACTTATCAAAGATAATAATACCACCAGGCACACCCCTTTCTAGATGCCTCCAGCTTGGGTAGTGGTTTTAATTTACATGTAAATAACAGCAAACCAGAAATGATCATACTGTACATGATCAGAAAATGTTTTCATAGACCTCATAACCTGCCTTCATATAAGTCTTAAGTAGAGTTTGACCCTCGACTGATAACTGACTCATCTCTTTATTATGCCATGATCAGTGCCCTGAGTCAGAATAAACATGTGATGTGTTGCCACTGATGTGGATCAGATAAAGGCAGTGATGATGTAAAGTAGGAAATTATTTAAAGGGGATTTTACACCACAGTATTTAAGTATATAGTAAAGTTTAAACCTCCAAACAAGAAATATCCAAACTAGGGCTTGTAGGCCAATGATGGTGACCTGATTTCGATAGCTAAGGCATATATTAGAAGGGGGTGTGTTATTGACACCAATTTTTATCTGTAAATATGCATTTAACGGGACATTTTTTCATCTGCAAAAACTTGGTCAGTATCTACCTCTGTGTGCAAACTTTTAGTCTGGTGAACAAGCATAAACCGAGACGCAAACTGACCATTTCTTATGCGCACACACATTAATATACACCATTAAACAATAACACACTCTAATATACACCACTACACAATAACACACTAATATGTAATTAAACAATAACACACTTTAATATAAACATTACACAATAATACACAGTAATACAACTACTTTACAATAACACACTCTAATGTACACCATAACACAATAATACACTCTAATACAAACCATTGCACACTAGTACACTCTGATATACACCATTACACAATAACACACTCTAATATACACTAGTAAACACCACTACACTCTAATATACTCCATTAAACAAAAACATACTCTAATACACACCATTAAACACTAATACACTCTAATATAAATTATTACACAATAGACAATCTACTCAACACCATTAAACACTATTAAACTCTTATATACACCATTACACAAAAACACTAATATACACCATTACACACTAATACACTTAAATATTTTTTTTCAGTTAAAAGAATAAGGAGCAGCGTTTTGTATCTTATTAGAGGTCACTGATATAACAACAAACAGCTGTATAGTTTTATAGCTTGAATACAGGAGCCGTGTTTGGAATGAAACTATAGTAATACAAATTTTTTCAATGTACAATGTAAGTCTCATTAAACATTAAAATTAAAACATTAGTTGTGTAGATTACAGAATTGTGTTTTCACTGTATTTATTTCTAATGATTATAAATCATAAATCAGGAGAATTATGGTAACTTTCATTGTAATATGATACAATTTGGTCTAAATTGAGCCCTCAATCAAGTCAGATTTTTGGGCCTTCATAGGAAAAAGGGCAACTCTGTACTATACTGTATCTATAAACATTTTCAGAGATATTCAACATCACTACAGAAGCTGATTTCAAATTAGTTTGCGTTTTATGGTTTAATTGATTGCCTGCCTTTCCCTCTAATATTAGAATGAATTCCAGGTTTAGTTTGTAAGTTTGTTTGATTATATAAGAAAAGGACAAATGGAGGACAAAGAGGACTTGTTATCTCTGTAAGGTTGTGTGCTTTTAGACCATTACTGCCTTTCGAATAAAATATTATAGAAAAGGAAAAGGGGGAGGGGGGGGGGGTTAGAGAGACATGAGGAAATTTTTTTTTTTTATCAAATTTCACATAAAAATGGAAAAAAAGAGGAACAAATCGATGCAGAAAAGGGAAAAAGCTTAAAAAAGGAGAATAAAGAAGAGGAAAGAGAAGGAAGAGAAAATGAAAACCAGACTAAAATGTTTAATTGAGAAATAAATAATTGAAATGACAAAAAAAAAAATCATTTTGTAGAAGATATTATGGACATTTTAATTTGAACAAATACTTTAGAGTATTTCACAATGCAGTAATACAACAGTACAATGAGGAGTAAAATTCCAGTGGGCAAAAAATACTTAGTAGCTATAGTGATTGTGTCAAATGTAGCAAAAAACAAATAAAAACTATGCTATCCCCTGATACAATAAAACAAGGTCAGCATGAGCAGATTGTTGTTGTTTAAGAGGAATGAAGCAACTTGGAGTTTGCTGTAATTGGAAACTTGTTATCTTTGGGGTCAGAACGGTCATTGATGATCTATATTTCTGTCTGTCTTCTTATCTGTCTGAGACAACCTTTCTACTCACCCACCTTCTTGCATTAGCTTGACTTGAGAAGCCCCCACATGGACCACTGGCATAAGCTTTACTTAACTGAAACAAGACTGGTGAGGGCACCTTGTTGTGCTCAGTCCTGAGCTTGCCTTGAGGGGCCCCCTTGTAAAACCTTGGCATGAGCATGACTCGAGGAGCCTCCTAATGGGCCCCTAACTGGAATGTGGTTGGATTGGCCACCCTATCAGCCTCTTGCATGACCTTCTCTTAAAAAGGCTTTCTGGTTTAGCTAAATCTATCTTCCTCCTACATTCTAGGCCTGAGAGATGGGACGGTAGTCCTTCTTGTCCTCATGTCTTTGTTGATATGAAACAAAGAGACTAGTTATAAACTCCGTGCTCTAACACTAATTGAAGGATTCATATTTAAAATAAGAATGAATTAGTTAATGAAACCCAGACCAGATAAAGCAGAATGCACAGTAGTGAGGATGAAGAATAATGTGTGTATAATGTGTGCTAATTTGGTGTCAGGGACAAACAGGACAAAGGATGGACACACACGATGAGCCGTACACACCGGTGCGGTGTCACTGGTTCTACAAGCAGATGGCGGACGGCAAAGACTCTTGGAAACCATTCAGTAGCGAAGATTCGCAGAAGCTGGAAGAGGCTCACACACACGGTCTGCATGCAGATTTATAGTGTCTGGTGTGTTGCAATGTGTGTTCATTTGATAGGATTTTATAATGTATTTATAATGTACAGATGAACGCATTAATACACACATTAATATACACCATTACACAATACCACATTCTAATATACACTATTACACAATACCACACTCTAATATACACTATTACACAATACCACATTCTAATATACACCACTACACAATACCACATTCTAATATACACCACTAAACACCAATACACTCTAATATACACTATGACACAATAACACAATCTACCATACACCCTTAAACACTAACACACTCTAATATACACCATTACACAATAACACACTCTAATATACACTATTACACAATACCACACTCTAATATACACTATTACACAATACCACATTCTAATATACACCACTACACAATACCACATTCTAATATACACCACTAAACACCAATACACTCTAATATACACTATGACACAATAACACAATCTACTATACACCCTTAAACACTAACACACTCTAATATACACCATTACACAATAACACACTCTAATATACACCATTACACAACACCACATTCTAATATACACCATTACACAATACCACATTCTAATATACACCACTAAACACCAATACACTCTAATATACACTATGACACAATAACACAATCTACTATACACCATTAAACACTAACACACTCTAATATACACCATTACACAATAACACACTCTAATATACACCATTACACAACACCACATTCTAATATACACCATTACACAATACCACATTCTAATATACACCACTACACAATACCACATTCTAATATACACCATTACACAATACCACATTCTAATATACACCACTACACAATACCACATTCTAATATACACCATTACACAATACCACATTCTAATATACACCACTAAACACCAATACACTCTAATATACACTATGACACAATAACACAATCTACTATACACCATTAAACACTAACACACTCTAATATACACCATTACACAATAACACATACCAATGCACTCTAGTACACATGCTCATTCACAATAATACACACTCTACTACACTCACGGCACAAACACTGCATGGTAACACACACTAATATGTCAACACACAGCAGTACACTCTGACCCTCACCAACAAACATACACACACACACACACACACACACACACACACACACACACACACACACACACACTGTAAACTGTAGATATACACTAATATACCCTAACACATTATAACACACCCTAATAAAAAGTATTAAGTAATTCTATTAAACACCACTACAACTAACTACAGCTAACACACACCAACCTGTTGACTTGTGTGTATGTGTGTGCATGTGTAGGTGCTGACGATGAGGTGGTGGTGGCCACGGAGGGCAGGCGCTATGATGTCAGGTTGAAGGAGCGACGCCGTCATGCCATTTATTGGGATCAAGCCCCATCTGAAGTGCGAAGATGCTCCTGGTTTCACAAAGGCAACAAGGAGGTGTTCTACACACCCTACACCGAGGAGATGAGCGAGCTGCTGGAGGTCAGCTTGTTTTTTTAATCGAGTTGTGTATGGGACTCGATTATACAATATTACACTCAATTTAACATATGAACATAAAACAGCAGACTTCTACAGTCTCCAAGACTTTAGATGGGAAAAGTGTCTTTCTTAATTCAGGAAATTCCCATAACCCTTTGAAGCAACCTGTATTTCTGCATTAAATCTCAGAAAAGATGGTCTGATCTTTATGATCAAACCCATTCCCTTTAACTTAATGACTACATTTTATTTAAAGACATTAATAAAGAGTGTCAAATAAAAGTGTGTCAACTGGTTTCATTAAAAACAGTACATTGTTGCGCCAAACATTTTCTGTACCTTCTGATCAGGTTTGCACAACATTTAGGATAAATTTTGCACCAAGGTGATACCTCCACCATGCTATACAGTCTGTACCTAGATGACACACATCTTGTATATTAAATGTATAATAATCATGTTTCAACAGGACTCCTACATGATCTCGATGTCCCTCAATGAATGGAAAAGAAACTTGTATCTGCCTACAGGGGAAACAGTAATTCTTCACAATCCTAAGGTATTTTTTAAATCTGTTGCAGTAACATACTGCCTCCTACAGGGAAAAGTGTGAATTACACATTACATTTTGTAGACATTATGTTTTTCAGCGTTTCAATTCCACCATTGTAGTCCTAAAAGGACTTTCTTTCCTGTTTTCTCGTGATTTCGACTTAATTTTCTTATGATCTGGACATAACAAAAGTTATTTTCTCGTGATCACGTGCCCACTGCCACAAATGGTTATGCTTATTATCCATGATGCCAGCCTCTAGAACAGGGGTCACCAACCTTTTTCAAACTGAAAGCTACTTCTTGGGTACCAATTAATATGAAGGACTACCAGTTTGATACTCACTTTTGAAATAACAAATTTGCTCAATTTACTTTTAATTATATGTTATTATCAATAATTAATTATATTTATCTATATTTAGTCATCTATATTTTAATATTGTCATTTTCAAATTCACACCAATGCAAATGTGATTTAAAAAAGAATAGCAAAAAAAATAAAAATAAATTAGATGCAGCTCACTGGTAAGTGGCGCTATGGTGAGCTATTTTCAGAAAAGGCTTGAGGGCGACTCGTGTGGTCCTTGCGGGCGACCTGGTGCCCGCGGGCACCATGCTGGTGATCCTTGCTCTGAAACATGCTCTTATGCTAAATACACAGAAATATTAAGTACTGTTTATGAGGAAACCATGTTTATTATGTTGAGATCACAAGAAAATTTAGATGTGATAATGAGAAAAAAAAGAAAGAAAAAAAAAACTGAATTATCATGCATGGCCTCTTAGGACTTCTTTAATTCCACTCAGGACAGCATTTAACCAGAAACCCTAATTAATCTGCTGTCTGTGTGTATTCCACCAGCTGATGACTCAGCACCAATCCTTTTCATTTGACTGTCCACCGTCTCCAAGCGAACGAACACAACACAGGACACTAAAGAGAGGAGTGGAGAATATTCCAGTGGAAATCCCACAGGGTATGTGTAAACTTTTGATAACTATATACATCCATCTGTGACTCGTCTTTTACCCAAAATGTTTTTCTCTATCAAATAATAAATGCCTTGGTACACACTCAGCCTTTTGGGGTTACACTATTTGCATACAATATTTCGATGCATCATTGCTTGTAAAAAATAAAATAAAAATGAATGAATAAAAATTAGTCTGGGTTAGTCTGTCTCACGATTGCACAGACTATTTAAAAATTATTATTATTTTTTTTCTGAAATGCATTTAACTACAAAACCCTTCTTTTGTGTATGTGTGTGTTGTGCAGGAGAACCAGACACTGTGGATCACTTGGTGTTCATGGTTCATGGTATTGGGCCAGCATGTGATCTACGTTTAAGAGGAATCGTGCAGTGTGGTGAGATTACACATGGATACAAACACTTCACACTCACCACACGATGATGGACTGTATTCCTCTTCCTGTTCAGTCAGTCTGTTTATTGAGACAACTGAAGATAGATTAGATTAGATTAGATTAGATTAGATTAGATTAGATTAAATTTACTTTATTGTGATTGTCTAGAGATCAAGTACAGGGCCAAACAAATGCAGTTAGCATCTAACCAGAAGTGCAGATAGCAAATGTGTGTGTGTGTGTGTGTGTGTGTGTGTGTGTGTGTGTGTGTGTGTGTGTGTGTGTGTGTGTGTGTATGTATATATATATGTATGTATATATATATATGTATGTATATATATATATTACAAATGTGAAATGTAATGTTAAACAGAAGTATATTATTCTGTAGAATATTAGTGACTATAACAGTGCGAAAAGGTAACATGAGGTAGAATGTTGTAATTTGTGCAACAGTAAGAGGCAGTAACAGTAAGAGGCAGTAACAGTAAGAGTCAGTAACAGTAAAAGGCATCGTGGGGAAACAATGTAAGTGAACAGTATGGTGATATGTTAATGTATAGTGCAGTCTCAAATAAATGTCATAAATTCCTGAAATCATACTGTAAAAAGTGTTGAAATGCAAGAACGGAAAAATGTAGTATATTAAATAGTGGTCTATGTACCACAATAAAAGTGGTATGTGGAATGTTCTATTAGCAAAAGACATACGGTAGTTTACTGAGCGCATTACTTTCTTTCGCTTTTCAGTCAACGAGTTCCGCAGCGCTGCTCATACCCTCATCAAAAGTCATTTCAGCACCAGTGATGAAAACAAGGCTGTGGGTCGAGTGGAGTTTCTGCCTGTTAACTGGCACAGAGTTCTGCATGGAGAAAGCACAGGGGTTGACAGGTTCAATAGTTTATATTGATGAATGTATTAGTTATCAAACAGGAAACAGTAATTAATTAAATGCTAATAAATTAAAAAAAGCACATTTTTATCTTAATTTGACTGAATAAAACACTCGTTTGCAGAGATATGGAGCGAATCACTTTGCCCAGCATCAGGGGCCTGCGCCAGTTCGCTAACGACACAGTGTTGGACCTGTTCTTCTACAACAGTGCCACCTACTGTCAGACCATTTTGGACACAGTAGCCTCAGAGATTAACCACCTATACTACATCTTTCTCCAAAGAAACCCACAATTCACTGGAGCCGTGTCAGTGGCAGGACACAGTCTGGGTCTGTATAACAACTTTACACAAATACTTTACACAACCTGAGACTGTAAAGCTACTTAATGTAAAATACTTTACACAACCTGAGACTGTAAAGCTACTTTACGTAAAAAAGATTTTACACAGCCTGAGACTGTAAAACAACTATACACAAATACTTTACACAGCCTGAGACTGCAAAGCAATTTACACAAATACTTTACACAACTTGAAACTAAAAAGCAACTTTACACAAATACTTTACACAACCTGAGACTGTACATCAGCAAATACTTTAGCCTGAGACTGTAAAGCAACTTTACACAGCCTGTGACAGTAAAGGCATTTTACAGAATACTTTAAACAGTTTGAGACTAAAAATGCAAATATTTTACATAGCTTAAGACTGTAAGCAACTTTATGCATGCCCTTTACACAGCCTGGATGTGTTAGGCAACCTTACATAGCTACTTTTCACAGCTACCAAAAACATTTTTTTAACTATGCCTAGGTATGTAAAGAAAGCTATTTTACACATAACCTAATTAAAGCAAGTTTATAAAAAAACTTTACACAACTTGGCTCTGTAAATTTAAATTATATAGTAACTTGATAACTGTAAACTGTTTCCAGCATTTAGCTTTAATATGCACTTTATTGTTTTAACTTATAAAATGATTTTTCCCATTAGGTTCATTAATCCTATTTGACCTGCTGACTAATCAGAAGACAGCAGCAGAGAGCAACAATGCAGCACAGGTTGTTACAAAGCTCACTTTTAATAATTATGTTGTTTCACCCTTCTTACATTTTACTACATGGCATGGAATAATAAATTATATTGTGTACCAGTCATTAACACAATAAATGTTTAAAAAAGTGACCACTTTGTCTGAATTTTCGTTTGCAATCCAGGATGGAAAGTATGAGGAGCAGTATGAAGCCCTGTGCTCTTTGTCAGTCTCAGACTGCAATTCCTGTGAGAGCCTAGAAGAGGTGCTAACGAGCATCGGCCTGAAGGAACATCTCAAAATCCTACAGAGGGAACATATGGACATGGAGTCTCTGGTGTGTGTTTTTAACTCAAATGCTGTCCACACACTTTGCTTAGGCCATGTGAATTATTCCTGATTTATTCCTGGTTTATAGATGCCACCATCAATTTTTTTTAGGTACAACTTTTGAATAATTCCTGCTCTTCACTCTTGTTAATAAAGCATCAGTCTCAGAAGGTGCACCCATATCCAAACAGGCATTCTGGACCATGAGTAATTTTTCTAGATTCAGTTAATTAATAAGTTTTTGCAAAGGTCATGGTTTAACACATTTTTTTTTTATATATATATTGTCGATAATCTATGTAAGAAAATTTAAAAGAGAGAAAAGAGAACACATAGATTAGCATAATAATAAAAGCAATTTTAACTATTAAAATAAATTACAATTAAAATAGTGTATGCAGTACACTATATGGATAAAAGTATAGGGACACCTGACTTTCCCAGCCATATGTGGTTCTATGTGGTTCTTTCCCAAACTATTATTGCAAAGTTGAAAGCACACATTTATATATTATGTCTTTGGATGTGGTAACATAAAGATTTTCCATTCACTTGAACTAGGAGACCCAAACCTGTTCCAGCATGACTATGCCCCTGTGTACAAAGCAAACTCCATGAAGATATACTTTGCATGGGTTGGATCCTGCCATAGATCTCTGACCTCAACCCTAATGAACACCTTTGTGATAAATGTGAACACTGACTGCACCCCAGGCCTCCTCACCTCACATACATCAGTACCTGACTTTACTAACACCCTTGTGTCTAAATGAGAACAAATCTTTACAAGCACACTTTAAAAACTAGAATAACCTCCTCCCAGAAGAGTGGAGGGAATTATAAAAGCAAATTAAGACTAAATGTTGGATGTGATGTACAAAAAGAAAATACTATACTTATGACGAGGTGTCCGCAAACTTTTGGCAATATATTGTACGTGTTACTATCTAAATACAATATGATCAAGCAGTGTGATAACAGCAGTTGGTTTAATATACCTAAACACAGGATCTGCCTAATAATTACTTATTCTTTCAGATGCTGTGCTCTGAGAGAGACCTGAGAGATCTGGGAATCCCTCTCGGACCTTGCAAAAAGATTGTGAACTGTGTGAATAAATGGAAGGTATTGACTGCTGCATGTTCTTTATTAATAAAAGTAAAATAGAAGTGTGAATTTCAAACAAAATTTTGAAAGATAAGTAAATGTAGCACATTATTTTAGCATAAAGAAAAATATATATATTTAAAAAATATATAAATATATTTTTAAATATAAATATATATCTCTGCTATATATTGTAAATGATAGACTATAAGTCATAGCCTGCTTTTCATATAACACATTTCATCCCGAATAATTTGTTGTGTTCTGGTAAGAATTATATCCGACTTCCTGCCAGACTGTGTGGCGCTGCAGAGTGTTTGTCTGGAAGTTAGCACTGATACTGGACCATTGTCTTGAGGTGAGGCGAGGTGTGTTTTTTGTCCTGACCCTGACTTTCCTCTCACTGATCCAGCACAGATCTGTGGCCCACACCGGAAAACATTCCTCTCGTACAGAAGAGAAAGATTCTTCTGAAATTCAAAGTCTCATTCAAGAGAGTCGGCCGAAAACCAGCGCCGTTGACTATCAGCACTTCGATGTGGGGATTGGCCAGGTGCTAATATTATATTGGTTATGGTAGTAAAGCAAAGAAAAGGGTTAATCCAGAGAGAAAATGATAATATTCTCAGAAAAAGTACACCAGTGAATGAAAATGCTATATCATTGATGTCTCCATGCAGGTTTCTATTAATTACCCTCAGCTCAGCTTCCATCCCCAGGCCTTCTTTGCCTTCGGCTCTCCTATTGGCATGTTTCTGACTGTCCGTGGCCTTAAGAGGATTGATCCAAACTACAGCTTCCCCACCTGCAGCAGCTTCTACAATGTCTTCCATCCTGTGCGTCTTGACTAAAACCACTTACTCGCATCAGATTGTTGTTGTTTTTCATTAATAAAACTTTAAAGTACTACAGTGTAAAGAAAACCAAGCAATGACTTGTCTAGTTCATTCAGGAATTTTATTGTATCACTAAAAATACTAATAATAATATTCATAAAAAAAAATATATATATATATATATATATATATATATATATATATATATATATATATATATATATATATATATATATAAAATATAATATAAAAAAGTGGTTAGTGGTTAAGGCATTGGACTTTGTGAGTTCAAATTCCAGCGACACAAAGCTGCCAGTTCTGGGCCCCTGAGCAAGGCCCTTAACCACATAGCTGCTCAGTTGTATGAATGGGATAAATGTAAGTGGCTCTGGATGAGGGAGTCTGCCAAAAATGTAAATAGCATGTAATATTTTGAATAATATTGGCGTTTTTTTACTTGTTTAATAATCCTGGTAATCCCCAAGCAAACGTTTGGCTAATGGATTTATTTAATTTTAGAATTTGTTTATTTAATGAACACTGTTTAGCTGAATCAGGTGCTAAAATGTGCTCATGATTTTTTGCAGTTGGACCCGGTAGCATACAGGATCGAGCCCATGATTTTGCCTCCCGACGTAGAGGTAGCACCCATGCTGATGCAGCATCACAAGGGCAGGAAGAGGATGCACCTGGGTAAATACTTACCTGGCAGGGCAAATACTATGATCAGGGAGGTGGTTTGCCCAAACTGAGGCTCAGCCATTGAACTCATTAACTGTGCTGACCTTCTGTGAATTCTGTGAAATGTGAGACCACTTAATTTCTGGTTACTTCATTCACATGCTCCCCTTTCTTGTTTTCTTTCTTTTAAAATGTTTACCTTCTTACTAATAGTTACTTTCATAGAAAAATGTCTTTTAAACATGAGTTTAAGTGTGAATTTGAGTACAGTGTAAATGTGAGTATAAAGTAAGAGACTGAGTACAGTGTGAGTTTGATTTACATTGTGGATTACAGTGTAAATGAGAATGTGTTGTGTTCTGTACAGAGCTGAGGGAAGGTCTGACGCGTGTCGGCTCAGACCTGCTGGGGTCTTTGAGGACAGTGTGGCAAACTTTCTCCCAATTTCCTGTTCCGGCACTGGCTGAGGGAAATGACATGCCTACAGCAGTGAACACCGCAGAGGAAATGGAAAGTGAGTCATCAGATTCCACACTGTGTGTGTGTGTGTGTGTGTGTGTGTGTGTGTGTGTGTGTGTTGGATGTCATGGATTTGCATTGGGTTAGTATGAAAAAAAATACACTATATATTATTACTATTATTACATTTAAAATACACTATATGATCAAAAGTATCGGGACACCTGACTTTTCCAGCCAGATGTGGTTCTTGTGCCAGATATTTTGGAGGCTTTTATTGTCATTTCTACACAGTGGTACACAGTACACAGTAAAACGATGTTCCTCCAGAACCCTGGTGCTAAATCCTGTTCCAGCATGATGATGCCCCTGTGAACACAGCCAGCTCCATGAGATATGCTTTACATGGGTTAGAGTGTAAATGTGCAGAGGAGGGACATGAATTATATTGGTAGAAGAATGCTGAGGATGGAGCCACCAGGTAGGAGGAAAAGAGGAAGGCCAGGGAGGAGATTCATGAATGTGGTGAGGGAAGACATGCAGGTAGTTGGTGTGAAAGAGGCAGATGTAGAGGACAGGGTGGTATGGAGACGGATGATCCACTGTGGCGACCCCTAATGGGAGCAGCCGAAAGAAGAAAAAGAAGAAGAAGAGTGAAAGCTCTGACCTTAACCCTATTGAACACCTTTGGGGTGAATTGGAGCACTGACTGCAGTACCCTCACCTATATCAGAACCTGACTTTACTAACAACCTTGTGGCTAGACGAGTGATGTCCACAAATCTCCTCAAGCACACTTTAAAATCTAGTGGAACATTTTGAAATGAGTGGAGTCTATTATAACAGCCAATCGGGAAAAAAGCACATACAAATCTAATGGTCAGGTGTCCACAAACTTTTGTCCACATGGTGTGAAATAACTAAGTGAGGTCTAGTTGGCTTCTTTAGTGCACACTACAGCAAAGAGACAACAAACCAGCACTGAACGTAATCATGCTGTTCAAATTAATTATTACATACTGCTGCTTTAATAAGAAATGTTTCTATTTTTCAGCCTCACCACTGGAACAGGATGAGAAAAAAATGATCCAGGTGGGGAAGCTGAACGGTGGCCGGCGCATCGATTATGTCCTTCAAGAGAAACCGATCGAAAGCTTTAATGAGTATCTGTTTGCCATTCAGAGTCACCTGTGCTACTGGTGAGAGAATCAGAGACACACACAGGCACATACAACACACAACATCCATCACATTTGTACATCAGGGTTCAGATATACATTGAAACACTTGTTTTCTGTAAATACTATTAAAAATGAGTTGCATTAATGACTTTTTTCTGTTGCAGGGAGTCCGAGGACACAGCTTTGCTGGTTCTTAATGAGATTTATGGGAATGATAATTGTAAATCTCCTCAGCAGTAGAGAACCAGAACCGGGCTGCCTAAGCTAAGCAAAACTCGTTCTCCATGGTCAGGTTTACATGTCATCGATTAAAGGTGCAGTTTGTAATTACACAGACCCATTATAATAATAGTAACTACATTTAAAAAATGCCTGTGATTTGTTATATGGCTATGCACAAGCTAGTTTCTTCAGTAGATAGATGTTTCATATTTCTTTCTGGCCCAGAATTGGATCCACCCCCATGCCATTACTCAAGTTTATGTGCTTTAATCTCAATTAGCCCTGCATTAAAAATGACAAACTGCACCTTTAAACTAGCAATACACAACTTTCAGTCCTCAAGGACCCGGTGCTTTATGGTTTCCATACTACATGTATGTACCAGGTACCATGTACCATACTACCTGTACCAGGTGAGAGTAAACGCACAAATTATTTAGTGATTTAGAAACATACAGGACTGCATTTACATTTAAAGGCCAAGTTTAATTACATGTTGGTTGCCTCAGATTTGTGCCACGTTCACAGCAAGGCCAGTCATTTTTTTCAGTTTTATTAGCATATATAATAATAAATAATAGTTTCACATCCCCAAAATGTTGTCCAGGGTAGAGAGGGAGAGGAGTGATATGTGAAAACTAGTATAATGGAGAGGAAGTGGATTTGATATGCCTTCATTGGAACTGGTCCTTCCTTGTTTTCAAGTTGTTAGGCAAAACATTTTTCTGTGAAAGTTGAAATGACCTGGCTAACACAGAAAGACAAAAGATAATTATGTGATTAATGTCACCTGACAGGACCTTTACATTGACTAGCTGGCAAAGAGTATTTTTAGCTAGCTGGCTAAGAACTAATTCTTGTGAAATGTGTGCTAAATATTTCTACATTAAAAGATTATTTTCCCAATTTTTTTTGTATTACAAAATAACTAAATGCTAAATGTTAGGGTCATGGTATCTATATGTAAATGATTGTACCTGGTGTGGCTAGTCTTGAGGCATTTCAGAATCTCACCAACAAAACAACAAATTCAGTGTATTTTGCCTGTGGCTCCATTTCAAACAATGTAGTTAACAGTTATAACAATATTTATTTTTCATTTTCTTGTGTACCACCTGTTTCACAGACAGTTTATACCTTATCTGTATTGCAGTTTCAAGTTTGGAGGCTGTGGCTATGACCCAAAGCATGCTGACACACCTGCTACATGTTACAATAGTACACTAGTTTATAATTATTAAATTGTAAATTAGCGCACGTTGGTTCTTTTGGGACTGTGCACTGACTGTTTCAGTGTAAAAAAAAAGTTACAGCTTCATTATGGCCTTATTTTGTTGTTTGAGTGGAACCAGGTGTATGAGTTAAGGAAGGGTTAATTATCTGATGAGGTGTGTGAGATGTGTTAAACCAAAAGTAAATTGCATATACATTGCATATATAATATTATATAAATTGTTTCATATCGTGCACTACCCAGGGCACCAGAGCGAGCGATTGTATTCTGGATTAAATTAAAGTAACGTTTTAATTATCATTACCATTACAAATATTTGTAGTGTTTGAATTATAGACATTTTCTGTTGCCAGTTTCAGCATTTTTGTTCAAATATTTTTGGTAGCATCTGGGATGTGGTAACTCAGTATTTAAGGTTCTAGTTAACCAGTTTCACCACTGTTGGGCTAAATCCTTAACCCCTTAACTACTCTGTGTATAACTGAGATAATTGCTAATGCTCTGGATAAAAATTATTGCAAGTAAATTTTAATCTACACTGGTCTAATGTAAAAAGGTGTCTACGAGAGCCCTCTGACTGGAAGCTGTGATGTTCTGTGTGTTCTGGCAAATTTCCTTCAGATCCAGCATGGACCTTTTTGCTAAAGCAGCTCTTCTGTGAAATCAGACCAAATGAGGCCAGCCTTTGTTCCTTACACACATCAATAAGCCTTGCATTTCCTTGACCCTGTCACTATTTCACTGGTTGTCCTTCTTTGGACCACATTTGGTACTGATCACTGCTTACTGGGAACATCCCACAAATCTTTGACCCAGTAATATAGGAATCACAATCTGTCACTCAGATTCCTACACTTGCCCATTTCCCCTGCTTCTAACAGATCAACTTTGAGAACTGACTGTTGACTTGATATATCTAATATATCCCACCCCTTCTCAAATAGAAAATATTGCACTATGGTCTAAACATATTCAGTTACATAAAGGGTCTTCTGTAAAATAACACATATGATTCACTTCATCAGCTCATTAACACCTCAGTTTATATAAAATATATGTTTTAGAGAAAGAAGGTGAAGAATTTCATTATTTAATTATAAATTATTACATTTAAACCACTGTTTTAACTCTTTAACTTGATCAAATAAAGGATGTTTACATATTAATGTTTTGTTTTATTAAATATTTTAATGTCATCATATTCAAATAAATATTTTTTACACCTACATTGTCTCGATGTCTCCAAATCTGACACACCTGTGTTACACATGATACACACCTATAGAATTGTGTTTTCTAGTGAAACTCGACACTGTCTTGAGGCTAATATTGAGTCAAATGAGTGCTCTTGAACTAGTCATAAACAATTTTTTTGACTCAATACTAGTCTCAGCCTTTGAGTTGTCTTTTTTCAGTACCACCCAAAACCACAATGGTATTTCATTGAACAAATACATTCTAATGTTCCTACTACAGTACAAATAAAAATGCTCAAAATGATATTGCACTAGTATTGTGTACGTAGCTGTAGTAGTTTTGAGAGAGTTGTATGAACCAAACCAATTTAAATCCATTATATGCAAATCTTTACAAACTTTGTATTGCTTTTTTCTTAAAAATGAATTTTTTGTTCAGTAATACAAACTAAAAGGTAGTGGCACAATGCAGCACTTTCTAGAAGAACAGGATGCTTAACATGTGCTCTGTGTGTGCTGTAGATCTGTTTGTACAAAAGGATAATCAAAATAGATGAAGTTTTTTAGTTAATTGAAGATGAATTTAACGTCAGATTTCTTTTTTTTATTTTTATTTTTTTATACCCGGATGAGGCGGTGAGATCTGATTGGTTGAAACGTCTAGCGCAGTGCCTAGAAATTCACAAACGAATTGCAATTTATAATATTTCTGTCATTTTCGGAAAAATATATACATACTTTTTTACAAGCAATTAAAACGTAGAAGGTAATCAGATAACATTTCGGAGCGCGGATCAGATTTTTGAGATCAGATATTCGTTCATTCATTCATTCATTTGATATAGAGTGATGGCGCAGTTACAGCGTGTAGGTTTAAAGCCCTCCTTTTCCTTTTCTCCATCTGCCCTCCTCCTGAACTCCCTAAAAGTTTCTCACTCACTCACTCCATCCCAAACCGGACATTTAAACAGCTGGAATAAAGTCTTTTACATTATTTATATTTTGGGATAAATCCACAAACACAGCTGTGACCGATCAGAGGTGAGTGAATAAAACTATTCCAGATGTTCCCATTGAACATCCTCTGTTATCTAATCACACTTTCAGACATTTAACTAGTAAAAAAGGAATCGTTTTTAATCAGTCTTTATATTCTTGGTTTGTCCACTTAATGCAGTTTAAATAGACTTAATGATTGAAACGGTACTTGAAAACCGCGATACCAATATCACGATTTCCGATATAATAAGACTGAAAAACGTATTAACTCGGTTTCTGTTGTCCGTGAATGTTTCTACGGATTAAAGCTCACCTGCGTTACAGAGTAACCCTGTTCATCTGGGGGGGGGGGGGGGGGGGGGGGGGGGGATATGATAATGCTTCTTTTTCTAATCCTGTGATTCGAAAAGGTTTTGTAAAATGATAGGATAAGCAATTATGCTCATATGTCAAGTTTTATTAGATACTCTGAATATAATCATGTCCAAAAATATTACAAAAGAGTTTTTTCAGATTAGATAATAAAAAATAAACTTAAAATCAGCATGATCTGAGCTTCTGCAGAAAAAAAATTATTAAAAAAAGTGATTTTTGTGATTTTTTAAATAAATATCAATGAACTAAGTTGATATTAGCTGCTGGTTTAACTTGATGTCAGTTGTAAACACCAAATGCACGATACAGCGTATCCCATGCCCTTTTAATGTCCCATGTACTACTTATTTTTCAATTTTTATCATTCTATATAGTTTCTTTCGGCTTCTCCCGTTAGGGGTCGCCACAGCGGATCCTCCGCACGTTTGATTTGGCACATGTTTTACGCTGGATGCCCTTCCTAACGCAACCCTCCCCAATTTATCCGGGCTTGGGACCGGCACTGAGAGAGGCTGGGGATGGTTCCCTGACCGGGAATCGAACCCGGGTCGCAGCGGTGGGAGCGCTGCATCTTAACCACTAGACCACCAGGGGACATTTTTATCATTCTAACAACTTTATTTTATTTACCTGGTGTAAATCTATCCTGCTGACTAAAACCTACCAGTACATTACAAACCATCATCTGTTACCCATTAAACCATTTTAAAATTCGGTAAAAAATTGGGATGTTTAATGGCATGCTAATGGTCTTAAGTGTTAGTACTTTGTATAAGAATGTTGTGATGTAAGAATGGAGTAATGGCCCAAATAGCTGGATACTGTTGTCTAGCCAGAGGTCTGTAAATGGTCATCATGATCACTTACACCTTTGCTTAGTATTCTTATAAGCGTTATCATCCAGACTGTCGGGTGATACGGTTGTTTAAATGGTAATCATGGTCGCATACACCTTTAGTCAGAGATGGTCCTTGATGTCCTGTTGGAGCTCATATACTTACAATGATTAAATGTTATTTAGCTGATTTTCTACACACATAACGACCTCTATGATATTAAAGCCATTTTTTGGATGAGCTCATTCTGACATAGAGCTAGGGTTGGACTCTGGGATGAGGCAGTCTGTAATTTCTTATAAAATACCTGCAGCAGTGACAAGAAACAAAAGTACTGTATGAGCTGAACTAGTATTGAACTAGCTTTACTAAATTAAAACTAGGTTATTGTAGTTCAGTTCTTCCCTGCTCTGATTCATTTCCTGGTTTGTATGCTGTGTTTGACATGGCTTCTGTTCTTCTTGTCAGAAAGCTCGAGACGTAGCCACTGTAATTTATGAAATGCTTTTGCCTTTTGAGGAAAAAATGAATGTGCACGTCCTTGTCTGAGAGAGATCTGTGTGGGAACGGTTCAGTTTGTATAAACTCACAGTAACCCAGACACGGAGTTTACATCATGTTCTTTTTTAGCCGAGAGGAAAACCCCAGTACAGAGGCTGATGTGCCAATATTCGGTCATACCATACACAACAATATTCAACAAGCATTGTTACAATACTTTTATCGTGGGACGACTCACACAAAAAATGCTTTATTTTGGGTACGTGTGTAGGAGTTGAAGATTGAATTTTTATGTTCAATGGTGGGTGAATGTGAATGAAAAATAAATTGGAATCAGGATGGTTTTGACCTCCAGGTGTACTCACACAAATGTCATTTGTCTTGGTGACAGACTAGATGTAGTATAGAAAAATTAAAGAGTCTTGTGTATTTAATTTACCCATCTTGTGCCTACCCTTCTGATAAAAAAAAAAGAAAGTAAGAACAATAGAAACAATCACAGAAAATGTTATAGTTATAACTAATTGTGCAATTACAAAACATCATTTGTTAACCAATAACACCAATACCAAAGTTTTCAGTTCATATTGTGTGTTGTGTACATCATCGAATCATTATTATCAAACCATTGTAGAAATGTATTAAAATCTGGATGTTTAATGACATCCCAATGGTCCCTAATGATGTCCACTAGATACCAACATGAGAGCTACAACTTCACAAAGGTGTTCGGTTGCTTCTTAATAATATTAGACATAAAATGCGACCACTAAATGATAACAAATTGCCAGTAGAGATCCACAGGGACCATTAAAATCCAATACAAATTCCAATTATAGCTTATAAAAATAACCATTACAAATTCCACAAGGGTTTCTATTGTGTGGTGTGTTTTATGCAGTGTGGTAACTTAGTTAATAATGTGCATGGATTTTGATTTTAAAACTTTAAACTGTACCCTAAAATGAGGAATGTGTAATAACGTATGGAATTTTCACATACTTACAGATAACACATAATTTCAACATAGAAGATTTGTTTAAATGATAAACACACCTGTGACATATTTTTTCAACAAGTTACACATCATATAGCCTTATCAGGCCTTTTGTCCTGCCTTGTTTTGGGGATTTCATTGACTGAGAAGTCTTGACACATATTTTCATGTACTTTTAAATGTAGCAGAGGACAAAAATTAAATTCAGAAAAACACTTGTCTTGTGTTTTCTCCCTAATTGAGAGATTATACTAATTATGCTGAGGTAAACATCTGCGAGCGTACAAGCTTTATTGCGCTAATTTCTTAAATCCTCCCCTGAGGGAGTGAGAAACATTCTTGTAATAATTATTCCACATGCTGTTCAGAGTTCAAGAAAGTCTAGGTGAGGTAAACATCACCACGAGTTTCCTCTTTCGTGCTAAGCGGTGTGAATGTGTTTATGAAATCACAACAAGATTTCACTTTACTGGTTCACTCCTGGTCCAGGACTTAATATTTCAGCATTAATTATTATACAATAGCCTTTATTTGTTAATTATTTATTATTATTGTCTTGGCATATCCCAGCTGGTTTGGAATCTGGGGTCAGAACCCAGGGTCAGCTGTAATACAGCGCTTCAAAGCACAAAGGTTTAGGGCCTTGCTCAAGTGGCAGCTTGGCGATGACCTTCAGATCAGTAACTCAGCGTCTTAACCACTAAAATGCCACTACCACTAATTGCAGGTTAGCAGCCTCTGCTGGGTGTCATTTTCAAATCCTGTAGCGTCTTTATAATTTTATCAACACATCTGAGGAAAACATTCATATTCCATATCACTGGGTGTTGTTTTCACTGTAAGTCTACCTTCTACCTTGTAAGAGTAAAAGTCTTATTGGGTGTGTGCTAGCTAGCAACACCATTAGCCTCAAATGTTAGCTAGCATCCTGTCATTGTCTATGTTTTATTTGTGTTAAAGATACAGATTTATTTCCTAATATTTGTCATAACTGCTGATTTGACTTAACAAAAAGCCCATTAAAACAACACACACACACACACACACAAACACACACACACACACACACACACACACACACACACACACACACACACACACACACACACACACTGTTCTTGTGCATGTGTATTTGTTCAAAATTCCCCTGAGTTTAAGAGCCATTTTTGATCTTTAAGCTTTCTCAAAGGCCTTCGCTGTACGTTGTCACTCTGAACGTTCTTTTTGACACGGCTTCCTCCCTTAACACCCTCAAACACAGAAGCTATTGAACGCTCATCCAAGTTCCAACAAATTCCTTAGAAATCTGAGTGTAAAATCTTGCATGTGCATTGCATCATTTCTTTTTTTTCCCCCTGTTGTTTGCTAGGACTTGCCCATTGCTAGGACATTGTGTTCAGAAGGTTTGTACCGGCTCCCTACTCTCTATTCAGGTCCCTTTTACTATAAACTGCTCTATAAGTAGGAGTGCACAAGGGATCTGGCTGTTCTTAATTCAGTGTACATCATCAGTCCACATGTTTCAAATCACATTCAGATATACTCAATGTGTCAGTATCGAAAGTTCTATTGAACTGGGGTATGATGTAAGTGCACTGCATTTAGGATAGGATATGTTATGATTTTGTTTCTAACATATACACTCACTTGGCCACTTTAATAGGAACACTATTTAATCACATGTTATGAGGTTTGGATTCCTGTTTCTCTCTAACAGAATTCAAACCTGATGTGTATTTTTTTATTTACTTGAAGTTTTGACACATGGTGTATTCATGTTGAGATGCTTTTCTGCTCAACATGGTTGTACATAGTGAGTATTTATTTTTCCTACCTATCATCTTTATCCTTGTGTTTATCCTTGTGTATTCTTGTGTTGTTTTTGCACTGTTTGCACCAGGTTGCACACATGCATTTTATGTGGCGAGACACTTACTAGTCCTTAGCCCTGTGTTTTCTGTTTCTGTGATTATTGTTGTATGTAGCATCAGGGTTCTGGAGGAACGTTGTTTCATTTCACTGTGTACTGCGTCAGCTATATATGGTTGAAAAGCTTCTTGACTTCTTGACTTGACTATCCGGTCTGGTCATTCTCCTTAGTTCTTGCTCTCATTAACCTTGTTAATTAGACATTTGCATTTGAAAACGTATCTGAAATCACAAACTGGCTATCACTATCAGGCATTACACTATATTTTGTTTACATATACAGCATTTATTATATGGACAATATTTGTGCACTTTCCTTCATAGAAGCTCTGTGTTCTGGCCGATGATACATTGGAAATCACTGTGTCTGTTGTGTTGTTCTTTTTTGTGCAATTGGTGAACAAAACTGTTGTAACTGCTTGTTCGGATTTGTTGTAGGCTACAGGTTGTCCAGTCAAAACAATGATATCTAACACCAAAGTTACTCTATGTCTGCTTATTCTTTGTTAGTGCTCTGTTGGATTAGTTGAATTTGCACAAAATTATTAGGACAGCTGACTTTTCCATCCACATGTGATTCTTCTCCAAACTGTTTACACAAGGTTGGAGGCACACAATTCTATAGGATGTCTTTGCCAGCATTAATAGTACATTTTTCCTTCACTTGAAATAGGAGACCCACGCATGGAAATGCCCTTGTGCACAAAGCCAGTGCCATGAAGATATGGTTTACATGGGTTGGAGTGGAAGATTTTTAGTGGCCTACTATAGATCTCTGATTTCAACTGTATTGAACAACTTTGGAATAAATTGGAATGCTGACTGCACCCCAGGCCTCTACACACTACATCAGTACCTGACTTTAATCATGCCCTTAAATGACCACAATCTCTAACAGCACACTTTAAAATCTAGTTATTATGTAGTCAGGTGTCCACTCACATTTGTCCATAATCTCTATTTGTGTTTCTAAATTAGTTTTGTATATTAGGACATGCAAGGTAGCGTGAATATAGATTTGACGTTGCTTGAAACAGCACAGGGATACTTTCAGTCAGTTCAGTTAGCATTAAGTGACAGCCTCCATTTCCCACTGTCATCTGGACCACATACCGCTTTGGAGTAACCGTAGTGACCTCAGTGAACACAGCTGTGACTCCACCCTGATGAGAACCAGAATTTACTGTTGGTCCAGTTTCAGGCCTAAATGAAAAACCTCTGGTGCGTTTGCTTTAGTTTGCAGCATTTATCAACAACTTTCTACGTGAGTCAGTTCTGAACTTGTAGCTGAACAGCTGGACTTTGAAATCTGACAATGTTGGACGTGGTGAGTTTGTGGTTTTGGCCTTTCTTACACCCAATTTTATTTTTATTACGGCAGAGAGACACTGAGTCTCTTCTACCTCCTACATCGAGACTTCCTCTTGTATAAAAATACTTAAAGGTGGCCTATGGCTATGGAGTTTTTTTAAATGTGTACTTATCATGGTGCTAATTTAAGAAAGTGCAGTTCATTTAAAATGCCTTAGTATATCTATTTTAATCAAATTATTTTAGTATACTACTCTGTAGATGTGACACTACAGGGACACTTTACAGCCATTAGTGATTCTCTGGGTGGCTAAGTTTGGAATTCCTGAAAGCTCTTTACTTCTGAGACTGTGTTCCTTCCATTTTCTATTTTTATTATTATTATTATTATTATTTTATATGGTGCACTTCGAGTCCTGCCCTGTGGTTTTTGATGCAAGAACAAAAAGAGAAATCTAACTCGGAGATTTTCGAAATTTACATCAAAGTTATAAACATATTTCATGTTGCATTTTATAGCATTTTTTGGTAAATTGCTTAAAACAGTGCATTAATAATTTAGCTTGTTTGCCTGGGTGCTAGTTTTGGAATATATTATTAATAAAATAAATACATATACAAGGGATGTTGAAGTCAAACCTGGACTTTTAATTGTAGAGGTATAAAAATGGATGCTAGCATGGCGGCAAAACACACAGTAGTAAGTAGCTAGTGTGTTCCATCACTAATAGGTGGTGCACATGTTGTGGGCCAGTCCATAGAGCGTTTATCAAAATGGCAGACAACAGTGTTAGTATGTGCATGGAACAGTGAAGTTTGTTGTGAGCGAAGGCGTAAAACTCACAGATATCCACAGAAGACTTTAAGCACAGTACAGTGATGAGATGCTTAGCCGTAGTAAGATATTTAAATAGTGTAAAAGTTTCAAAGGCAGCAGTCAGTGACGATCCCAGTCGTGGTGATTCCCAAACTACAGCAGTCATTCCTGTGAACATTCAGTGCATAGAACGCCTGATTCTGGATTATCAGCAAAGAAAGAAAAGCAGGCTGTTCTAGGATGGTTCAGGCATACTGACAAATCTTTCTATGTTGAATCTTTCCAGACATTAGTTAATGCAGGGATAAGTGTAAATAAACACCCCTTGTACATACAAACTTACATAAATACATACATACATCAAAATAGGTCTATGAAACGTTTCTGAGAGGTTCAATTAATTTCAATGTTGCATGTGGAAAACCAGGTGAATCTAATTCAAATCCTGGGAATCCAATTTCTTCAGGAACCAAAAATTCCCAGAACATTTCTGTAACCTATAATAAATAGTTGGAATAAACTTGTAGAGAAAAATCTGTGAATTTTAAATGTATAGGATTTATCATTTCAAAAGTTGATTAGTGATCATTCCTATATAAATTGAATTGAATAAATATAAGCCTCTGGTGAACAGTTACAAACTCTGAAAGACTACTGATATGATACACTTCCATTCAAACCACTCTTTCTATCCACAGCTGCTTTCTGAACACTTCTTATGATCCCAGAATTAGGGAGGCTTTAGAATTCCGTCAAAATGAATATTTCTGTAAAAATGTGTATTGGCTAGTGTATAAGAGCTTTAATACACTATCCACTCTTTCAGCACTAGAGGTCAGCCTACACACACACACACACACACACACACACACACACACACACACACACACACACACACACACACACACACAAACATTTATGGCATTTAGGCAGACGCCCTTATCCAAAGTGACTTACAAACTGCTTTGAAGTCTCCATCAATAAATATATTCTAATACTGATTTATTAGAACACAGACTATAAATACCATCAATCTTAAACTTTTTATAATAGATTTTTAATGAAAAAAAAAAATGGTGAGCATAGTGCAGGGTGTAAGGATATAAGTACTGAGAGAGAGAGAGAGAGAGAGAGAGAGAGAGAGAAATAGAGGGAGCGAATACAGTTCTGAATACTGTACAGTGTATCAGACAAAACATAGTGTACACAAATTGCATGTGCTGCAGGTTAAAATGTGACAACCATGTGAGAAGTTCTCTCTGTCTTTCTCTCTCTCTTTCTCTCACTTTCTTTTTCATTCTCTCTCCAATGTCTTTTTTTGTCTCTTATGATACAGATAGCTCTTATTCAGCATTCTTGTCTTTCTTTAATGCAGTGTCACATTGCAGAATATGTTCCTTCAATACTGTGCTGAATGAAGTTTAGGGTCTTTGGGTTCTGATATTTAAAAATAATACACTACATCATTAAAAATATTTAGTAATAATCTCTATGATAATCAAAGTCATGACAGTGGGAAGGGAATGATTGTGTAAAATAAACCTTACGCCTTATTATAAAAGTGTAACAGGATCTTGTTGTTACAGGGTCAACTGCAAAAAAACAACATTGAAGTGATTTGTTTACTTATTGGCTGAACCTCTGTTTACACAAAGACCCGTCTCCTAAAATCTGCAGTGGCATTGCTAGTTTGGTAGCTGGCTAACTTTCATTTATGAAATTTTTGCTTAGCCATCTTGAAAGTTGAGAGGACAATCTGTTAATTGTTCTCACTTTCGGCTGTCTAGGACTAAGATTTGCCTTTAAAACCATATTCAGAATGACAGGTTATGGTTCTGTTATTAAATCAATTATTCGAACAAACTGACATGGAGGACTAAACTCTGAATTCATCTCAGAACTAGGTTTATTTCATGTGATTTAGATAAAGACATGGACATGGAAAGTAGAAGGACCCAGCAGGCATGCTACTTTATTTTTCTTGCCTATTCTGTCTTCCACAAGCAGAGCCTATAGTGTATTCCATCTTTCTTTGACCAACAAACAAAACACATCTAAGTAAACACCGGAATGATCTCACACAGGACTAGCATCACACCTTTAACCTGACTCATCTCCCATCAGCCGATGCTTGGCCACAGTCACACAATCTCCCTACAGGAGTCCCTCAGGGATCAGTTGTTGGCCAATTCTTGTTTTTTATGCTAAATCACTAGGGTCACTGAATATAAGGCTTATGGCTTCTCTCTGCTTCAAAGAGACAAAGATTTACTTTGTTGCTGACATCTCTTTTTCCTGGATGAACTTATTTACATTCATGATTATGCATATGGCAGACAACCTCATCCAAGGTGACTTACAATTATTTCATTCATACAACTGAGCAGTCGTGGGTTAAGGGCCTTGCTCAAGACCTCAGCACTGGCAGCTTAACTGAGGTGGGATTTTAAATCACAACCTTCTTATCAGAAGTCCAACATCTTAGCCACTGAGATACCACTTCCCTACCACTATCATATAAAACTCAACTTTGAGTGAGCTGAGTAGTTAGAAAAATGAGTGCCTTTTAGGGAACCAATCCAATTATTTCTGGAAAAACAAGTTTAGGATGATAGAGCATTTCATAATAGGTGAATTATGCCAGAATTCAACAGTGAATTATTCAGTGTGAGTGTTATGATTGCTAATGTTTGGCATATTTCAAGTCTTGTTCCTTTTGTTGTCTTTTCTTGTTATTGTTTGATGCCTAGGCATGTCCTGTTATTAGAAGATTATAATATTCTTGCTCTTGTGCTCTTAGATTTTAATTCTAAAAGGGCTTTTGTGAAATACATGAAAAGTGGTACTGCGTTTAGATCGAGGCAAAAAAACCCTAACCCTAACCCCTTTGCGAAACATCCCAATTCCTTAGATGAATGTTAAAAGAAAATTGTGTTGGTATATTAACAATAATCAAAGTTTATGATCCACACCCAGAAAGTCTCATCAGACAGGTTAATCCAGAGAAGTCTTATCTGAAGTCACTGAAGCAACAAGACTATACATAATACAGATGGACACAGATAAACTGTGTGCTTTTATGTGTTGAGCTGAGCTCTCAGACAAACCATGAATATTTCTTCTTCTTTTTTTTTACTTATTTGAAAACAGTTTTCCTTTTTTAGGCAGGATAATAGAGTAGGGAATGCATTTTAATCAATAAAAAAAAAAAAAAGAAGAGCAATAAAGTATTGTATACAGCAGAACAGTGAGGTAGTGGTAGCTCTGTGGATAAAATGTTGGATTTCTAATTTGAGATGCCAAATTTTGTAAATATAAAATGTATAGTATGATAAAAAAATAAAAAAGCGTATAATGGGTTGGGGGTAATAATACATGTAAGAGATGCACATTTTGAATGCAGTGTTTGCTGTTGGTGTTAATCCCTTGTGCCATTTATGCAATCATAACCATATGTTACTATAGTAACTACCGATATACACAGAACTACCGTAAATACAGCTATTTATATATAAACTGACTGGAATTTTTTTGGCAATTAATGGTTTGAAGTCACACCTTCTAGCCAATTAAAATCCACTATTCAAACAGACCATGATATAGAATAGCATAGTTTAGTGTGTGTATATATAGTGTGTGCAGTATATAACAGTGTAACAGAGAAGGATCAAATACAATATTATTAGTTTAACTATGAGTGTTAGAGCGATGTTGGGACAGGAAGTGATGTGTCTATGCTGTTCTTATGAACTGCTGAAGCTCAGACAGGAGAGAGAGATCAGCTGGTTTTCTTACATGCTCCTTTTTCAGTGCTTTTTCATCTCATCCAAACCCAAAAGCAGTAACAGCTAATGGGATCCGACCCACATTAGACACTCTCAGGAGAAATCAGGAGAGTTCTTGCCATTTATCATTATCTGACCTTGGTCATGTGACTGTCAGGCGTGTGTGATTTGAAAACAGAATCTGATTAGTTTAAACTTCTGATGGGTGTTAATGCAGTTATGTAGGCAGTAGATGTGGTGGAAGCATGTAAGAAAAACGACCCCTCACCCGCCTCTCGCAGTGGAACGTTTTACAATCGACTGCGAATGAGACACTATGTGTGAGTGCTGGAGCTATGAGGCTGATACACCGTTACATGTTGTCCTTCAACTATGTCACATAAACCTCCTGAAGTGTTTTATGGCACGGTGTCATTTATCGCTCACTGATAACTTTAGCTTCACAATAGCCAAACACATAGCCAACACACACACACACACACACACACACACACACACACACACACACACACACACACACACACACACACACACACACACAATTCTACTTTCCTTTCCTTGTGACATTTTTTATACTTATATTTAATAGTTTATAATTGCTACTTTTATACTTTATATTCTTATTTGATTTAAATTCTATTTTTCATATTCTATTTCTATTTACATTTACATTCTTTAGTATTGGACAGTCATAAAAAGCATTTCACTACATGTGGTACTCTGTATAAATGTGCATGTGTCAAAATTTTTTATTTGATATGATTTGAACATTTAAAGGTGGAATTGTAACAAAAAGTGATGCTGATGTAAAAATACAGGATGGTACAGTAGTCTTAAACATCATCTTGTGGTCATCATTTTGTTGTACAAATATACAGGTTTTCTTTTTATCTCTTCTGTAAATGAAGTTTCTATAGATGCCCGTTTCCACCACTGAATAAATAAAAAAAAAGGTTATTGAGACTTTTTATATTACAAACAAACTCTCAATTATGACTTTTTCTCTCTCAGAAATTGTGAGATAACTCATTTGCGTCACTTTTTGGCGAAGCACAATTGGAAACGACGAGATGTAATTTTTTTGCGTATGTTATAATAGATATGGAAGCCTATTATGTGCTGTGCCAGAAAGTATCGCAAATATTTATGGACATATTTAATATATGTTTATGGACATATTCAAAAAATCCAACAGTGCTGTATTTAAAATAGATAATGGATCTAATAGAGTAATAATAGAGTAATTGAGCACTTTTCAGGTGAATCACAATAGATATTTTGCAGAAACAAAGTGTAACAGTCAATTTTCAGAATCCCTCCAGTCATGTCAGTTTCTCCCAAAAAGCTTTAAAAAGCACTGTCTTATAAAACTGCACAGCCGTGTTCCTGAGGGAAATGATGCAGCATTAAAGCACACAAAGTATTGATTTGGTGTAGTAGATGGCTGTCTTTTATTTCATTTCATTCCATTCATCTTAAAGACGTTATAAGTGTTTTATGTGTGCCAAAACTTTTGCACACTACATGTTGTGTATATATATATATATATATATATATATATATTTTTCTTTCACTAATGTTGAGACATTAGTGTAGGGGAGTTTGCTGTGTTTGTGTGTGTGTGTGTGTGTGTGTGTGTGTGTGTGTGTGTGTGTGTGTGTGAACCACACCGTAAACATGGACCAGGTTTGTAAAAAATAAGAGTAAATGTAATATTACATGGGCGGGTCCATGAATGATACTAGACTATGAGTGGTACTAACATTACTTTCAGAGAGCATGTGTGTGTTTATACAGGAGTGTATTGACAGCAGTGTGAGGCGTGTAGCAATAGTACTAGGTGGTGGGTGGGGTTTAGTGGAAGGTGGGTGGGGTTATTAGTAGGTGTGAGCAGAGACTCAGCTGCTTGCCTTTCTGCTGCGTCACTTCAATCAGAGCTGAACATGAGCAAGTCGAGTTCAGCAAGTGCCCTACAACATAGTGCCTGATCTACACTTTCACAAACACACATACACACACACACACACACACACACTTCATCATGGGTGGCTCTTTATCCCAAAACAAGAAAAGCAGCGAGGTGACGAAACAGAAGAGTGTCAGTCCGTAAGTTTGTTTTTCAAACCTGTCATACTGTAATGAATATGAGTAATAATCATATACATATGTAATAACTACTATTAATAACCATCCACTAAGTTCTGAATCAATCAATATATCATCTTTAGATGTGATCATTTGACATCTAGACAGCCCTATGCTGTTTTAAAACAGTCCCAGGCTTTCTTTTCGTGTGTGTGTGTGTGTGTGTGTGTGTGTGTGTGTGTGTGTACATGTAAGCCGCCACTCCTATACAAACGTTTCTCCTACTAAAGACAAGATGTAATGCTACAGCAAACAGATATCATTATGGATCCTTATTTACAGAGTGTTCCGGTCACATCCTGTTACATCATAATAGTAATATAACTTTTTTATTTATTTGAATACCAGCTTTCATACAAGGGCCTAACATAGGACTTAATGATGGCATGTGTTAAATCTAAAAGTAAAAAGTCTCACAATGTACACTGTGTTAGCATTCTAAGAAATGTATTATGTATATGATCTATCTTTATAAAAGTCTTTTGGTTCCACTTGCAAAATTAAACCTTTTATTGGCCATACTGCCACCTACAGGCAATTTATATTGTTTGTATGATGTACAGCCATTAGGCATAACATTATGACCACCTGCCTAATATTATGATGGTCCTCTTTTTGCTGCCAAAGGAGTCCTGACCCGTCGAGCATTAACAGCATTATCTTCTTTAGAAATTTCAGCTAAAGTAGCTCGTCTATTGGACGCCCCACGGGCCAGCCATCGCTTCCTACGTGCATTGATGAGCCTTGGCTAAGGAAGGAACCACTCTTCCTTTCTTAGACCATTTTTGATAGATACTGCCCAGGAACACCCCACAAGAGCTGCAGTTTTGGATATGCTCTCACCTAGTCATTTATCCATCCAGCCTTTGTCAAACTCGCTCAAATTAAAATGGGGGACATTGAGGACAAAATGTTCACTTGCTCCCTAATAATATCCCACCCACTATCAGGTGTCATGATGAAGAGATCATCAGTGTTATTCACTTCACCAGTCATAATCTTATAATGTTATGCCTGATCAGTGTACATACATTAGTCCAAAGTGTTTATATTTTGTGTGAGCACCATAATTTTCACTGCCATAATCCTCCTGGTCATGGAATCCACCAGAGCTGCACAGGTTGTTGCTGGGATCCTCTTCCACTCCTCCATAATGACATCACAAAGCTGCTGGATGTTAGACACATGACGCTTTTCCACCTTCCGCATGAGGATACCCCACAGGTGCTTAACAGGGTCTGGAGACATATTTGGCCACTTCATCATCTTCACCTTCAGCAAGGCAGTTGCAGTGTGTTTGTGGTCGTTTTTATGTTGGAAATCTGCTGTCTAGGTTCATTTTCTGAATAAAGGGCATCATGTTCTGCTTCAGAATGTCACAGTACGTGTTGGAATCCACGTTTCCCTCAATGAACCGCAGCTCCTCAGTACCAGCAGCACTCATGCAGCCCCAGACCATGATGCTACCACCACTATGCTTGACTGTTGGAAAAACACAATTTTCTTGGTACTCCTCACCAAGGTGTAGCCATGTCTCATCAGACCACAGGACATGGTTCCAGAAATTCATGCTCTTGGGCAGGTCATCTTCAGCAAATTTTGCAGGCTTTCTTGTCAGCCAGCTTCAGAAGAGGCTTCCTTGTGGGATGATGGAAACCGACTTGTTGCAGTGTGTGGCGTATAGTCTGAGCACTGACAGACAAACTTTGCACTTCTGTAACCTTTGAAGCAATGCTGCAGCACTCATGCGTCAGTTTTTTAAAGCAATTTCTGCACCTGATGCACAGCACGAGGACTCAATTTCTTTGATGGACCCTTGAGAGGCCTGTTCTGAGTAAAATCTTGTAAAATCTCTGTATGACCCTGAGCACTGAACTGTAACTCAGTGTCATCTTTGTGGAGAGCAACAATTCTAAATCTCAAATCCTCCGAGTTCTTTGCAATGAGTTGCCATGTTGAACATCCAGTGGTCAGTATGAAAGAATTGTACTCAAAGCACTAAATTTTAACTGCTCTAATACAAGATACACAAATTTGTATGGTTTTGTCAAGCAGAGGAAAATATGAACATGATGAATAGGACATGTGGCTTTGCATGATTACATGACGTACAGCTGTTATCAATTAGTGTGTACTCACTTTTGTCAGCTATTTTTGTATATTGAGTTATTAGTTATTATAGAGGACAGTAAATCTGTACTGCTATACAAGCTGCACAATGACTACTCTATAATATATCCAAGTTTCATTTCAATAGTATTATCTCTTGAGTAGATCTGAGGGGTGTACTCATTTTTGTGTGATCATGGCAACAGCAGTATATCATAGTGACCATAGTAAAAGCTTTATTTCATAGAAACTATGATAAAAGTAACCCTGGTTATGTTGTAGTAATCCTGGTTAAAATACCTTGCTGTGTCATAATACTGTGTCATAATGCTGTATAATCAAGTGTCACTGTTATAGTAACCAGGCTAAATCTGTTGTTATGTAAGAGTTATCATGGCTTCCATTCAGATATCATAGTAACCATAAAAACACCATGGTCAGCTTGTGCCAGACTGTGATAATCATCACTAATATAATCATAGTTATCTAATCAGTAGATTATTTAACTTTGTAAACAACACTTTACTCAGCATGCCAGTTTTGTCTTCAGTGATTTCTAAGTGTTCATGGATTTCTAGTTTGGTCAATAGAAATAGGTATATTGCTCACTTTGTGAAGAACCAATGAGGTGGAACCAAGTGGTCAAAGAAAAGCTGTGTTAAGATCACTGTACTGTAAGATGTTATTAAAAACCATTACCAAATGGTTTCCATTAAATACTGTGTTTGTGTACATCATTACATCATAATTATGGAACCTGGATGTTTCATGATGTCCTACTGGTGTCCAGTAGATCCCAACATGTAATCTTCAGGTTGCAAAAGATGTCCATTAAATATAACATGCAAAATATAGAAGGCAACAAATTACCAGTAGAGACCCACCAGGACTATTACAGTTACCATTAAAGCAAATACAATTCTGATTATTCCCATTAAAACCATTACATAATCCATTAGCACTTGATTGTTTTGGTTTTGGGTTTTTTACCAAGGTGTTACAGCCTTTTGCCTGGCAGTGTGCAAACAAACTTCTTATTGGAAGCCAGCAATAGTTTTAGTGTGATTTGTGTTTTTATAATACAATATATGTTCAAAAGGTCTTTTGAGGTAAACTATGGCTACTTGAAAGAGCTGATGGTTGAATTATGCAGCTGTTCGAAAGTTAATTTGCCTATGCATACGCAAGCGCACACTCAGTTCCTTGCCGATCTGCATGAATGTAAACTTTCACAGAAACGTGCAAATGCAGTCAGAGAGCTGATCTTACCAGTAGAAGTAAATCTTGAGGACAAACTGGTCTGTAGGAAGGTGGTAGCTCAGTGGTTATTGCGCTGGGTTACTAATCGAAAGGTTGTGGGTTCAATTCCCAGTATCCATGTATTTCTTGTACCTAGTGGGATGGTCATACCAGCTGAGCTGGGGTTCCGAGAGAGCATGGTGCTGTACAGGGTGTGCATTTGGATCTGCATTCGTCATTTTAGTTCATTCTAAATTATTCCTGAATGTAAAACTTTTTACTGGTTTTAAAATCCTGTAGCTTTACAGAGTCTCTGCTTAAATATACTACTGCCTAATTTTTGTCTTAGTGCTGCAGTTTGCTTTTTGTCCACTAGATGGCACCATGAGCGTGTGGTAATGAAGACATCACAGTATTACAGTTCAGTAAAGTACAGTTTATATTCTTTGTTTTTCTCCTTTTTAAATGTCAATAAATGAATAAAAAAGAAAGGCAGTTGTATAAGTACAAAGCCAATAGAGTAAAAATATACAATTGTTTGGGAAACATCCATAAGTTTAATAGTAAGGCTTTCAGGATGTGACCTACATAATGGTTAGAACATATGTCCATGGTAGACTGAAGGTGATGATAATATCTTTCCTGTGTAGTTTGGGACATGTCTACAGTATACCAAAGATGTGTATGCTAGCATATGTGTCCTATATTGATATACATGGTGAACTAATGAAAGAAATTCAATTGTGAATGCATGAAAAACATGCAGTTCTTCAAAAATCACTGATGAACAACTTACTGTACTCCAACTTGCTGTACTCCAGCTGCCATATCAGTTGGTTTGGAAACACTCAGCTTGCTAAAAGCTTGAACTTGAACTCTGGACAATTGCTGCTGCTGCTGAATACACATACAAAAACGGCTTTATGCTTTTGTTGTTTGAATTTATTCCAGCCATAAAAGCTTTTAGGATGAAGATAGCAAGAGTTGAATCATGTGAGAGGTGTGTTGAAAGGTTTGGTTTTGGCAGACTAGATCTGCAAATCTACCACTGCAAACATAGAGAAGTTAAGAAGCATGCTGGTACAAATGGTTGAAAGATCACCTAGTATATTAAGATCTATGCAGGAGTGCTGGGGTGGTAGAGGGACGGAAAAACGTGTACCACACGTACATCTGAGGCCCAGCAAGTTTGGTCAGAATACAAAGAGTTACACAGATGGAGAAGCATGTCCAGCTACAGCACTGGGGTCCGGAGAACCAATCAAGTGCTTAGAGAGATTTTTTATGACTGAACCAGATGTAACAAATCCTTTCATTTTTATATCATCTTCTGGGGATAAATGGGTTGTTGTTTTTCCATGTTGTGACTAACGAGAGATTAAAGAGAGAAGAGGTTTTTCATTCAATTAAATTTTTATTTGTATAGCACTTTAAACAATGGAGCTTGTCCCAAAGCACCTTCATTGAAGTAAATAGTTTACGAATATTCATTTTAAATTGATAAAACACTGTATGTGTGTTTATCCCTTATAAGTTTATCTCTAATGAGCAAGCCAGTGGTGACGATGATAAAGAAATCCTCTCTGAGAGAGTATAAGGAAGAGAACTTCAGGAGAAGGTTCATAAGACTTGAAAGGAAACCCGTCCTCATCTGGGTGAACCCGAATGTCCAATCATTACAAAGTTAATTAATTAAGAAAATGTTCAAGGGCCACAACCTTCCCAAATAAATGTAAAGTTGGATATTTTAAGTAAAATAAAAGTGCTAAATTAAAAGAATAGTAGAGTTACAGGGAACCATGTGTAGAGGTCGAGAATCGGGCCGATTTTGTTTTGCGCATTTTATAATTAATCAGCATCGGCCGATTGTGCTGCAAATTAGGCCGGTTATTAGGCAGGCTCATCTGAACATAACTCTCCCTTACCAGCAGGTGGCAGTAGTCTGTATTTGGTATCCAAACAGGGAACTGTAAATATATAAAGCAAGCAGTATTTCTGGATTCGTTTAGCTTTTTTCAATCAGGTCTGCTAAGTTGCTAAGATGAAGCCAATCAAATTCTCTATTATGCCAATGAGCTTCGCCGCTGATTCGACATGCAGAATCATCCGAGAAACAGCTGATGCCTTCCGACCAGAACCAACGGTGCGGAACAAAACTAAAGCTGACCGACACTCGAAACACCCAATCCCCCTGTGACATTCCCAGAAGGCCGACCTTCATATTGTTGTGTACCAGGCTTTAAGTTTTCATCAATCGTTCTTAATCTAGCTTTATATATTTCATTAGTTAAATATGATGCTACTTTTGGAGAGAGAATGCGAGTACATTTTTGGAACTTTATCGTTAGTGAGCCTTCAACCAGCTCTGGTTTAGGCTACAGGTGGGCACGGGTACAAAAACCTGGTAACCGGTTCTTCAATTAATGTTTGGGGAGGATGTTGGCTGGTCAAACACATTGGCCCCAAAAATCGGCATCATATTTATAGGCCATCGGCTGCCCTGATTTCTAAATATCAACAGCAGCCAGAGAAAAACCCTTATTGGTCGACCTTGATAATTGATTGTCAGGGGCTCTAGTGCTTTGAGAAGGAGCCTTTTCAAATCAGCAGTTTATTGGCCAAATTATTATAATTTTTTTTGTTTTATCAAAATAGAGAGGCTGCTTTGCATTTTGAACTTTTGCTGGGGTTTTGTGTGTGTGTGTGTGTGTGTGTGTGTGTGTGTGTGTGTGTGTGTGTGTGTGTGAGTGCGTGTATATGTGTGCATTTTTGGGGCATTAGTCCTGTCTGACTCATACATTTATCCCCATTGCTGCTATTTGTGGCTCCCTGAACACGTCTTGGCTCACTTGCTCACTTCCTGTTCTTTCTGTTGCAGTCAGGTCTGTTTTCCGTCCGTTATTCCCCACACTTCCTGTGACCTCGACTCGCCCTACTTTACTCTCCCAGAAGACTTTTTGCTGATTTTAAAGACACAAACAGAAGCAACCATTCATGTGTTTAACAGCATGAGAACTCAGGTTTAGCGAGTTTACAAACAGGTTCCTTATGTGTTTCTGTAGCTCCAGGATTCACCATAGAAAGAACTCTGTCAGAGCTTTGTAGATTGATTGGAAGTGTGGAGTCAGTGCTGGGGCTACAGACTGGGTGTTCTTTGTGTTTGCTAACTTTATTAGCTGAATTTGTGAGTCAGATTTTGGGTTTCTGGCTGAAATCACAAGTTCTATTTCCATATTACAATTAAAAACAATTAAATAATAAATAAAAATGGAAATGACAGTGTAGCTGTAAGGAAGATGTAACTACACATGTGAATAGTGTTTACTGCCTCAACCCTACTAAACACTGTTGGGATGATTTGGAATGCTGACTGCACCTCAGGCCCAACACCCTACAATAGTATTTGACTTTACTAACACCCTTGTTTCTTAATAAACACAAATTTCTAGTCCAAAACCTAATAGAGGTTATTATGACTGCAAATGCGGAATGAGATGGTCATAAAGGATATACAAATCTTTAGGTCAGGTATCCACAAACTTTTGGGGAGGTGGTACTGTAGCTTAGTAGTTAAGGTATTGGAATTTGGATCCAAAGGTTGTGAGTTCAAATTTTAGCCACAACAAGGTGCCCAACTCTCTTAAGGGCCCCTGAGCATGCCCCTTAACCCCAAAGCTATTCGGTTGTAAGTCACTCTGAATAAGGGGGTCTGATAATTGCCATCAGTGTAAATGTATTGTGTATAGAAAATGCAGTCAACAACTCACTCATTGTATTTATGGGACTTGATTTAAAATATTTGGTTGCTTGTAGGAAAATCTTTTTTTTCTTTTCATTATTGGTCATTCATTTCCACAATGAAATGACTTGCACTTTCTGCAGATATCTTCACAATAATATCAGTGCTTATGCGTATTTCAACATTTCATAAATCCCCACTGTCCTTTGCTAACCTACCCCACCCTCTCCTCCTCACTGGAGAAATATCATGTTATAATGCTAAGTGATGATAGTAGTAAAGAGATAGATGTATGTATGTACATTTCCAAAAATACTGCAACAGTGTGGTCTAAAACATACAACAAGGTACAACTAAGACTTGAAAAAAGAGGAGCAAATTAATAATTGAGCAGTGATCGAGGTATAGGAGTATATTTAAAGATATATATTAGCGAGATACATAACTACAGTAGCATTTATATATCTCTTTTGTTTTTTTCTGCTAAATATGTAGATAGTGCCTGTCCTCTTGATAAGCTCTTTTTTTTTGTATTTTCAGTTTAATCCTTTAGGCTTAATTAGCTAATTTACATGTAGGCCATATTCGGCTATAATAATATTGGTCGCATTTTAGTTTTTTTTAATGCTGCTGTCACTTATTTGCCTTATGTGCAACATTGACAACAAGGTAGGAGTCTACATGAAGCCACACAGTATAAATTAACCTCTAGATGCATGTATCTGCTATAACATCAGATGTTTTAAATTCTAGTGTTCCTCTAGCCAGCATCTCTGTATCTCCTGCCGGGACGTTAGCTAAGGGGTGCTAATTTATATCGAGCATTATCTCATGCACTAACTGCTTATTAGCCAATTTTCAGGAACGTCAAGCTGGTAGTTTTCTAACTCATCTCTCCACCAGACCGTCATTAGAGGCCTGTATCTGTAAATCAGTGTCAGACTGCACACACCCTGCTGTGGCTTTTTGAGATTCCATACATTTTCACTGTTCACCTTTTTTCTTTTTTTTTTCTTTTTTTAATTACATTTCGCTTCTCTGACAATTAAACTGAGAAGCTGAAGTTAACTAAAGTAGTAGGACAAGCTAGAAAAAAAATAAAGAAAAAATAAATCCCCAAAACAAACTCAAAATGGAAATGAAAATCTATTTTTTTTAAATCCATTAAAAAATAATTCTAAACTGAAGGTCATATAAAGACAAGATTAAACACACAAGGTTACTCAAATTGTAACAATAATAATAATAATAATAATAATATTAATAATAATAATAATAATAATAATACTGATTAAATGGCAGAATAAACTAGAGAAAACCTAGACAAAATACCTAGACAAATCATAACTTGGCAAACTAAATTTATTTACTACATCAAAAAAGTTCAAAATAGGCTCAACTCAAAATTTTAATATATTTATTCACCTGCCCTGAATCATAAATCAACACACAAAGCAAGGCACTGATTTGATCAAATATCACCAAACAACAACAAACAAACAAGCATTAATTTATAATATATTCATTATATAATAATTGAGTCCAAAACTGAACCAAACCAGGCCAAAGACAAAAGAGAAAAAAAGTCCAATCTAGGGCTTAGTCAAAAAAGATCAGACTCTAACTAAATGAACCCAACCCCATCACATCTGGTTGAACCAGGGCAGGGCGTTTCTGTTTGTGGCTTTTGGAGCACCACAGAAAGTCTATACTCAGTAATTAGAAAGACACACACACACACACACACACACACACACACACACACACACACACACACACACACACACACACACACACCGGCCTTAGCATTCTTTTCTTGACCGACTCCTTCTTTTTCCGCTCAGCCCTCAAACGCATGAAGCTAAGGCTTGATTGGATAGATTGATACTGAGGCACAGGAGGATACTTAAACTCACAAAAATAGTTCTGTAGGGCTTTTTCCAGACTCTCAGCGACACTGCATTTTAGGAAATGGTCATCACACACACCAACACACATGCTTAAGCCTTTTTTCCTCTGGGGTCTTTTTATCCCTCTGTCCCTGGCTCCTGTTGTGGCTTTTGTCCAAAACGTTGAAAATGAAATCTGACCCATGCTCATTCGGTTCTGGTCGGCTGCTGAAGTGGAATCTCAGCCTCACGTTCATTGTAGACAAAAAAATAAAACATGAAAAGAAAAATAGTTCCAGGAGGGTCTGGGTGGCCATCTGGAAAGATCAGAGCTCATAAACTGTTGTCCAATTCAAAGCACATTTTCTTCTGCCTCATTTCTGCTCACTGCGCCTTATATAAAAGGTTTTGCCTCAGTCACTCGCAGTGAGCATCGGCTTCAGACAGGTCTCATTTTTGTAGGAGGAATTATTCTGCTGTTTTATTTTTCTTTCTTTATTTATTTTTTACTCTGTGCAAATAGTAATACTGAGCCATATTGTGCACATTATATATAAAAGTGTGTAATCATTTTTACAGTCTAGTCTCAGCAGTCTGTGCGAAGATGATAACTAGCCTCAAAAGAAGCAAACCGCAAACACCAAACTGCAATCAGACTACTAAGACTACGTAGAGTTTGATAAGCAGACAAAACCACTACACCCAATCTAGTCATGTGTCCAAAATGCAGCTATATATATATAAATTAATACACCAAAAAGAGTAGAATAGGGAAATAAAACTCCTATGCAATTCACTACATTTTAATCTGAGAAACATTTGGGATACATTTATTCCTATACTAAGGGCATAAATAAATTGCTGCTACAAATTATGTAGTTCAAAATGTAGTTAATAAGAAGAGAGTACACTACATAAGCCATTAAATGATAACTTCCTTTTTTGTTATGCTATAAAACAGATCCAGATACAGAACAGATCCAGTACGACTGTCCCAAACTTTATAATATATAATATATATATAATGGGGCTGATTTATATTGTATGTATATGTAAGTACACTACATTAAGCATGCTATGTGTTTTACTCTTAATTTAGGGAACTACTGTATTGCACAGTAGTGGCATTTAGGATTCTGCTCTATTTTCTTATTGTATTCTCTCATTGTACCAATCGTTCACTCTGTACACATGCTGTACAAAAGTGCATGGCTCCTACATTTTTATGTAGTGCACACTATATCCAATAGGAAGCTGGACCATCCTACATACTGTGGGTGCACTTCCTAGTGTTCTACCTAGTAAACTTTAGGTCCTAGAGAAATATTTGGGATTCAGCTCCCTATACCTTATATTTAATTGCTCTGTATTGTGCTCTCTAAGTTTAAGAAGCGATTTAGAATAGCTTTACTCTGATTATAAAAACCCACTTATAAAATAATGCTGTAGTGCAATGTGGGACTCTGTAAGTAGCTTATTAGGAGATGCTTATTTCCAGTATGTGTTAAATATTCTAGGCAATAATATGACTCATTGGCTAATTAAGATCAAGCCACAGAAGGCTTAATGTCATGCTATGTCACATCACTTCCAGTCTAGACTCTAGTTATTTGTCAGTTAATTGGGTAATACCGGCTTAATTATCAGGTTTAAATGCTCGGAGAATGAGCTCACACCCTTATATACTCATTTCCAATTTGTATTCCGTCTCCTTCAGTATCATTCCTACATAAATATCTAATTTACTGAGATCCTTTTCTGAAAATGAAATTCTGCAAAAAATCACAAATAGAGTGAATTATCATCCACCATTTTCCAGAGTATATGTCCTCTGTTTCTAACACTCCTCTGCTGTCATGACACACTGTTACATAAGCAGACAAAGCTACTGGCAATGATCTATTTTCCCCACTCGACCCATCTGAGTGCTCGTTATAGACGTAGCATGCCAATTCTCATCATGTGATGAGATTGTTTGTGCTACTGAGCATAGCAACAGTCACCAACACACACACACACACACACACACACACACACACACACACACACACACACACACACACACACACACACACACACACACAGACAGACATGCGTGCTTTATTTTTAGCATTTATTTTGGCAGAAGAATGTACTGTGCGGTGTCTCTGACAGTATTGTTCTAGGTCATAATTCTGTTTCAGTATATACAAAAACATTACATTTCATATTTCATATCTGTAATTTCTTTATTGTATATCCTGGTTAACAATATCATTGAACACAGATGCAATCTTTCCCACAGTTAGAAGTAGTTAATAGAGTGTGCTGCGAAACATGGTTAGCTAACTGCTAGGTGATGTTAGCCAGGCATAATGTAGCCAAAATGATTGTTCAGATATCGTTAGTGTTTACTAGAATGTTCCGCATGAACTGCTCACTTCTGTGGTATAATCCAGACAACAAAACTTTCCAAAACGGTTCTTGTGGTTTTGTCAGAGCTAATTAATCCAGGTAATCCAGGTGTTATTCAGGTTGTATATGAAGCTTTTGTGATATATCAACATATTTAGGAGGATGATTACATTCTTGATTTGTCCTGTCTTGTCGACTTTCTTTGTAAATTCTACTTTTGTTTATAAAGGTTTACAACTTCATTAGACAAAGATGAAATCTTCTCCATAGTTAGCATTAGCTAGTTAATAAGGGGTATGCAAGGAAGCATGGATAGCTAACTGCTAGGTGATGTTAGCCCAACATAATGTAACCATTGCGATTGCTAAAGTATGGTTTCACATACAGGTTTTGTCTTTGTGGTATAATTCAAACTGAATTATAAAATGAAAGTGATTCTTGTGATTCTGTCAGACCTTAAATTCGCTGCTAAGTGTACTTAAGGTATTATTAAATCTATATATCAACACTTCAGAGGGAAACATTAATATTTTTTACTTGTTCTCACTTGTTTTTGTTCTCTGTGTTTTATAAGAACTGCTTAATGGTTACGTGCTAGCTAACTGTTCTACGTTACTCTTCTGACACTAACCACTTGAATGATAAATGTGTTGAGTGTTTGCTATGCTGCAGTAAAAGCATTTCATTAGGTTCTATTTAAAATTACATTTATTATATTGATTTATATTCACTATTATATTTAATACTTGTTAATTAGATAAATAAAGAATTTAGCAAATACATTTGTAATGGCAAAACATTTCGTACCTTCATGTACTGAATGATACGAATAAATGTACACAAAAGGGCCTAATGCACTTCTTTAAAAAGTACTCGAATTGCAGTCAATGAAACATTGCAGTGGTATAAAAGGAATAAAGCACTTCAAGCATGCTGTTACAGGACAATAAATACAAACAAATAAATAAATAAAGTAATAACAGAAACTCTTATCGATCGTTATCCAACATTGATTCTTATAATACCACTTCCTTAATTCAATTGTTTCATTCCAAAACTCAGGATTGCCATTTTCTTTTTTTTTTGCCTTTTTTTTTATTTTTAGTATGGTGGTCCATAAGTTCTCTTTTTTGTTCCTTGTACTCACACTCCTTTAATATCCTTTTGTTCTTGAACTCCATTACTTTCTCTTGGTCCTAAACATTCCCTTGTCTGTGCACTTTGCATGGCCGTTGGTTTTGTCACCATGGATGGTGGGGAAATAGGGGCATGGGAAAGCATTCACGCAGCCCAGGGCGGGGGGTTGTGGACTCATTGCCGAGATGAGAACAAAGATTGCCTCAGGCAGGGCACTAAAAGCCATGCCGAACAGGTACTCGTGTGTGTTTGTGTGTGTGTGTGTGTGTGTTTGTGTGTTTAAAAGAGAGAGAGAGAGAGAGAGAGAGAGAGAGAGAGAGAGAGAGAGAGAGAGAGAGAGAGAGAGAATGTTCAGGATTGGAGATGGTTAATCGAGATTTGCATTCCACAGCCTCACTGCTGTAACCATAGAGACACACACACACACACACACACACACACACACACACACACACACACACACATACATATACCAACAAAGTCCTGTTCTCCTGGTCTGTATCTCTGACACACACACACACACACACACACACACACACACACACACACACACACACACACACACATACACACTTTCTCACGCTGCGTTGGTTCCCCCTAATTTTGCATTCTGATTGAAGCTGCCCAAGGTCTGCCTGACTAGGACCATACCACTGATCAGAAAATTGGGGGAGGGTTGCTAAACCAGCCAAGCTGAAAAAAATGAGCTTTTTTTCCCCAAAAACCTTTTGAATAGAAACTCTCTGGTCTCTCCCCCGTCGCTTTCTCCCAAATAGTCCAATCCAAACCTAGAGGGGAAAGAGGGTGGGAGAGGAAGACAGCTGATCAGTGCTATGGTATTCTATGGAGTTGAGAGAACAGAGAGAGAGAGAGAGAGAGAGAGAGAGAGAAAGAGAGAGAGGAAGCTGACAGAAAAAGAGGAAGACACTTTAACCGTCCGTGGAGAACAAACAGACAGCCGGAAGAATTCAGAAGAGAAAACAAGAGAATGTTTTAGAATGAAGGTGACAAAACAAGTATGAGTGAGTGAGAGAGAAAGAGAGAAAGACAAGGAGGCTTGACATCAAAAGAAGAAAACAAACGTCTTGAGAATAAGCAAGTGGCAAGAAACGTGACTTGAGTGCCACGTGAAGTTTCCTGCTGCTGGAGAAACACATCTCAAGAAGGAGAGGGAGAGGGAGAGAGGGAAAGACAAACACAGGACCAAGGAGACCAAGCTTGAAATAAGAGGACGGAAATTTTAAAAAGGAAGAAATTGCGATGAAATGCGACCCGAGGACGTAGGAGGATAAAGAGACTGAAAGACAGAAAAAGAGAGAGAGAGAGAGACACGAGCTCGACTGCTGATCAGTAAAGACGTGTGTGTGCATTTTTGAAAGAAGAGATGTCGTGGTTGTCACCAATGCAGTGGGCCAAATGGACCTGGTCTGCCATGAAAGGAGCAGAAGAGGATGAGCATGACGACAACAACGTCCAAAATGGAGAGATAGAAGAAGATGATGATAATGAGGAAGAGGAGAGATCTCAGAGCTTCAGGCAAGTCATCTCTAAAGACAGCATGACTAAAGATCAACAGGCATCCAGGCTGGACAGGTTTAACTCTTTCTTTTCTTCCCCTTGCATATGTAGACACACACCCACACACACATACACACACTTGGCCATCAGGAGGGGACTTGAAATTTGGGGGTTATCTGATTTCATCAGGATTGCCTATAATGAGCTACAGAGAAGATCCAGTGAGGACCAAAATGTGAACAACCATGAGTCAGTTTAAGGCATCATCTTGGTAGCATATACAAGTTAGCTCGAACTCTTGTTTTATGCCTAATACTTGATTATTCTGTGATGTTTACACTGATGTTTACATAAAACAAGTTCATATATAGTTGTGTTTATAGTCTGACTCAACTCCGTTAGCTGTGTTTACACACAAGTCGGTCTGATGCCTCGTCCATACTCATATACAGGTACTTTTGTTGAAAACATTTTTAGAATATGAGTGTGTATAAAAATAAAGCTCATCTACATGGATATACAAAACCTGTAGGTGGCGATAGTACTGTAAGACATTCTGTTTTGTAAAATGCCTGACAACCAGTGCATCAAAAAATTATGAACACAAGGATTTATATGTGAGGACTGGTGATGACATGGCACTAGTGCTTAAGTTTAAACTTAAATACAAAGGCAAAGAATCAACAACCTGAGCTAACCTGTAGCAGCATGTAACAACCTGCAGTAATCTGTAACAACCCATAGTAACCTATAGTAAACTGTAACAATCTGTAGTAACCGATAGTAACCTGTAACATTCGTAGTAACCTATAATAACTTGTAACAATCCATAGTAACCTATAGTAACCTGTAACAACCTGCAGTAATCTGTAACAACCTATAGTAACCTATAGTAAACTGTAACAATCTGTAGTAACCTATAGTAACCGTAAGAAACTGTAGCAACGTGTAACAACATGTAAACAAAGTAACAGTCTGTACTAACCTTTTACAGTAGCGTGTAGCAACTCATAGCAACCTGAAGCAAGCCTTCACAACCTGTAACAATGTGTAACAAATCTGTAACACTGTGCTCAACAGTCACGATAGCAGAAATATTGCTGAGACCTTTTGTGTTTGTTTTGTGTTGGGTTTGTAAAATTGTGTAATTTTTCAGGAAAATCTCAGAATGAAGGGGACTGCCACCTAAAGCAATTCCTTCCGTGTCCTGAATCCTTTCTCATACCAGTGACTGTCTTTTTCGTCAGGCAAAAATGTGTGTGTGTGTGTGTGTGTGTGTGTTTGGGGATGAGGAGAAGAGCAGCTGTGGTTTGGCAGTTTAGTAAGAGCTCTGCTGTTTACATCCTGCCTTTGTGCTAACGTTCCCCTCTGTAGACTTTCTCTTCGTCTCCTCTCTTTTCCCTTGTTTTTCCCTTTTAATTTTCTTTTCCTTCCACATTCCTTGAATGATTGTGGCTCTTCACACTGACTTGCCCAAATCTACAGAGCACTTCATCAGACAAACACACTCACACACTGAGTGACGCAGATCTTTATCTGACGCAGAGCTGCAGTCATTATTTTCTGTGTGTGTGTGGGGGTGGGTTGTTTGTGTGTGTGTGTGTGTGTGTGTGTGTGTGTGTGTGTGGGGGGGGGGGTTGTGTGTGTAAAAAGCTCTTGCTTGTCACTCTAAATAAAGTAGGCATGCCCTCCATGCCTAGGAGTCCCACTGAAGGAGGTGTGACCTTTGTGCCCATCAGTCTTAGTGAAGTAGGCGTGGCCTCAGTGTTTGTAAATCCTAGTGGAATTCCGAAGAAGGCATGACTTTACACCTGGTGAACACCTTGATGTGTGAATTATACTGTGTAAATATATGAAACAAAATATATTCATATTTTACTGTTTTTTTTTTTTTCTAGCTCAGATTCCGAGGGTCATTTTGAGACGCCTGAAACGGAGTCACCTGTCCATGAACCACTGGCACCAACCAAAAATCTCATCACAGGTACAGAAAGGACAACCCTTTTTTCTAAAAGATATATATGTTGATTTTTTTTCTAAACACACGCACACACACACATAGACGTAGAGATAGGGCTGTGTTCTCTATTTTCTTTCTGTTGTTGCCTTAGCAACAGTGGAGAGTGTGAAAAATCACCTGAAGATCTACCAAGATTCATCTGCGTGTGTTTGACACATGGCCATGAGCAGTAAATCGGCAGCAGCGTGATTGGACGCAGATGGCTTTTGCCAGCGTGTTATTAAGCTTCTTTAAATGCTCATAAAAGTTCAAAGAGGAAGCAGAGCTACTATAAAGCAGCACAGAGTACTGAGTAAACTTTTAAAGAAACCTAAAAGAAAGAACACCATCACATACCAGCACTCACTAGTCTGTTTTTGTTTTTTTGTTACAATGTGGAAGACGGTTAACAAAGACAGCAACTCGTAACAAACTGTAGTTACTTGTAACAACCTGTAACAACCTCTAGTTACTGTTGAGAACTTGTAGATGCGAAATGCAGTTTAGCATCTACTAGAAGTGCAAATAGTAGCAATTGTGCAAATTGACAAATGCGGATAAATATTTAGTATGTACAGCATGTATATATATATAAAACACAGTGCAGACAGTGTTAAAAAAAGTACAATTAGACAGTTATAGGGTTATGGCAATGAGAAGTGTGCAGACACTGTTGTAAAGGTACAACAAGTAGAAGGTTATAAGGCTAAGGCAGTAAAAATAAATGTGCAAAAACAGTATATAAGGTATATACAGATACAGTATACATGATGTACAGTATATAAGGTGTATATATATATATATATATATATATATATATATATATATATATATATATAGAGAGAGAGAGAGAGAGAGAGAGAGAGAGAGAGAGAGAGAGAGAGAGAGTATACAGGATGTACAGTATGTAAGGTTTATATAGATACATATACATATAAATAAATATTAGTGCCTATGATAGATAAAATATCAGTGCAGATAATAAAATATTAGTGCAGATGGACTGCACTAGTACTCTAGTACTTTACTGCACTAGTACTCTAGATAGTACCCCCTTACCCCTTAGTAACCTGAAACATCCTGGAACAACCCCTAGTTAATATTAAGAACATATAATAGACCGTAGCAACATGTAACAGCCTGTAGTAATCTGTAACAACCTGTAACAGCCTCTAGTTACTCTTAAGACTCTTTAATAGCCTGCAGCAACCTGTAACAGGCTCTGGTTACTCTAAAGAACCTATAATAGCCTGTAGCAACCTGTAGTAATCTGTAACAATCTGTATCAGCCTCTAGTTACTCTTAAGAATCTTTAATAGCCTGTAGCAACCTGTAACAGGCTCTGGTTACTCTAAAGAACCTATAATAGCCTGTAGCAACCTGTAGTAATTTGTAACAACCTGTAACAGCCTCTAGTTACTCTTAAGAATCTTTAATAGCCTGTAGCAACCTGTAACAGGCTCTGGTTACTCTAAAGAACCTATAATAGCCTGTAGCAACCTGTAGTAATCTGTAACAACCTGTAACAGCCTCTAGTTACTATTAAGAACCAGTAATCCCCTGTAACAACCTATAACAACCTCTAGAGTACCTGTAGTAACCTGTAACAATGTATAGTAATCTGTAACAACCTGTAACAACCTTTTTACTCTTAAGAACTTGTAATAACCTGTAACATAAAATAAACCTAAAATAAACTGTAAAAACCTACAGTATAGTAACGTGTAACACCCTGTGAAAGCCTGTAGTTAATCCTAACAACATGTAGTAACCTGAACCAGCTTGTAGTAACCTGTAATAACCTGTTGTAAATTGTAACAACCTTTAACAGCATCTAGTTATTCTGAGGAACCTGCATTAACCTGTAACAACCTGTAGTGATCTTTAAAAAACATTAACAAGCTATAGTTTAATTTAGCAATTTATAGTGTTATAATAGTCTTATAGTCCTATAATAGTCTTGAATTACATGTAGGAACTTCTAACAGCCTGTGACAACCTTAAGTAACCTTTTAGAACCTTTATCGATCTTTATCAACCAGTAGTACAGTGTAGCATCCTGTAGCAAGCTGTAATTATCAGCAGTCATCAGGCATGAGTCCTTGTATGATCTTAACATGTGTAACACTTGGTTGGTGATGTCATATTAAAAATTTTTTTTTCCTGTCTACATTCAAAACACTTCGGTTTCTGATTATCAAGATAAATCCTGAGGGCACAATCTGATGGGGTTAGAGCATTACTTGTTTTTAAAATAAAATTGTCTGGGATTTTTTTTAATTCGTCTTCCCAAATCTACAGATTTTCAGCTTTTGGAAGTTTATCCCAGACTTTTCTACTCTGTACGCATTAAAATTGGACTCTAGGTTTGTGAGAAACTTTTATAAAAAAAATATTATAACATTTCCAGCTAATTCACTTGCTATGTCTCTGATTTTAAAGACATGTTCAGATATAAATGACGTTTTGCGTTAAGTATACTTAAAGTTAGCCCCGCCCACTTTCTAGTAAAAGCGGGAAAGCGTGGTACTTTTTATATCAGCATGTAGTCAACATTTATCTGATTAGAGCATAATTCTTTTGAAGCCTTATGTTATAAAGTTGTTTGACCTGATTGATATAAAATGTGTGTGTGCTGTGAGTGTTTTTTTCTCTACTGAAAGAAAAGACGTTTATTGTGCTCGGTTACTAAAAATAGTTTTCTAGGGTTCAGCATGTTTGGGGTGTGTTTCAGTGCGATGATGTATTTTAGTTTGTGGTGCTGATGTGTTTATAAAGGCTGGAAAGAAAAAGGAGGCCATTGTTGAAGTGTTCTGAGTGATGCATTTCCTCTTTTCAACACAGAGGAAGTCTGTTCTGCTGCTTTGACAATACACTTCCTCTAAGAACTCTTATACTACAGCTGAACTCCATCGTACGGTGTATCCTTACACGTATTAACTGTTTTGACTGTGCATGGTGTGTGGTGTATAAAGAATTGTGAAATTCTTCATTAAAATTGTTTTAATTTGGTCCTGAAAAACTCTCCTGAAACTCAGTGATAACTATCATAGATATAAATGTGATATATTGGGCAGAATTAGAAATGAATTGCCAGAATATAATGTGAGCCTACAAAGATTTAAAAATTTTAAATGCATTTTGTATGCTTTTATACACTGCTTTCTCAAATGTGTTTTTCAATTATAAACAAAATGAAATAAAAATTGATGGTCCTTCACTTACAGTTGAGGGCAGAATTTTTTCAGATTATGCAATAATAAGCATAATTATATTATTATATTGCATAAATAAGCTTATGCAATCTCTCTCTCTCTCTCTCTCTCTCTCTCTCTCTCTCTCTCTCTCTCTCTCTCTCTCTCTCTCTCTCTCTCTCTCTATAATGACACATTGAGGGCATGCACATCATTTTCAGCAAAAATCTAGGGTTAGATCTGAACCCTGTCTTCTACTTCTGCCTTTTTCAAACCATCTACCTGCATGTCTTCCCTCACCACATCCATAAACCTCCTCCTTGGCCTTCCTCTTTTCAACCTTCCTGGTGGCTCCATCCTCAGCATTCTCCTACCGATATACCCCATGTCATTCCTCTGCACTTGTCCAAACCATCTCAATCTCGCCTTCCTCACCCTGTCTCCAAAACGTCCTACATGCTCTGTCCCTCTAATAAATTTGTCTCTAATCCTGTCCATCCTCGTCACTCCCAATAAAAATCTCAGCATCTTTAACTCTTGCCACTGTCTCTAAACCATACAACATACAGTAGCAGGTCTCACCATAGTCCTATAGTCCTTTCATTCTTGCAGATGCCCTTCTATCACAAATCACTCCTGCCACTCTTCTCCACCCACTCCACCCTGCATGCACACTTTTCTTCACTTCTCTAACTTCATTACTTTGCACTGTTGACCCCAGGTACCTAAACTTCTCCACCTTCACCACCTCTTCTCCCTGCAACCGCACCACTCCACTGCCCTCACTCTCATTTACACACATGTACTCTGTTTTACTCCTACTCACTTTTATTCCCCTTCTCTCCAACATGTACCTCCACCTCTTCAGGCTCTTTTCAACCTGCTCCTTATTCTCACCACAAATCACAATATTATCCGCAAACATCATAGTCCACGAAGACTCCTGTCTGACCTCGTCCGTCAATCGCCACTGCAAACAGGAAAGGGCTCAGAGCCGATCCTTGATGTAGTCCAAACTCCACCTTGAACCAGTCTGTCGTTCCTAACTGCACACTTCACTGCTCTCACACTGTCCTCATACATGTCCTGTACCTCCCTCACATACTTCTCTGCCACACCCAACTTCCTCATACAATACCACAACTCCTCTCTCGGCAACCTGTTGTACACTTGGACAGAATTCAATATTACTTGGATTTCTATAAGTAATAACTTTAACTCTCTCTGTTTCTCTTCACAGAGGAGGACATTGTGGCCATTTCTGTAACTGCAGAGGTAAAACTTGCTAACCAGGACAGTTGTCCAAAACCAGAGACAGATGATTTGGACTTTAAAAGCCTGCTTCCAGAAATTCCAAAGATGAAATCTTCTCTCATTCCTGAATCCACAGAGGTGGAAGCAGTCTCACAAAGTCCTGTAAATGTGGACGATATTCCTCTTCCTAAGAAATCGTACACCTTCGAACCTGATATAAAGCATCACGAAGAAGACGAATCTTTGAAAAATGGACAAAAAGAGGACACTGAAAAAAATCTTAAACCTACAGAAACAGAAGAGGGATGTAACGTGGCCAGTGCTGCTCTGGCTAAAAATTCAGAACACACGTCTACATTTGAAGACAAGGATGGAGAGAGCAAAAAGTCTCCGTCTCAGAAACGAGGAAATAAAAAAGCTGGAACCAAACCCACGTCTAAAAAAACCAAGCCCAAGGTGATGTCGGGAGAACACGACACACGTGCTGCTTCAAACGTGGATGACATTCCTCTCCCCAAAACGTCCTACAATTTTGACCCGAGCCAGTGGGATGACCCCAATTTCGACCCTTTCGGAGGTAAAAGTAACATCCAGAACTCTCAGATGCTCCCAAAAGTGTCGTACAGTTTTGATCCGGATAACTTTGACGACTCGATGGACGCCTACAAGCCAACAAACAAGATAATTGGTAGCAACGATTTAGAGAGAACCAATGATGAGGAACTGAAGGTTGAACAGATCAAGGAGTGCCCTCTGTTGGAGGAGAGGAAAGTGAGGCAGTCGCCCAAGAAGAGCAAAGACAAGATCATTTCGTGAGTGACGTGTAAATGAATAAAAGTCTATCAGTATGTACTAATACATATTTCATGTTTTCAGTGGCTGAGAGCAATTTCAGCATAAAGACTGTCTGTCTGTCTGTCTGTCTAAACATCTTTGTCTTTTTGATTCTCTGACATTCTGTCTGTGTCTATATTTCTCAAAGTTTTTCTTTCTGTCTATACATCTGTCTGTCTGTCTGTCTCTCATTGCCTTTACATTTGGGTCTATTTTTGTTTTCGTATCTGTGTCTTTGTGTCTCTGCCTGTTTATACATCTGTCTGCCCTTGTCTGTTCCTATATGTCTGTATCATTCTTTGTTTGTCTTTAAATCTGTCTGTCTGTCTGTCTGTCTGTCTGTCTGTCTGTCTGTCTGTCTGTCTGTCTGTCTGTCTGTATGTCTGTCTGTCTGTCTGTCTGTCTGTCTGTCTGTCTACGTCTCTGTCTGTATGTTTTCGTTTTTATATATTTGTCTGTTTAGCTGTTTGTCTGTATGTCTTTGTGTCTATACCCCTCCTTTTGCACGTCTATAAATTTTTTGTCTCTTTGTCTTTTTCTGTCTACACGTCTGTCTATCTAATGTCTTAGTCTGTAATATCTCAGACTATCTGTATCTCTGCCTGCTTGTCTGTGTCTACATGACTTAGTCTGCTGAACATCTTTTTCTGTCTGTCTGTCTTTCTATCTATACATCTTATTCTGTCTGTCTGTTTGATCACTGAGGTCACTATCAAGCTCTAAATATTCTTACTCTAAATGTGTGTGTGTTGCTTACTAATCTCCTGTCACACCTTTTCTTCTTTTGTCCTCCCTCCTGCTCTCATGTCTAACACTCCAACCTTTTCTTTACTTCCTCACCTCATCCTCTACTTTCTATCCTCCTGTGTGCTTCTCATCAGGACCAATGAACAAGCACGCTTTCTCTGTTTGCTGCTGTAAGTATCCACTCTGTCTCTGTCTGTCCCTCTGTCCCTCTGTCTCTCTCTCTCTCTCTCTCTCTCTCTCTCTCTCTCTCTCTCTCTCTCTCTCTCTCTCTCTCTCTCTGTCTCTTTCCTTCTCGCTCTCAGTTTCTCTCTGTCTCTCTCTGTCCCTGTGCTTTATCGGGTTCCTGTCAGTCTCGAGCAGGTTGTCCTGTGGTGTCTCTGCAGCTGATAAACAGGTCATGTGTGTGTGTGAGAGTTTGTGTGTGTGTGTGTGTGTGTGTGTGTTTTCTAATTTTTCACATGTCCAGTCTTATTAATGATTTATTTTGTTATCTATTGATGTGTGTGTGTGTGTGTGTGTGTGTATGTGTGTGTGTGTGTGTGTGTGTGTGTGTGTGTGTGTGTGTGTGTGTGTGTGTGTGTGTGTGTGCGTGTGTGTGTGTGTGTGTGTGTGTGTGTGTGTGTGAAGTTATGCTCTAGAGCTACAAGGCTAATTTTAATTCCATCTCTCTCTCTCTCTCTCTCTCTCTCTCTCTCTCTCTCTCTCTCTCTCTCTCTCTCTCTCTCTCTCTCTCTCTCTCTCTCTCTCTCTCTCTCTCTCTCTCTCTCTCTCTCTCTCCTTTCCTCTCTGTATCTGTGTCTCTGCAGGAACACATGCAAAGTAAAGAAGTTTGATAGCACATCATTAGTGCTGGACATCTGCAAGCAGGTATAACCCTTGTCTGCTAGAAAGAGAGAGAGAGAGAGAGAGAGAGAGAGAGAGAGAGAGAGAAAGAAAGGGAAAAAAAGATACTCTGTGTTGCCTTTTTATGGAGCTGCTGAGTCAGTATATCCAGTATTAGCGCAATGACTCAGCAAAGGTCACTGCTCTCCTTCTCTCCTTTTTAAAAATGTATCCCTCCATCCCTCAGTCCTTTCATCCTATATTTTCTCTATCATTTCTTCACCATCTTCTGTCTTTTTTATCCCGTCTGTCCATCACTTGTATTCCCTGACTTTCGACTTTACTTTGATGACTCTGTGTCTTTATTTTTTCTTCTTTTTATTCCCCATCTGTACATATTTTCTGCACCTGTCCTTCTCTGTCTCCTTTCTTATCCTCTGTCCCTTTTTATTTATTTTGTTTATCTTTTCTATTTCTTTCCATCCCTTCAGGTCTTATTATTGTTTCTCTGTTGCTCTGGTAAAGCAGTGCTGTCACTTACACTGTCCAATCTGTGATTCATCACTCTGTGTGTGTGTGTGTGTGTGTGTGTGTGTGTGTGTGTGTGTGTGTGTGTGTGTGTGTGTGTGTGTGTGTGTGTGTGTGTAGGTTGAGAAAGAACAGGAGGAGCCGGTACGTCACGCCACAGATGAGGAGAAACTCGCATCTACATGCACGATGCAGAAACATGATAAAACATCAAAAGCAGAAGATGGTGAGAGCAGGAGTTACACGTCTAAAAATTTAGCAAACATTGAAATCGAACATCTTTAATTTATATATTTTTTATATTTAATTTATGTTTGACTTACTAATTCAAACTTGTGTATGTAAACATGTTGGGGGACCTGCTTATTAAAAAGTTAGCTTTTTATTTAATTTTTAAACTAAATGACTCAACAAACGATTTGTTCATTTTCACTAAAATGATCCAAGCTTTCCATCACTAGCACAGATCCTTCTTTCTTTCCTGTGATTCCAAATCAACTTTTGACTCGCTCCAACCCTCACCAAACACAAGATAAACATCATCCACATTTTCGGAACAAGATTTTCTGACTTTTAGTCTAAGAAAGTAACCAAATAACCTGATTTTCTGAACTCAACCAGATAATATTACACATCTAGATATGGTACTTGGGGTGAAGGTTTAATGTTGCGATTGAGAAGTTACTTCCTTTTAATGGTCTATACTTAATAATGAATATTCCATACTGAAAACTATACTAATACTGAGTACATCGTATTCTGTTCACAAGATTAATATTTGATCTAAATGCATTTTTTAAGCCAGACAGCCTGTATTTTTGACACTAGTATATACTGTTATAGGTGTATAGAATACAGCTGGAGTCTAGAAACACACTTTCTGTGTACAGTTTGTGCGCCAGTGATTACTGCAATCAACTGCTGCCCTCTGGTGGCTACGGTTAGGTACAAACATCTGCTAGCATTTAAGTGCTTTACTAAATTTTAACGTTCAGTGGCTTGCAAATAGAATCTTATATAAACAATGGAAAATACTTTCCCAATAGAATACAATGCATTTTTTTAAACAAGTAAAGTATTTCATCTGTAAAAATATGCAGATATTTTAGTGCTGCATCAGTTTACCTTAGAAGATTTTCATGCATTCAAACTAGAGTGTGGGTAAAGAAACTTCATTCAGCAACAAGCTAACCAGTTCTCTGTGATATATTGTATGGTTTTCGCTTTATGGTACAAAATATTGGGATGCCTGACTTTTCCAGCCATATGTGGGTTTTCTACAAACTGTAATCAAGTGGCAGGCACACACGTGTATAGGATGTCTTTGGGTGCATAGCATGACATTTTCCTTTCACTTGAACTAAAAGGCCGAAATCTGTTCCAGCATGTCAGTGCTTCTGTACACAAAGCCAACTTCATGAAGATATGCTTTACATGGGTTATAGTAGAAGATCATCACTGGCCTGCTGTAGAGCTCTGACCTCAACCCTATTAAACACCTTTGGGATGAATATGAATGCTGACTGCACCCCAAGCCTCCTCACCTACATCAGTACCTGACTTTACTAAGACCCTTGATCTATATCCAGAAGAGTGGAGGATTATATAACAGAAAATAGAGACTAAGTGTAGAATTGGATTTTCAGCAAGAATGTGTCTAATAAGAATCTAATGGTCAGGTGTCCATGAATTTCTTTTTGGATATAGTGTATGTTACTTTTCTCAAAACATTGAAATTTAGAGTCAGTGTTATAGTGTTTAACTAAAGTCACTTACTGTAATCAGAGGAGGAAAGAGGAATGTCCAAGTTTATGGGCAATTTTTAAAATTATGTTTTATGTATTATGTTTCCTGGTTGGAGGTTTCAGAAATATGAATTAGGACCTCTAATCAAATGCAGCATGCGAATTAATGATGTCTAAGTGACAGCTCTGTATATGTTTTTTCAGATGTGGAAATAAAAAAAGATCATTATCCTGAGAAGGAGATATGCACTCCTGTAAGTATTTGTTGTTTCTCATTAGCATTTTGTAATTGTTTAAACATATTAGTGTTATTACTCTTGACCATGTTTTATTTTTTAAAATCTACCCTATAATCCTATAATCTCAATTTTTCTATTTTAAAGAACGAAACATTTTTTTTATCAGATGGAGTTTAATCTTCTTTTTAGTATATACATCTAATTGACCTTTTACCTAAGGAACAAATGTTCACTTTAAACATATTCATGTTCATTTAATACTGAAAACCATTAAAAAAAACTTCATACTCCCATCAATTTTTCCTTTTTAAATTAGCGAATAGAACTGTTTATTAGTGAAAGCTGAATAATTCCATACATCATATTTCATGTTTTATTCCTTTGACTAGTCAGAAAGCAAGAACATTAAAATGGCAGTAAGTATCTGGGTGTGTAAATACCCCTGAAGGAAAATCACTCCAGTTATATTGTTCATGTGTAAAGGGAAGGTGTGAAAACATGGAAAGGAAGTAGAGTGTTTGAGTGTTTTCAGTCAGTGATGTGTGTACTTTTTCTTCATTCTGAGGAAAAAACATGTACAAATATACTAGGTATTCACACAACATTCAAATAAAAATGTGTGTGTGTGTGTGTGTGTGTGTGTGTGTGTGTGCTCATCCGTGTTTGACTGAGATTCATAATCATGCCCCTTAAAGCAGATTAACACCACACAACACACACATTCTAATCTGTCCAAGGACACCTACTAATAACCATTGCTCACACACACACACACACACACACACACACACACACACACACACACACACACACACACACACACACACACACACACACACACAAAATCTATTTGTTCTAGATATGACAGATACTTTCATCTGGATCGACTTAGTGATGCAGATTGCAGTTGCTTATTAAACGAATATTTCACTGGTTGTGTGTGTGTGTGTGCGTGTGTGTGTGTGTGTGTGTGTGTGTGTGTGTGTGTGTGTGTGTGTGTGTGTGTGTCTAATTGTTATTAGAAGGACACAAATTTGAGCATGTTTTTCTGTAAAACGAACCAAAAATGGACCCTTATATTAGAAAGCATGCTTTTGGGAGATTTAAGGAATCTAGAGAACCCTGAGGAACCCACAAAGACGTGAAAACAACATGCAAAACATCATGTAGACAGTGACATGAGTTCAGGAATGGACCTGAGGCTGGAGCTGTGAGGCAGAAAAGTTCTCCCACTGCACCACAGTGCCTAATTTCTGTTAAAAAACAGATCAATCCATGAACTCATATATTATATGAATATATATATGAATGTGAATATTATTGGAAAGTTCTTAAAGTGTGTGTGTGTGTGTGTGTGTGTGTGTGTGTGTGTGTGTGTGTGTGTGTGTGTGCACGTGTGATTTCAGAGTGAGAGCTTGGAGAAGACCGGCCCCAACCTTGACTCCATCGCGCTCAGTGAGATGGACAAAGCCGCTGTTCTGATTCTCATCAGAGAGGAGGTTGGCTTAAAAAAAATAAAATTTTAACGTCTTCGAACATCTCAATATAATATAGTGTTAAAAACAGGAAGTATAATCTGTATTAGCATTTTAGCACTAGCCTAATTGCCTTTGTGTTTACAGTAGAAATGCTAAACCAACATTAGGCACACTGTACTGAAGTAACAGTGAAATCCTACAGCCATGTTAGCTGAATTTAGTATTAGTATAAGTACTTAGATACGCTAATTATTAGCACATAGTCATGAAGTAATTTGGAAATGTTAAGCTTCAGAACTTGCTTAGCTAACTGGTTGGAGAGTACAAACTTCATTTTGTAAGTTATATTGTTATATTGTGGTGCCTTTTAACTACTATGCTAGTTTCACTGTTAACTTGTGTACTATAATGCTAGTCTCTGTGTTAGCCTTTGTGGTAAATCAAAGAGGCTTAATATTATTTGCCATATAGGATAATTATTAGGACATATTAGTGGAATAGAACTTCAGAAGCTCTCTGGTTGATTAAAGAAGTGAGTATACATAGTTTAATATCGATTGTGTGTTTGTGTGTCCACAGATAATAGCGAAAGAGATCGAGGCAAACGAGTGGAAGACGAAATCTGAGGAGAGCAGAATGGAGGTGTTGGAAATGAGGTAAACCTCGGCTCTCATGCTGCACTTCTTCAACAAGACAATAAGCGAAGAAGAGACATGAACACTTGTGCGTTTTTGTTTCCTGACAGGAAAATTGTGGCTGAGTATGAGAAGACAGTAGCACAGATGATCGGTGGGTCATGGTTAGCTTGCTAACACTCCTGCTCTAACCACACGCTGGTGCTGATGATGCTAATCATCCGCTTTACTGAACCTCACACTTGCTAGGCAGTAAGCCAGTTGTGCGCATGTGCTAACAATAGCCCTGAGTGGTTACATGCTTTTTGTAGTTACACACCTTTTATGGTAGCACAGCTTTTGTAGTAACACATTTTTGTAGTAACACAAATTTTGGAGTTAGACACCTTTTGTGGTTGCACACCTTTTACACAATTTTGTGGAAACACACCTCATGCTAGCTAGTTGATAAACAACATACTGTAGAATCACTCTAACTAGCAATCCATACTACGCTTACACTTGTAGCATGACTAACACACTAGCGAGCCTGTTAGCTATTCCTTATGCAAATTGCCGCTAATCCTGCACTCTTACATAGTTATCAGTATTAGCGCTTATTAGCTGTACTGTAAAATAGCTAATTGTTATCATTGTTATTTGTAGCGTGTAAGTAGTTATTCGTTGTGTTTAACACCTATTACCCCTCAATCTCACAGAAGACGAGCAGAGAAAGAACATGGGCTCTCAGAAGAGCGTCCAGCAGCTGATAACCGAGCGGGATCAGGCGCTGTCCGATCTCAACTCGGTCGAGCGCTCGCTCTCTGAACTGTTCCGCCGCTACGAGAACATGAAGACCGTGCTGGAGGGATTCAAGAAGGTAATCGTTTCACATGCCGATAATGAAATACACTTCACAACACACAAACACACTCTGTTGTGTTACATTCAGGATTCTTCTGGTTAGCTGGATGGCATATCCATGCTAGCATTAGTGAATTTTTGTGAAAATTGGTTAGCAATTTATTTTTAGCACAGCCATGCTCACCAAGTGACTTCCATTGTTGTGTTTAGCTAACTCACTTATCCAACAACATAGCATGTGCAACTTGCTAATTGCTACTAGCAATGCTCGTTTTTGTAGTGCAATGTGATGTTCTCTGTTGACATGTTTGTTGGACTGTTTACAAAAATGCTACATTGCATGTTTAAATGTGTTGCCTCTTTACTGTCATTTTAACCTGTTCAATAAAATATTAGTTTTGGTGCTAACCATTTGCATAATGCTAGTTTTTTGTTAGCCTGTTTACTCTAGCATTAATCTTGTGACTTTGACATAAGATATTTCTCTGTTAACATGTTTACTATAATGCTAGTTTTTGCCTCTGTGGTATAATGTAATTTTTTTTTTTGCTAACCTTTTAACACTATTTTTTTTCTTAGCCTCTGTGGTACAATGCTAGTATTTTTGTTAACTTGTTTTACGTTAGCTTTGTGTTCACCTATGTAACATATTGCTGGTTTTGTGTGTCCCCTTGTCACTCTGATTGCTGCTTTCTGATGTTTCTCCTCCTGTTTGGGTTTTGTTATGTTCAGAATGAAGAAGTGCTGAAGAAGTGTGCTCAGGAATATTTAGGGCGCGTCAAGCAGGAGGAGCAGCGTTACAACACACTCAAAATCCACGCTGAGGAGAAACTCGACAAGTAAGTGTGATCAGAAACGCACTACACAGACTATACACCTCACAACCCACCCTGTGTTTAGGTGTGTGTACATCCCCATGTATGTGTTACTGGGGTTTAGCAGTAAAGAGTTTTCCCAGTGTGTGTGTTACTCAGGTGTATCATTAGAGCAGATAAGTAGTTATCCCAGTGTGTGTGTGTGTGTGTGTGTGTGTGTGTGTGTGTGTGTTACTCAGATGTATCATTAGAGCAGATGTGTAGTTATCCCAGTGTGTGTGTGTTACTCAGGTATATCATAAGAGCAGATGTGTAGTTATCCGTGTGTGTGTGTGTGTGTGTGTGTGTGTGTGTGTGTGTGTGTGTGTGTGTGTGTGTTACTCAGGTATATCATAAGAGCAGATGTGTAGTTATCCGTGTGTGTGTGTGTGTGTGTGTGTTACTCAGGTGTATCATTAGAGCAGATGTGTAGTTATCCCAGTGTGTGTGTGTTACTCAGGTATATCATAAGAGCAGATGTGTAGTTATCCGTGTGTGTGTGTGTGTGTGTGTGTGTGTGTGTGTGTGTGTGTGTGTGTGTGTGTGTGTGTGTGTGTGTGTGTGTGTTACTCAGATGTATCATTAGAGCAGATGTGTAGTTATCCCAGTGTGTGTGTGTTACTCAGGTATATCATAAGAGCAGATGTGTAGTTATCCGTGTGTGTGTGTGTGTGTGTGTGTGTGTGTGTGTGTGTGTGTGTGTGTGTGTGTGTTACTCAGGTGTATCATTAGAGCAGATGTGTAGTTACCCCAGTGTGTTACATGGGTGTAAAATGTAAAATGGTTAGAGTAGATGTTTATTCACAGCCTGGATCAGATGTATTTTTAACACACGTGTGTTACAGGGCAAATGAAGAGATCGCTCAGGTGCGTACAAGGGCAACCGGTGAGTGTGTGGCATTAAATGCCAGCCTAAGGAAGGAACAGATGAAGGTGGAGTCTCTGGAGCGAGCGTTGGAACAAAAGGTAAATATTTCACATTTTACTCAGAGGGCTTTTAATTTTATCCTAATGTATTTCTATATTGTTTATATTCACCAATAGTTTTGCAATTTATTTAAAATAAATCTTGCTCTCCTCTTTGGGTGCGAGGTGCATACTGTCTCTCCCCTGTCAATCACAGTGACACTAGACAATTCTGAGCATCTGTGAGCACGTACATTATATGGGCAAAAGATTTTGGACAACAACATAAGATTTGTATGTGCTTTTGAAAATCCCAATTTACATTCAGTCCCTATTTGTGCTTTCAATAATATCCAGTCATCTGAGAAGATGTTCCACTAGATGTTCCACTAGCATTAAGGTCAGAGCTCTTTAGAAGCCCACTCAAGATTTTCCACTCCAACCCATGTAAGGCATATTTTCATAGAGCTGGCTTTGTACACAGGAGTATTGGCATGCTGTCATGAAGGGAAAATTCTACTGCATCCAAAGACATCAGATACAATCGTGTGCTTCCAACTTTGTCAGACCAATTTGAGGAACAACCACATATGGCTAAAAAAAAAAATCTAATATCACAATGCTTTTGTCCATAAAGTTTATGTAGAAGGGGCGGCCAGATCTTTCCTCCTAGTCTGAGTTGAAATTGAAAGGTGACCCAATTTTGGGCGGAAATTGAGATAAAATATGTTTAACGTTAACTACTTAGACACAAAAACCCTTTCCTCAACATTTTATTCATTCAGTCATTTACTCAATTATAAGCCATAATTACATCCTTACTGGTCTTTCTTCCTTCTCAATGTTTTTATTAGAATCAAGAAATCGAGGAGCTTACGAAGATCTGTGATGAACTCATCGCCAAACTCGGCACAACAAACTGACCACTTTTTTGGATTTAGATTTGAGCTTACGTCCTGACTGAACCCCGCCTCCCTTCACTCAGCTCCGCCTCCAACATAGTCCCGCATGTACAATATGCCTGCCTGGATCTCTCTCCAACATCTGCAACGTGGAATTGCCACATCAGCTAAAGTAATGTGCCTATGATAGAGACTTTTGATTCCGAGACGTGGCGGTAACACGGCGATCTGCATGAACCGCCAGCGCTAACTGCAGTTTTAATGATTTATGCATCTGATCGAATTAACACTTTTTGCCACGACTCTTGCTGCATTTACCCCTGGCATTAACATGTGACCTGAATCCAGATGTTGTCCTCATTCACTTTGATAGGTGTAAACTTGCTTCTGATCGGAATGTTATCCGTTCAGCGTGTCCTGGTCCAGAGGTAGTCAAGGACACATTGTGATCAGATCTCAGTGAAATGTAATTCACAGGACGACATCACGCAAAACCCCGCCCCCTCTTTACCGCTGCATGCAGCTGTGTGGCTTTGCAGTACAATCAATTGGGAATACATCACAAATATAGTGATACGTTTGCCTGCACACTTGAAAGTTGAATAACCACTCACCACCCACCACAGCTGCCGACGTTCATGGTTCCATATGTTTCTTTTTACTGTTTACACATTGAAATCTATCCACCTTATTACTAACTGAAGCCTCCTGATCCTTCCCATTTGCATTACTTGTAAAATGTCTTGTGGCTAAAATGTATTTTAAAAGAAAAAACACCACTTCAGTCTGACTCTGTATTGGGGCCATCTTCTGCAGACTTACAGAAGTCAGTTGGTGTTTCCAAGTGTAAACGCTTCATGTCCAGATTGACTGATGATCCAATTTGCCTGATCAGCTTGCCATGTTAATGCCAAGTGTAAACGCAGCCTTTGATTTAGTTTGGATGCAGTGTGCTTCATCTGTGAGGCGAATGAGTGTGTGTGTGTGTGTGTGTGTGTGTGTGTGTGTGTGTGTGTGTGTGTGTGTCTTCCTTCCTTACAGTACATGCAGTTTGTAATATGTGTGTGTATGATAGAGAGAGAGATAGAGAGAGAAAAAGAGTATAAAAGAGAGAAACTATAAGACTATATATTTTTCCAGACTAAGACTTTTTTTCCCCCAGTTAAATTTGCCTCAGGCATTAAATTAGTTATGGAAACCAAATGCTTAGATAATCGTATTCACATAGCTACTAGAAGAGAACTGATGCTTGTAAGGAGTTACCACACAGTAAGGCACAAAGTGTTTTATTGTTTTTTAAAACAATTCGCGAACTTTAATCTTTTTTTGTGTCGGAAAGTAATCACAAGCAAAACCACTTACATTATAGCAGCTATAAACATAATTCCCTCGACACTCTGAAAACTGTTGTAAATCTGTATGCAAATTATCTATGCTGTGTGTGTGTGTGTGGGGTTTGTGTGTGTGTGTGTGTGTGTGTGTGTGTGTGTGTGTGTGTGTGGGTGTGTAAGTTGTTTGATTAACCCTTCCAGCCACTGGTATCTCTCTCCCTTTCTCCACAACAACAGCAGTGAAAGTGCCAGTGCAATCCAATGATGCACACATTTTATTGTAAATAAGAATCGATTACATGTTTATTTTGTATTATTATAAAAGTTTATGGTTCGCTCATTCTGTGGGGATTCAAAGCGAAAACGAGAAAGTCTTGCTTACAAATGATTATATTGTGTTCAGGGGTGTCAGTGTTCACACACTGGGCTTTGTGTTACAGTTAAATTTTTATGTTACATTTAGTAATGCACTAACCTTCCAGTACAGTACGGGACTGGTATTAAGTATGAAATGTTGGCGGAGCTTAGATTTTTTTTAATTAGCCACAACGCTAACCTTTCTTTTCACTTCTTAATGGTTTAATGTGACTGAACTTTGTGGTGCAAGTAGCTGATGTGTAGTTAGCCACTAATAGATATTTAAATTATCTAATAATAACATTGTGTAATTAAACAGATTACAGCTACAGATCCTGAGGTAAAATATTTGAAGCAGTAATAATAAATCCGTATGTCAATATGGACGTTACAAGAAAATAACCAAGCTTGTAATCGGCTAATCAAATATAAACTAAGCTCCGCCCATTCTTGGTTCTGCAATACGTTTAATAATAGTTTAAAATTATTCAGGTGTGATGTAACGCACAATGATACGAACTCTGGAAGTGATCGAACTTGATCTTTTATTCAATCTTTATTTTATTTTTATGAAGGTAGAAAGAAACTTTTTAATGCTTTTTAATTTGTAAAAGAAAACTTTCATCTGATTACAATTTAAGCACTTCAGAAATCAAGTGAATCCAGAATGAACTTAAGGAGTTTAACAAATTTTTTTTATGGATTGGAATCGCTGATTTGTCTTTTTGTCATGTTTTGTCCGTGTTTCACTGCTTCCAATATGCCCTTGTTGACTTTTGTTCAATCAATTAGATGGACATTAGCAACGTACTCCTGGAAGTCCTCTAGGAGGTGTTGCTGTGGTATGACTTTAAAAAACAGTGGATTTTTGTAAATTGTTGAGTAAATTTTAATTGCTTTGGATATAGGAGCTGACAAAATAGAGGTCTAATAGCTAATTACCACATGAAATAGATAAGAAAACTAGTTATTTACTAGCTAGTTCACCAGCTGAATTTAAAGAACCAACAAATACGAATCAATAAATTGTACATATGATAGTACTGTATATTATATTGTATTTTACAATTTATTACTTACAAGCCAGCTGATTGGCATGCTAGAGTCCTAGCAAGGCAAAATCAGAGCATTTCAATCTGTAAAAAAATCATTTTAGCTACATTCTAATTATCAGGATCAGGTGTGTTAGACACTCCTTCGCCTGTGTGAACAAAAACAACAGGGAAGTCAAAAAGTGCGTGTTGAAAAAGCTACTGGAACACTACACGTTTGTAAACGAACAAAATATTTTTTATATCGATCCTGTTTAACTGACAATCCACCACTTTCTCCGTGCCTGTTGCCAAAGTGATGCGAGTCAAGCTGCCGGTGTCGCATCCCACAATCCCCTGTGTGTCATATGTAATAGCTGCCAAAATGCATCTGTGCAATGTATATGTCCTGATACACAACACGTCCTGATTCGTGTCTGTTTACACTGCAAAACATGGTCCATTCAGGACGGCTTTTATGAAGAAGTGTCCTTCTCTGAGACTCGCTCCCATCGCTCTGTGCACCTTATGAGTGTAAGAAGGAAAACATGGAAAACATAGTGGATGCTCTGTCCTTCCTCTTCCTTTTCTCCTCTCAGAATTTCCTCAGTAAAACGTAATGAAATCCTAACAATATGTTAAAGAGTGATCAGGAGTTCAGCAAGGATTTGATATGTGCACATGCTTATAGCGCTGAACTCTGGTTAGTGCCTGTGTGTATGTTTTATGTGTTTGTTTTCTTTATGTTTGTACAGTAAAAGAGAAAGAGAGATGCACAGAAATTATGTTTACTAATATATATATATATATATATATACACACAGTAATAATAATACATATATACTGTATATACATGATATTATAAGTCTCTATTTTGTGCATAAAGTGTTGCCTGAATTAAAGGTATTAGAACGTACCATCTTTTTTCCCCCTGTTATTGAATTCGACCAAAAGGATTTTCTCAACCCTGGTGTTATGTTTGCTATTTAGCAGTGAATAACCTGTTCGTAGGTCTTTTGGCAGCTGAGACAATGCTTTTGCGGATGAGGAAAAAACACACAAGACCACTTCTCAGGCTTGAGAATGAAGCAGTGGTGGACACCATTTGTGTACTTAAGTAAAAGAACACATCCCTACATGTATGCGTCTCAATTCAAAATAAAACTGCTTTTTTAGTACTTGCTTAGAATGGACTTAAGTACCAAAAATAAGGCCATGTCCACACCAATATGTTTTCGTTTGAAAGCGTGTATTTTTCTCTCCGTTTTGGCCTTCCGTCCACACTGTGATGGCGTTTTCATTTAACGAAAACATAAACTTTTTTGAAAATGCTCTACAAAGTGGATACATAAGAAAGCCGTTTAGGCTGCGCAGTTTGGACTGTGAAAATGGAGGGTTGATGCATTTTCAGTCATTGGCGTGACGTTTCAAAGAGCCAAAAAGTAAATAAACAGCAGGTGGAAATGACGCAGGTCGAAGCGTCTTACGTTTTGCTGTATAGGGACATAAGCGCTTTCAGATGTTTCTGTGTGAATAAGCAACTTTTGGGAAACGACTGAAAATAGAGGCATAAAAGTAGTGATCTATTAGGACTATGTTAATGAATGAATTAGTTCAGTGTTCCATTCTCCTGCACATCACATCTTTATAAGTCGAGAGTTTTCTATAGTTACAGACACACAGTGAGAGAACTCTCACTCCACACACACTCACTATGGTTCAGGTCAGGTATGATAGAGAGTTTACTATAGAACTTTGTACAATATATAACAGCCATAGTGTGTGTAACATATATGTTTAATTTGATGATTGACAGTTCTGTGCAGAACTTAAAGATGAAGCAGGAAATATAATTATGGTCAGTTGTTAATGAGGCTGATAGATCTTGACAATGATATAGACTTTCTTAACCGGGAGTCAATAAAGGTTATTTATTTCTCACATACATATTACATACAAGTGCCACACAAGTGCAGCATCAAACAGATGACATGTTTTACCAAAATTTCCATAGCGACCAGGGTTCAAGCCCTGATGTCGGTATAGGTCGACCCTGCATTCTGGGCCCAGCTTCTCAACATTGCTGGGTACATAAAAAATATATAATAAATACATGCTAATTTATAGTCAAGGATGTATACCCAAAAATAAATGAGTGGGAGGGAGGATATGTTCTTTCTCCCCTATCAATCGCAGGCGTCTCTGATCTCATGTATTTAGAAGACAGCGAATGATAATTACGACATTTATGAGGTAATTATCATTCGCTGTCTTCTAAATACATGCTGATTAGTGGGTGAGACTTTGCAAGACACAATTGAATATATGAAATTTATATTTTATTTGTTCTTCCGTTTTATTGCCAGATCAAAATGTCCTTAAAGTATTAAAGGGTTAATATGTCATCTAAAATTAACAGGAAGGATGTCGGTGTTATATTTGCTAATTTGTCTTGATGTTTTTCATGTCCAATAGGGAAAATGTTAGCCAAACCCTTCATTTCAACTACTTAAGAAAATGGTGTAAACAAGGTCATGGATGATGTGGCAAGTCTGAATCAGGAGTTTCTTCCTCTCAAAATGTTCTGCTTGTTGTTGAACTGACGCTAAACTGTATGTTGGTAGATACCACCAAGCAGCCATCAAAAGTTCAAAACCCTCAACGCGCTCTACCCTGATTGGTGCCTTGCTGCGTGTTTGACCAGTTAATTTTTTATCCACTCATAAATAAAAAGCAACGACTGATTTCACAAAATGTAGTTGAGTAACAAGTATGTTTTTTGACTTGGAAATGTAGTGACGTTAAAGTAAAAGTCTCCCCAAATGCAATTACTTAAGCAAATAGATGGATAAAACCAATAGCGCAAAAACAAATCACTTTCTTGCTCCTCATATAATTTGGGATCACTTCCAACTGCTTTACATGTTTTGGGTAACAAGTTCCAACCTGATCAGGATAAAGTGCATACTGAAGATGTATGATGTAAGTAAAAGAGTTTTCACACAGGTGTGAACTGATTCCTATTGGTTTTGTGGCTCTGGCAGAAATCTAAGAACAAACCTCAAAACCAAATCACAAGAAACACTGGATTGCTGTTGTTTTATTCTCATGTGTCCCGGCTTACTGAGCAGGTGAGCTGAATGAGGTCAAGATAATCTGTGCTTTTGATTAATATCATATGACAGGGATGACTGGTGTTAAAAAGATGACTGTCCTTATGTCCTTTTGTCCTTGTGTTAAGAAACACATGATGTGTCTCGAGCACTTAATTACAGTAGAACTATGTAGAGTAGAACTATATGTGAAATATATACAGATTTAAGAAAAGCAGCCATTTTGGCTGCCAGTCCCAAAAAACCCTAAGCACTGTGCCCCAGAATCTTTCCAGCGACAATGTTTAGCCAGTACAGTATCCCAAATCATACACCAGTCTTCTGTGTTTTTATTATGCACATGTAATGGTCACGTCCGTTTCTATCTGCTGATTATGACAAGCACGTATTAGAGCTGTTAAGCTGTGAAAAGCCACGCTCAGATTAGAGATGGGGGAAGATTTGCACGTCTGAACGTCTACAATCGTCTGAAACATCCGGCCGAACATGAAGACTCTGGTCTTTCTGCTGCTGCTCCTGAGCACTGCTCTACACAGTATGTATCATACTAAAGTTTGTTAAGATCCTGTTTGTGTGTCAGAAAAGTAGGATTGATATCTGATATCTTTATTAAAGATAAACATTTTTTTGAGTGGTTCTGTGAGAGTGCACAATATAATTACCCATAATGCACCGTATATAGTGTAGCACCGATAAACACTACGTCTATATTAAGTACAATGAGCAAAAAAGAACGTATTTTTGATGGTTTTAACAACTTTATGAATGTGTTTTTGAAAATATTCTGAATTCTGGTTGGCAACGATTGCATACACTGGACGCCTGCCATACTTGTTGGTTGAAATTTTAAAGTTTTATGATCCAAAAATGCATGTAAAGTTCACTGAGAATGATTCAAGAGTGATCAACCTGCAACTTGACATGATGTTTGGAGCACAATTTTACAAAAAGTTTTCCTTTTAAGGAATATAAAGGAATATACATTATGAAGTCGATCTCTAATTGGTCATTTGCAAGCTCTTTAACTTTCCAATTCTTTAGTCAACTAGTTTTGGAAAGTGTTTCTATGGCAATTCCTCTTGCCCTCACACATTATACACCCCCTAAAGAAATGAATGAAGCAAAATTAACCTCTGCCCTTACCCTCAGCCTCAGGCACTCAAGTTTTTTGTGCACTTTTTTGGCCACAAGCTTCAGGATCTTGAAGGTTGTGTGCTGATTTAATTACTGCAATTTCATATGTATGAATGGTTTCCAACAAGAAAACACACTTTTAAACGATGTGACACAAGGAACGAGATGTTATCATGCAATCTCTTATGTAGCAGTTTGCCTTCTGTAAAATTACGCATTTCTTGGACATAATTATAAAGGGAAACACCAGTTTACAAGTGTTGTGTGTGTGTATGTGTGTTTGTGTGTGTGTTGAACTACATTAACTGTCTTATCATGTTAATCTCATATCAGCTGTGTTCTCTTGTGCCGTGTGTAAAGGCGAGGCACTCAAGTGTTACACCTGCGTTGCGTCCAATCAGGATGAGTGTAACCGACAAGGCATGACTGTGTGTCCTGCTAACTCAGATGCCTGCGCAACCATCACAGGGGCCAGTGAGTGCACACACACACACACACACACACACACACACACACACACACACACACACACACACCTTTATTGTTGTAAGGACCTTCCATTAATATCATTATTTATACAGCTAGTTTATGTAGTCAATGCTAGTTATAGTGCAGCCTAGCAAACGAAGTTGTATTTTTATTATTATTATTTAAAAACATAATCAAAAGGTTTAAACGGTGAAATATCCACGTGCTTGTGGCGACATTGAAAGCCCACAAGGGGGAGCCATTTAGTTAGATTAGCTTAATTATTAATCACCAGAGTGTAAAGGTGATAAACATTTCATAATTTTTATAGTAGTTAATGACATATTGTTTTTAGTTTTTTTTCTTTCTAAAATCTGTTTATTATAAATTTTTTTTAAACGTGCATACTAAAATTCGATGTTTATTTGTCTCACACGCACAACGATACAAAGTGCAACGTGAAGTGAAATGTATTCGAAAATGATGGAAATAAATGGAATAAAATAAAATGCTAAAAAAGGATGAGTTAAATAGAAAATTACCAAAATTTAAATAACAGAGTATCTTAGATATAATCAAATGAAACATTCGTGTTTCAAAAAACCCCAAAAACTGTGATGAGGGAATTCCAGATGCAGGAATCTCACATTCCAGAGGAAAAAGATTCCCGAAGGGTTTGACTACAAATAAAATACGCCCACTGAACCCTGTTTAGTTCTGGAGCTTTCAGGAGAATGTAGCTAACAAATAAGTGAATCTAAACTAACACACACCACACAGGTTCTGAGTTTGTTTTGTTTTGTAGTTTTTTTACATTAGCAAACACAAAATCTGAAGGATCACTAATCATCATCATCATCATCCAAGGTCACTAGTTCAATCCTGAGCTCAGGTTACAATCTCTGTGGAGTTTCTGTGCCTGACTCCGATTCCCACTTGCAGATTTACTGGTTTTTATTCCACTTACATTCTAGGCTTATTCAGAATCTACAACTAAGCTGAGTTCATGATCAAGGGCCTTGTTCAAGGGCCCAGCACTGGCATCTTGTTGGTGCTGAGATTTGAACTCAATACCTTCTAATAATTAATCTAACATCTTAATGAATGAGCAACTGGTCACCTTCAACCTCAGAAAAACTTGCTAGTGCATGGATCATTTACAATAAATGAATATAAGTAAGTGTGTTAACGCTGGCAGGCGATGGACTCCATTGGCGTTCCGGTCAGAGTGTAATTCTCAAAAAACTTGCTCTGGGTTCACTATTGATAAAGTAACAAATGAGTCCAAAATCACTAATCAACTGATAAAAAATCTATGAGAATCAGTACAAAACAAATCTTTTTAAGTTGTAAGTCTTATATTTTTGTATTTGGAGACGGAGCTAAAGATTAGTTTTCCAGAGATTGGGGCGATGGAAGAAACTCATCTTCCTCAGGCTGAGTGTGTTAATGGAAGAAACACACATACACACACTCCCTGAACATCACAAAGCACTTTCAAAATTCTACTCTTTGGTGAAGGTAAAAATAAACTATGGTGTGTCTTACAAATTAGTATGGGACAGACGGTATACTGTAAAAATGTAAATACTGTAGTTAAAGACATGCATGTATGTATTACATATACCGGTAGTCGTCGACTTTACGACCACAATCGCTAGCCGCGGCGTACGACAATGCTAACCAGCTTCTGGCATAATTTCACATTACTGTACATATAGCCTACTCTACTTAAGACCAAATCGTGTTACGTCCCAATCGTGGTCGTATGTCGACGACTACCTGTACACTGTAAATGAGTAAAGCAAACCGTATTCCTTTGTTAACACGGACGTAAAAAAAACTTGCAACAAGCCGCAATCTCAATTTTCCTTTTTCCCTCATTGGAACATTTCCATTCCAGTTTCAGTGCCTTGTATGTATTTATCACTTCTAAAGAAACAGAGCCCTTTCCCTCTCTTTCTTCAGCAATGTGACTCATTGCTCAGATTTTGTAGCAATGCTGTAATCTATAACACACTCAACACAACACTAAAATGTCTCGGGGCTACCCTTCGCTATAAGCTGGATTGTATTTGGAAATAAACCTTTATTCCACTCAACTGTAAATAAAGTATATATAATTATTCTTTTTTTTTTTTTTTTATGAAAACATTTCACCATCATTCCACTTGTGTGGGAGATTCAGCTCCAGAGTCTGTGGTTCGACCCTGAGCTCGGATTTTTTCTATAAATTTTTCTCCTTGTGTCCGTGTGGGTTTCCTCAGGGTTCTCTGGTTTCCTCCCACCCTTTAAAAACCATGCAGGTTGAACAATTTGCTACTTTATCTCCTCCTAGCTGTGAATGTGTCAGTAAGTGTACAGTATGTGTGCACACTGGAATCCAATCCAAACTGTAGTTTTACCTCAGACAAAGTGTTTCTGGGATAGATTAGAGCTCAATGCCACCCAGACCAGGATAAAGCATTTACTGAAGATAAATAAATTTAAAAGTGCAATTTGGAGCTATGCAGGAGAGTAGTATCTGATCTGTGACCCTGTCTCAAATTGCTGTACACAGTACACTTCATGGAGGCAATGGAAGAACAATGAGGGTTTTTCCATCATCTGTAATATTATGAATATGTGTAATTTAATCAGGTGCAATATTTGCACATACTTTCTTTCTAAAACTTTTTTTTACTGGAGCTTTATAATCATTTCACCATCCAAATTTTCTCTCAAATTTGGTCACCTGCCTATTCCATCCCACCCACTCAACCTCTAACATACCACCTTGGGCAGGGTAAAGGCTACCACACTCAGAAGAAAGTGCTGTCTGCCCTCTTCTGCATACCTCAGTTCTCTTATGATTTTGTTCTTATGTTTTCAGTCGACACATCAGCCAGGTTTATATTTATTAATACGTGTTGGGTGAATTATGAGTGCATACGAGGTGGTATGAAAAAGTTACAAGACGAGTTCAGTTTACAAATATGTACTTTATTTTCCTACGTTTACACACTACCACTTTCAAAATAGTCAAAATAGTTAAGTCTTCTTTTCGAAGCGTGTGAAGCACCTTCTGCGATTCGCGCTGGATCTCCAAAACGGTGTCAAAACGGCGACCTTTGAGCTTCATCTTCAATCTGGCGAGTAGGGTGGGTGCAGAAGTGAGATCATGTGGATTGTTCTGCAAAAGTTGCCTTATGGTTTCACGCAAAATTGCACGTTTGCTCTTTGTTCTAACTTGCAGTTCATGATAAAATCACAGACGTGGAAACGCATGTGGTCAGAATAGCACCAGGTTGCACCGTTGGTTTTGAATCTTTTTGATACCACCTCGTAGAAAAACCACTGAACCATCGCTGATTAACCCACCATGATTACAGATTTTTTTTACAACACTAAATCACTAATGGCAGCTTTAATTGTACACATCTTGTTTAGCTTCCCAATTGTTTTCTTCTTCAGTTACACCCATTTAATCTGAGCATTTTTTCAGCTCAAACACTTCCTAAAGTTTCAGTGTAAATAATTTGAACATAAAACCAACCAATGATGTCCTATGTGTGTGTGCGTGTGTGTGTGTGTTTGTGTGTGTGTGTGTGTGTGTGTGTGTGTGTGTGTGTGTGTGTGTGTGTGTGGTTTTTATCCTCCCCAGACTCAGTGATGAAGTCATGCTCCTTTAAATCGTTCTGTGATAAATCCAACATGAGCAATGGAGGAATGAAGCTGGAGTGCTGCTTTAAAGATGAGTGCAATGGGCCACATCGTGCCCACAGTCACGGAAAACACAATAACGGCGCTGTGGCTCTGAACTCCAGCCTGAGCATGCTCCTGGGAGTACTGATGATCCGTGCTGCTTTCAGCGTCATGTAAAATCATATTAACACCAGAAACAAACACTTTAGGACATATTATTAGTTTTATTTTATTTATAAGGCATATCCTTTTCAGTATTATAGCGGGAATGTAAAAACTGCATTGGATATTAGGTTTATAGTGAATGTACATTAGCAGTTAAGAAATTTTGGACACACCTCTTTATTTTGTACATTTTTTTGATTATTTTATGACAAAAAGAAAGATATTCAAACTAAAATCTTCTTAAGAAATGTGGTATAAGGCAATAGTGTGGACAAAAATTGCTTTTAATTAAAATTCTCAACAGTTTCTCCTGATAAAACTTTCCCATGGCACATTCTTGGCATTTTCTTTTCACAAGGTTCATGAAGAAGCTTACTTTCTGAGGTGTAAGTAAATAAATTCTTATTTTGGGATTAAAACAACAACAACAACAACAAAATAAATGTCTGCATGGACTTCATTATTTATATACACATTATTATAAAAAAAAAATCAAAAATCAAATCTTTATATTTCACAATATTTCACATTGTCATGTTTCCAAATGTCTTGTACGAAAATGACAAAATTTAATCTGTTGTGCAAAGTTTTTAACTGGTAGTGTACCTCGATTCAAGCGGGTATTAAAGGAATTCATTTGTGTCGTAGATTTCGATTAGTCTATAGTATATAGTACTATAATGCAAGCATTGTGCACTTTCCTTGTATTTTCCTTTTGGCTTTCTGTTTTACACCTTTTAGTATGTTTTGTGCTCTAACACACACCGATTCACACTGTTCACTTCATCAACATACTATTTAGAACAAAAGGGGTTTGTATTAAAGGAAAAATTTACTAAAGGTATAGTAGAATTAGACCTAATGAGGCTGAAAGTGCCGGAAAATAATTTGCATAGCCGGTAGATCTTTCTAGATCTTTCTCGCTTTCACCAAGTATAAAGCCACCTAAAGTTTGCTTCTGAATGTTTGTGGTTTGTGATGGATATGGATTTGAATGATTGATGGCCAAATAAAGCTGACAGCCGAATAATAAATTTTTTTTAATTCTTTAAATTTATTCTACACAGATGCATTGTTTTGGTCTAACATGTTGTATATAAATTGAAGCATGTTTGGTATAATATAAAAAGACAAGCTACATACAATATACGCTATATGGAAAACGTTTTTGTGGACACCTGACTATAAGATTCATGTGGTTTTTGAACATTTGATTCCACATTTAGTCCCCAGTTTCTGTTATAATCCTCCACTGCTCTGGGAAAATATTCCACTACATTTTGGTCAAGGGTGTTAGTAAAGTCAGGTAGTGATGGTGAGGTGAGGAGGCCTGGGGGTGAGGTCAGAGCTCAATAGCAGGACACTCAAGATTTTCCACTCCAATCCATGTAAAACATTTGTTTGTGCACAGGGGGCATTGTCATGCTGGAACAGGTTTGACACTACTGCTTCTAGCAAAGACATCCAATACAATTGTGTGCATGGTGTGCGAACAGTTTGGGGAAGAACCACATGAAGCTGGAAAAAACAGGTGTCATAATACTTTTTTCAGTATGGTGTATTATATTTTGATTCACTGCATGTACAAAATTGACTGCACTTGAGTTTTTACTTAACCAGTAAGTTTTGTTTGAAAACCCCAACTAAGTAATATGTCTCATTTTCTCAGATTTTTTAAATAAAGACTGGGGACCTCTAGAGTAGCCTGAGGGTCCAAGATTGCTTAACAAAATTTACAGAAATTTATACAACAGCTTTGTTAAAAGCTCATTTCTTTATTAGTGAGAAGATGTTGGTCAAACTGCCGGCCAGACGGTCATTTAAAAAAAAAAAATACAATTGACATAAACCCAGAATAAAATAAAAATAAAAAAAAAGATAAAAAATAATAATTCACAGACATTTCACATTTTTGAGAAGAGAGCAGGTTCTGGGGTTTAGTTGTTTGTTTGACTGCAATATAAACGTCTCTTTACAAAAAAAGATGATAAGTACAGACTGTTTAATGAAAGAAAAGTTGCTTAGTTCGTGGCTGATGCACAGCTGTACCACAGCCAATAATACCGTGGATGCTTCCACTTAGAAGCCATAAAGATATATTTAGACTGTATCAGTATGAACGGTTCTGTCTCCAGTTTTGCACTCCAGTGTTCCTCAGTGATCAGTTGATAACCTCGAAAAAATTAAGAAAATTGATGAATGATCATCCAGATGATCCAAACTGTCACCCAGATGAAGATGAATATGGTTCTGCTAAATGCTCAGCCTGATATTTTCTCTGGAAGCTTTCCCTTACCACTGTTGCCAGTAGCTTGTTCAGTAGGAATAAACTTACAAGGAATATTTAAAAATTTTAAAGTATATTCAATATATAAATTTCTGTAAAGCTGCTTCATTGCAATGTCCATTGGTAAAAGTGAGTTGAATTGAATAGAATTGGGCCGACTGGTAAAGCAGAACAGAATGGTAGTCCTTAACACTGGTTGAGTTTTGTGTTCCTTGCGTTCCTGGGAAAACGTTGTTTCATTTTACTGTGTACTGCACTGTACATGGTTGAAATGACAATAAAGCCTACTTGACTTGACTTGACTTAGACCATCCTATTGGTGATACCACATAACACAGGAGATGAACAGCCTGAAGCTCCAGTGCTCTTGTAAGCTCTTCACAGCAGAAAGTGTCAAAGCCATTTCTGAGTTAGATTGTGGAAACCACAGCATCCTACAAAATACCTTGGTCATGTCACTTCATGGTACACCATGACATGTTCCTGCTGATTGCATACCCTTTCTGAGGTGATGTGAAAAGGTTGCCAAGGAAATGTATTGACTTAAAGTGCAGTATTGAGCGAAAAACATTTCTGACAGTTTCTGATGGAATGACTTCTATCCATCTCAGAGATGTCCAGTGTTCAGTCAGGTAATTTGACTTTTTAGGAAGCACGTTAGCATATATGCAAATACATATAATATAATGAAATAAGTAACAAACACCTGTTCTAATTGCCGAGAGTGTGTGTGTTTGCCTTTCTGTCTCTGTGTGTGTGTGTGTGTGTGTGTGTGTGTGTGTGTGTGTGTTTTGTCTGTGAGTCTTTCTGTGTGTGTGTGTGTGTGTGTGTGTGTGTGTTTCTGTCTCTCTTACTGTGTGTGTGTGTGTGTGCGTGTGTGTGTGTGTATGTCTGTCTTTTTTTCCACACATTTTGTATCTCTGTCGTTTCTTCTCTCTCTCTCTCTCTCTCTCTCTCTCTCTCTCTCTCTCTCTCTCTCTCTGAATGTAAAGCCTTATTGTTTTCGTAAATCAGCAGTTTTCTGAAAGTGCTCCTCAGGAACGCTGCCGAGAAACCTAAAGACTTGCCATGTCGTCATCGCCGTTCCAGCGCGTGCACGTGTCTCCCCAAAGTAACGGGTCTGTTTTCACGTTCCGGAGGCAGGAAAAGAGGAGGAGAAGAGGAGGAGAAGGGAGAAGGAGAGAACAGTGAAAAGCCCTGAAGCCCTGAGAGAGTGGAGTGGCGGTGCAGTCAAAAGCACAGCAGGACACGACAGGACACGACACGAGCGCTGGACTGAAGGAGCAGGACAACTTCATACCAACCAAATCAATTTACACTGTGAGTCTAATCACTTATTAATACAGTCATTTATTATATATCATATATAATGATGTCTTACAGCCCAGCCTTTAGTCTTTATTGCTTTCTATTTCATTGATATAAGAGTAGAATCTGGTCTCAATTAAACCCTGGATGTAGAAGGTTTAAGATCTGATACTCAAGTATTTGTTTAATATTTTAATAACTACTACTATCATTATAAATGTAAATATTTCGCATGTCTGTTTTGAACTGTACTTTTGATTTTTGATCCTGGTTTAAAACTAGTCTAAATGGTGCACCATGGATTAGTGTAATTATATTGAACCCTTCTATACCCTGGACTAAATCCAAGGTGTCCTGGTTTAAAACTAGTTTACTGTGTAGCATAAAATGTGTATCATTTTTATAAACTCTAATGTAGATTTGCAAGAAATACAACTCACTTCAACTCACTAGTCTCTCAACTATTGTAATAAATAATATTGAATTCAAAATCCAAGTTTTCAATTTATCCCGGTTTAAAACTGATCTAAATGTGCAACACTTTCTATCAGGATTTAGATTTAAGTCTATAATAACTTATATGATCTAAATAGAATAAATTTGTAATGCACATCCTGGTGAAAATGTAATTGGTTATATTGATTTAAAACTAGTCAAAACAAAGTGTTCGCATGCAATTTAATATACTTTGCATTTTATAACAGACTCAATAACCTAAATGTAGAACTTTAGGAAGTGTAATCTTGGAAATTTAACAAGTTCTTTGAAAAATGATTCTGCTAAAAAAACTGAGATTTACCGGTTTAAAACTGGTCTAAATGTATAACACTGGGAAATGTAATTTACAGAGTTGTGCTTGAATACAAGACTTTACACTACACTGGTCCAAGTGTAACTAATTGTAAGGCATGACCTGGTATAAATGTGACTTGTTATAATTAAAACTAGTTTTAAATGGTTTAAGTGTTTGCAGATGGTGTAACATTCTATACATAAAATATGAAGAAACACACTGACTGAAATATTGAAGTTTAAGAATCATAATCTGGGAAAACTTCACATTGTGCTAGTGTGAAAGAATGATAGTGCTTTGCTTTTACAGCTGGTTTAAATGTAAATGATTAGGAATAGTACTATTTTAAAACTGGTTCAAAATCTGTATAAATGCATTCATTCCAAAATGATCTAGATATAATCTAATCGAAATAAAGTTCTAAACAATTCCACAGCTTCGGATCTGGTTTTAATATATTTGTTAAGAATTTCTAAGCTTATTTATACAAAGATAAAACTCTTATAAGACTGGTCTAAGTAAAATTATTTTTGAGAGAATTGAAACACGGTTTACACTGGTACAACAACATTTGTACATATATAAAGGGCAGGAGTTTGCTATTGTGGAAAGTAGCATTAATAATTAGTAATAAATGTGTGTAATGCAGTAATGGTAGGTTGTGTTTGCTCAGAGAAAAGGCATGCATCTTTAATAAAGTGCTCTAAGGTTATCTGATTTATAAGCAGTCCGGGCACAGGTGAGTTCATTTCAGGAATTTGCTAAAGTCTTTTGTTTTTCAGACTCCAGCATTGGGCTGGGCGATAAGGAAAAGTATCATGTTACGGTTACTTAAAGACGTCTCTGTGTTATATAATATGGACAGCGATGATGGCTGTTTAGACTGAACATTGTGTTATGGTGGAGAGTTGGAATGAATCCCAGGTTTTAGTAACCACATTTGAGCTTTTTATTTGTTCACGAGTGAAGATAAATTGTAAGACCTGCACTAACACCTACAGTGCATAACAATGCAGCATTTGATATGTGTATAGATCCAAGCCAAATGGCGGAGGACCTGTCCTCATTAGCATTCTCTCGGTTTTTTTTCCGCAAGTCTTTTTTTTCCACCTCAGCCACCTGCTGCAACTTGTGATAGAACTATTCCACTGGTTTTAACCTCTGGATTTTTAATGCAACATTTCAGGCTTCATATAAAATCATTAGACATTTCAATGTTTTATGGTTTTAGCCTATTTGAATGCTGAATGTGTGCATTCTTCTGGGGTTGGGTTCTTATCTCATACTGACACCAATAAGAGAAACTGCTAATCGTGGGTTGTGCCGCTCAGCCCTTTACACTCTCTCTAATGACACTTCAAATGACTGCTTAAGGAAGAAAAGTGTTGAAAAATGTTAAACATAACGATGCCACAGATGTCAAATTTGGGTCCATGTATGAAATTTGAGTGTCTGCATTGGGTGTTGCAGATAATTACATAATGTCTAAACATTCCCAAAGACATTTTTGGACCATTTTTGTACAATCAGACATGTTCATTTTTGAGTGTTAATCATCATGAATGCTATAAGACTAAAGAAGTAATATATCCTGCTTCCAGCAAAAGCAAACAGGGAAACAAAAGCTCAGGAAAGTCTCAAGAATGAATTTGCATATCCCTTGTTTGGAAGCTGGGGTCAGAGCACAGGGTCTGCCATGATACAGTGTTAAACATGGGCTTGAACCCCAACCTTCTGATTAGTAACCCAGAGTCCATAACCATTTATTTAGGTATATTTGTAAATCGGATTTAATGAAATGGCTGCAGTTATGATTCTATGCTATTAATTCTGTATTCTTGGCATGCTTTTACACTTTATAAGTATTCATGTTTCACACATTTTCATCCGTTGTGCAGCATGATTAGTGTAATTGTAGTGATTTTAACAGCTGATTAATGTATACATTTGTGTTTTTTCATAGTTACATGTAAATTTGACATTTTATAAAAGCATGAATTAAAAACCCAATGTTGAACTATATGTGTTATTTATTTATTTAACATAAGATTTTTTTTTTTTTTTGGTGTAAGAGTATTTTATTGTGTTATCCGCTGTGCTGCGTTTTCAAAATAATGTTCACATTATCTCACAGATAATTCACAGATCTCTTTGTGAGCATCTATTAAATGTAACCAGTATCACATGTGGGTGTGGCCTTTAATTTCATGTGATATATCTTGCGATTTTTTGGTCTGTTGAGTGAAATTTACGGGAACCTCGATCATTTAAATCTGTGTAAAATGGGAAAAATCTTGCGCCTTGTTCCCAAAATCACTACTCTGTACTGTTTATTCTTAGAAAAAAAGTTGTTTGTTCCCTTAAAAACATAGGCACCGTGTTTGCTACACGGCTAATAAACATTTTGGAAAAACCACTTTGGGTAAACTCGATGTCAATAAATGCTTTGTGGTGTGTTGTGTTTATTGCTGAACGCTGAGCTGGCAGTAAGCTTGTACTTTGAGGAAAGCAATGCAATCAGACTCTCTATCCAGACAACTGAGTGAATGCTATTTAACTGTGAAACTGCATCTTTAATTTGCAGTTCAGTTACATGTTTAAAGCTTGTTGCATTTTTGAATTCAGATGTTTGGTGTACATGTAGTGCTTTAAAAAAAAAAAAAAAAGTGTAACATTTACACTGAAGCTAGTCATTCAGATAGCTAGTACATAGCTGGTTATTCCTACAGAAAATATAAACGGTGCAATGCAAAGGAAGGAACTCAGAACAGTCAACATTTTCCTCAGAAATGTTGATAAATTACCGAAAAAAAATGATACAGTTAATATTCCATATTAATTACATTTAGTGATTTAGATGAAGTGGTAGAAGGTGTACCTTCTAGGAATAAACGATTAGTTAGGTGAGGACTGAAAGAAGAATTAGATGGTGAAAACTGAGGGAGGAAGACTGTAGTGTGAGGTTCACGGAAGAGGTTAGACAGGAGTTTGGTGGTGGTGAAGAGGTGCTGGATGATTGGACAACTGAACTACTGCAGAAGTGATAAGGGAGGCAGCTAGAAAGGTACTTGGTGTGACATCTGGAAACAGAAAGGAAGAAAAAAGACGTGGTGGTAGAATGAGAAAGTGCAGGAAAGCGTGAGGAGAAAGAGGTTGGCAAAACAGAAGTGGGATCGACAGAGTGATGAGAAAAGTAGGCAGGAGTACAAGGAGATGTGGCAGCAGGTAAAGAGGGATGTGACGAAAGCCAAGGAAAAGGAATATGAGGAGCTGTATGAGAAGATGGACACTAAGGAATTAGAAAGGGATTTGTACTAATTGGCCAGGCAGAGGGACCGAGCTGGAAAGGATGTGCTGCAAGTTAGAGCAATAAAGGATGGAGATGGAAATGTGTTTACTAGTGAGGAGAGTGTGCTGAGAAGATGGATGGAGTATTTTGAGCAGCGGATGAACGAGGAAAATGAGCGAGAGAGAAGGTTGGATGGTGTGGAGATGGTGAAGCACGAAGTGGATAAGGTTAGTAAGGAGGAAATGAGAGCAGCAATTAAGAGGATCAAGAGTGGTTGGACCAGATGTCGGTTGGACCAGATGACATACCAGTAGAAGCATGGAGATGTTTAGGAGAGATGGCAGTGGAGTTTTTAACCAGGTTGTTCTTGGAAGGTAAGAGGATGCCTGAGGAATGGAGAAGGAGTGTGCTGGTATCGATCTTTAAGAATAAGGGAGATGTGCAGACCTGCAGTAACTACAGGGGAATTAAGTTGATCAGTCACACCATGAAGTTATGGGAAAGAGTAGTGGAAGCCAGGCTGAGAGAAGAGGTGACCATCTGTGAGCAACAGTATGGTTTTATGCAGAGGAAAAGCACCACAGACGCATTATTTGCTCTGAGAATGTTGATGGAGAAGTATAGAGAAGGTCAAAAGGAGTTGCATTGTGTGTTTGTGGATTTAGAGAAAGCGTACAACAGGGTGCTGAGAGAGGAGTTGTGGTATTGTATGAGGAAGTCAGGTGTTTCAGAGAAGTATGTGAGGGTGGTGCAGGACATGTATGAGGACAGTGTGACAGCAGTGAAGTGTGCAGTAAGAACGACAGACTGGTTCAAGGTGGAGGTTGGACTGCATCAAGGATCGTCTCTGAGCCCTTTTCTGTTTGCAGTGGTGATGGACAGGTTGACGGACGAGGTCAGACAGGAGTCTCCGTGGACTATGATGTTTGCAGATGCTATTGTTATTTGTGGTGAGAGTAGGGAGCAGGTTGAGAAGAGCATGGAGAGGTGGAGGTACACGCTGGAAAAAAGGGGAATGAAAGTCAGTAGGAGTAAGACAGAGTACGTGTGTGTGAATAAGAGTGAGGGCAGTGGAAGGGTGCGGTTGCAGGGAGAAGAGGTGGAGAAGGTGGAGGAGTTCAGGTACCTGGGATCAACAGTGCAAAGTATTGGAGAGTGTGTAAGAGAATTGAAGAAATTAGAAGACGAATTACATTTACCACTGAGTACTAGCTACATTTCTATGGGTTCCATCATTTCTCAGAAGCAATGCATTACGACTTCTACACAACTGTTAGAAAATTGTGAATTACCTGAAAGAGTTAATAAAACTTGTGTGTTTGTTTGTGTGTCTGTGTGTTTGTGTGTGGTGTATTTCTCTCCCTTCAGATCTCAGCTGATCTACAGTATAGATGTGTGTGATGATGATGGCCATGCGGTCATTCTCCATGTCCGTGGTGGTGTGTGTGTTGGCCATGTGTGTGTGCCTGAGTATGGGCGAGCCCATCACTTTGCGTCTTTCTGGAGAAAAGCGTAAACACTATGAGGGAAGAGTGGAGGTGTATTATAATGGAGCGTGGGGGACGGTGTGTGACGACGACTTCGACATCGCTGCCGCACAAGTAGTGTGTAGACAGCTCGGCTTCCTCTCCGCTGTCTCTTGGTTTCCGTCTGCTAAATACGGCCAAGGAGAAGGTATGTGTTGTTTGCATTTCCAACATTTTTTGTCATTTTGAACTACTAACAAGTTCAAGTTTCAAGTTTATTTCTATAACGTTTTTCACAATGGAGATTGTTTCAAAGCAGCAATAATCTGTATAGGAAAATGTATTGGTTAACATTGTTCAATGCACATGAAACATCTAAACATGGCCCAAAAACAGCTTTACAATTGAAAAATTCATGAATTTTTAATGTAAAAAGTCTGAATGCTAGCTAATCGAAATAGCTAGTATTATCCATTTTATAAACTCGTCTGTACTCATTTCAGATCAGTACAGATGTAAATATTACTCACTTTGTATTAATAAAACATATATAGAAAAACTTCTATCTATCTAAGGTATCAACACCTAACCATGATGAGAAAGGGATGTGGCTTTGGATTGGACAGTTGTGAGTTTAAATCCCAACACCACCAATCTGCCATTGCTGGTCTCTCTGGATTACAGCGGCTGCCACATGGTATAACTATGAATGTAGAATTATCTCCGTTTGCCATTTTCTTATCCTACATACCTTTGTGTAATTGTAGTTTTTAAAATAATTGTCAGCAATATTTAACCCAGCAACAAACAGTTATTTTTAACAGATGTCATAACTTGGTATATATTTTTTTGAGCACAGTCTTTTATCATATATAAATTACAGTGGCGGGCCATGCATTTGGTTCCTGGGCCTTCAGTGGGCACTTACTAGAACCATTTTACTAAAGCAAGCTCCATACCTCTATGCTACAACCGCAACTGTGCACCTACATTGTCTGGAGCAGTTCAGAATCAATATTTGTTTAATAACATGACAAAAAACTTTCTTTCGACCTCTCCCATTAGGGGTCGCCACAGCAGATCATCCGCATGTTTGATTTGGCACATGTTTTTACACTGAATGCCCTTCCTAATGCAACCCTCCCCATTTATCCGGGCTTGGGACCGGCACTAAGGCTTGTGCAACCCTAATGGCTGGGGTTGGGTCCCTGATCAGGGATCGAACCCGGGCCGCAGCGGTGAGAGCGTCGCATCCTAACCACTAGACCACCAGGGAACCACTATGACAAAAACATGAAAAATTAAATAAAATACAACCTACTCACCAGAGATGCATACTCATAAATTGCAGCGCTCCTCAGTGGCTGTAAGACAGTGACACCGCTCGTATTCACTGGCTAGCTAGCTTCGGGGTTGGCCGACATCTCCTCACGATGTCTAGCTTTTCTTGAAAATGGATTTTTAAGTATGTCCGAGACCAAATCAATGTCTCTTCCTCTGTAGGCATAAAAAAGGCTAACTCAGATGTATTAATGTGTTCAGTGTGCTACAGACATGTTTTGCGCGTTGAACTTGGCTGTAACAGTTTCCCTCTGACTAACCAATCAGAGGCCGGAAAAATGCTGACGCTATTCTTGGCCAGTTAGTTGGCCCTGTGAGGCGAATATGAAATCTGATTGTTTAAAAAAACAGACTCACTGATAATATTCTCTATGGTAAAAAGTCCAGCTGTACAGACTTTGAAAGCCCTGGGCAGATTAGATTGACATGGCAGCACATAGAGGCTGAAATCTGATTGGACAAAAAAATCTATCATCCACATACACGTACTGGAAGCAGGGCAGCCAAGAGAAACGCTGCGAAATGAAGAGAATGAACTGTTGGGAATAAATTAATACAATTTCATGGAACAAATATTAGAATTTATGTTGTAAATGTAGTGATTCTGATATTGTTTAGGTCAGCAGAGAAGGCCTTGCTGGCCTTGACAGCCCACCACTAATAAATTGTGACCCAACCAAGAACACAGAACCAGGATTAATTAAATATTAAAGATTTGCCATAAGTCATGACTAAGATTTTCCTCAGATAGAAATCAACTAAGAGGAAAAAAATCGCATCCTTGCAGTCTCCCTGTTCATCCGTCTGTCTGTTTCAAATTTCTGGAAAATGCTTTATTATTCAGAGCAGGACTGGAAGTGATAAAAGGAAACTTAGTATTTTATAATCTTCATAGTCTTTGTCTGCTCATTTGGAAAGGTCTGTCACTTGTTTTTTTGTTTTATATCTGATTATATATATGTTTGTGTGTGTGTGTGTGTGTGTGTGTGTGTGTGTGTGTGTGTGTGTGTGTGTGTGTGTTTGTGTGTGTGTGTAGGTCCTATCTGGTTGGACAATGTACACTGTACAGGGAGGGAGGCTTCAGTCTCCGACTGTATATCAAACGGGTTTGGGGTTTCAGACTGTAAACACTCGGAGGATGTCGGAGTCGTGTGTACACAAAAACGCATCCCGGGATTCAAACACATCAGCACTAACAGCAACGAAGTGGAGGTGAGACATACACACACACGCGTTTGTACACCAACATTACATAACATTATGACATTTTAACATTATGACCGGTGAAGTGAATAACACTGATTATCTCTTCATCATCACTGGCACCTGTTAGTGGGTTCGATATTTTAGGCAGCAAGTGAACAATTTGTCATGAAAGTTGATGTGGTAGAAGCAGGAAAAATGTGCAAATGTAAGGATTTAAGCGAGTTTGACAAGAGCCAAATTGTGATGGCTAGATGACTGGGTCAGAGCATCTCCAAAAATGGCAGTGGTCAGTATCTATCAAAAGTGGTACAAGGAAGGAACAGTAGTGAACCTGGTGACAGGGTCATGGGCGGTTGAGGCTCATTGATGCACGTAGGGAGCGAAGGATGTTCCGTGTGGTCCGATCCAACAGACGAACTTCTGTAGCTCAAATTGCTGAAGAAGTGACTGCTTTTAATACTTGACAGGGTCAGGGCTGTTTTAGCAGTATTTTTTTGTAAGTCTTATGTCATCTATTGAAGCACAAGACATTCTGTTCACAAGACACATTTTTTAGATTTGATCTACATCGGTCACTAACTGGTTTTACTCAACCTCGTGTAGTCAGTGCCAGCTCAAGTGCATGCTGTCAATGAAGCTTCTCAAAGATTCTGCTTTTTTTCTAAAGTTTTTGCTGAAACCACTTGTAATGAAACCCTTTGTGTGAATTTAAAAAGAATGGCATCATAAGCGGTTTCACTAATGCTTTCAGGCTTACTGTTTCTTATTGGGCTCTTTCTGATCCTCAATGTTTTTAACGCTTGTGCATTTTTTGTATAAATATTGAATATCTAAGTTAATTTAAGGGTGCTTGTTTTTCCAGGTTATGCCATAGTTAGCCTTCTTTAAAAGCTATTTAAGAAATATAGCTATTAGCACTGTACAGCACCCCCTAGTGGTCAGCAATAACAGCTCCATCAGCAGACCATTATTTTTTTAATTATGGTTGTGTAAACAGACAAGAACTATAGACTATGTACTTTGGTACATTATCAAAAATAATAAAAAATGACAAACAAATGATTTGGTCATGCAGCGGCAGCTTGGTGGTGCTGGGATTAGAACTCTTGAACTCTTGTGTTTGAGCTGTTGTTATTCTGTGCATGGATTTCACTCGGCTTCTTCCCGGGTTTCCTCCAACCACTTTAAAAAATAAAATATAGAGCAGGCTTTTGATGCATCCCAAACCACTGAATGGTAAAAGTGGTAACGAATGTGTAAGGAATCGCTTACTGGGAACTATAAATCACCTTATTCTTTAAACAGTGCCATTAATCCTGTTCTGACCCTTGCTGTAAATCTTTGTCTCTTTAACAGCCAGTGTGGTCGTAATTCTTTTTTTTTTATCAGCATGTCCTTATGGCTGATTTTCTAGCCAGATTTGCAGTTTCCAGGTTTCCAAATATCCCTTTCATGTGCCTTTTTTTGATACACAGCAGGCAAAAAGTCTAAAAGACCAGAACCCCCCAACACACACACACACACACTCATCCCCTCACTAATGAATGCACACATAGTTCCCGTCTTAGAGCAGAGACTTCAAAAAATGTGCACTAGCTGTTTACTTTTTGCCCTCCGTGATCCTCTGCACGTCTGCACGTGGATGTGTTTGTACTCATGGAAACCGAGGTGAGTGGCCTGTAATGTTCTTTTCCATCTCTACAACCTTGGAGGCTAATGATCTTACCACAGATGTCTCTCCACACACACACACACACACACACACACACACACACACACACACACACACACACACACACACACACACTGCCCACAACTTTCTGTCTAATCACTCTGACTTGCTCTGAACAGCTCATTCGTGAAAAGGATGACGACTGTCTGAGGGAATCCCGTCTCCCCCATTGACAGACAAGCAGAATCCCCTCATTTTACCCACAGCAGAAAGATTGTGTGGGTTTTATTACCCCGTGCTGACGGGCACTTGGGGTTGGGGGGAGGTGTTGGGGATTAGTCAAGTGTGGGGGTTTTGTATCAGTTTTTTCTGAAACATAAAACTCGCACTCGGCCTCCTAATGGCTTTACCTCCTTCTTTATGTCTGTGAGGTTAGAAGGTGACGTATAGACATCCATAGTAGATGAGTAAAGTTCTGTTTCTGCACGTTCCATCCGTCTGAGACAGGAGCAGATGCTATATGTCTAACCTGCTTCTTTATTTCCTCTACGTACTTTAGACTGTATTAGAAAATTCGGATGATAATGGAGGTTATTTACAATTTCACTGGAGCTCAATGAATCATAACCATTGATCCTTTGTGCAATTCAGGTTTAATACTAAATATATATTTTTTAACACAAATTGTTAGCACCCTGAATTTGACAATTTTTTAGAACTAGTCTTAAAAGGTTTTATTCCTCTTTTTCCACAACAAAATAATGAACACTTTTTAATTCACATGGAACATGTTGCTTACGTCCTGTTATAATTGCTTTAACTTAATAAGAATGCATCATGCCATGTAAAGACATCGCAAAACACTCTTTATTGTGGTGGACAAAGTACAACTTTCCTGTTGTTAAATAAAAAGACAAATCTTGTGCTTAAATTTTAGTAAAAAAATTAATAAATAAATAAAATAAGTACATAAATATATATATATATATATATATTTGAATTTCTACATCAGTAAAAGTACAAATCTCCTGCATAAATTAAAGTCCAGGAAAAAGAAAACTCAATTTATATATTTACTTGAGTAAAAGTACAAAAGTTCTTGCTTTTGAATGAACCTACTAATCACAAAAAGAAGTAGTGCTCTATGCACTATACACTATATGGAAAACTATATGGTTTGTGGACATCTGACCACAAGATTCATATGTTCCATTCCATAATTAGTTTCCATTTTCTTTTATAATAAACCCCCAATTTTCTGGGAAGATGTTCCACAAACTTTTGTAGTCAGGTTATGGAAATTTATGTTACTGAGGAGGTCTGGGGTGCAGTCAGCATTCCAATTCATCCCAAAGGAATTCAATAGGGTTGAGGTCATATCTTATATAAAGCAGGTCACTCAAGATCTTTCACTTCAACCCATGTAGAGCATATCTTCATGTAGCTTGCTTTGTACATACGTCTATTGTCATGCTGGAACAGGTTTGGCTCTCCGATTTCCAGTGAAGGGAAAATGTAACGCTACCTCATCCAAAGACATCCTATACAATTGTGTGTTAAACTTTGTGGTAACAGTTTGGAAAAGAGGCACATATGTTTGGATAAGTCAAGTGTCCCAATACATTTTTTCCATATAGTGTATATATGAATACTAGATGCAGTGCAGGTCAGTGTTCCATTCTATTGCACATCATGCCTTTATAAGTAAAGAGTTTTTTATAGTTACAGACACACAGGAAAATAACCCTTAATCCACACACACTCACCAGAATTATGAGGTTATGCTTGCGCTCTCTCCACAAACCCCTCATTTAATGTGTGTATTCGCTTTAATGTAGCAATGTGCTGGAGATAAAAGTAACATTTTACATGTCGAAATTTTCTCAAATGAAAAAGTACACTTACTTAAAAAATGTACTTGAGTACAGTAGCGTCATTAATGTCCACCAGCTCACCACTCTTCTATGTCAGAAAAAAACTACAGCTTTTAATCCTATTATACTCTGAGTCATGCCAAAACATCCCAATGTCAATGATTTCACAGATTTGTGGAACATATGAGGTGGTATCAAAAGGTAACGAGACTAACTGGTTCTGACCATGTGTGCTACCACGCCTGCGTTTTCATCATCGACAGCAAGTTAGAACAAAGAGAAAATGTACATTTCTGCATGAAACTGGGCAAATCTGCCACAGAGACTTTTGACATGACATATGTTTAACATGTCAAACGTCTCTGTGGCATATTTGCCCAGTTTCATTCAGACCTTTAACGAGCTCAACCCAAGAAAAAATATCGAAACCATTCAGCAACTTGTGCATGATGATCGTCGGAGAACAATCCCTATCATATCACTCCTGTAGACACCCTACTCATCAGTTTCGCGTCCTGTGTACGATTCACCATGAATTTCAGAAGGTGCCTTATACACTTATAAACAAGAAGACTTTCAGGACACTTTCCAGAAGTGGCAGGAAGTCTGGGAGCGCTGTATTGCTGCGCAAGGGGACTATTTTGGAGGTGATTGTGTGTAAACGTAGATAAATGAAGTACTTTTTGTAAAACAGCGCTAGTTTAATAACTTTTTGATACCACCTCGTACACCTTTCGAGCCCCAGTGTTTAAGTTACAATATACAGAATGAAGTATTTGAAAGCCCACTATGATATGGAATATCTCTACGACTTGTCTTATACTCGGAACTACTGTCCGAGCTGCTCTATTTTTTAAACATATATCGGAAAATACTGGCGCAAAGGTTACAGCTGAGAGTTATAACCCGAATGAAAACCTTTTCACCTGTTACTCGAAGTAATAAGTGAATCAGTCAAGATTATGGCCGAACCGATGATATGAAAATACGGTTAGAACCTTGTCACGTGATTCACCATCCAGCATAATGGTTTCTTATACTCAAATATCTGAAAAAACACTTGCACAAAAATAACTCCCTTTCCACCTGAGCATCATAATACCTTTTCTGTTTCCTACACACACACACACACACACACACACACACACACACACACACACACTTTTTTATTCCCCATATAGATTCCTTATTTGTAATTCCATCTCCCCTGTGTTAGTAATTGTACGTGTGAAACATTTAGACAACATTTATGTGGGTGTGTGTGTATGTGTGCGTTGCAGAAATGTGTGTGAGGTTCTCTTTTATCCCATTTATTTGCATCATACACAGACTTAACATGTAGCTGTCGTTTCCGTTCAGATTTTCTTCTGCACAAAGGCAACATTCACATAAAACAGATGGTTATACTGTATGTTTGTCCTTGAAAATATCAAGTCTGAAACCTGATGAATGATACCACAGCTGTCTGAGGGTCAGGGGGTTTATACAAGAGTATAAATGTCCTGCCTTGAGGGTGGCATCAGACTGAAATTAGCTAATCACTAACATCTGTATGTTTATAGAATAGGGCAGGTAAGGGTTTTCCTCTTAATGTAGGTTACTATGGGATAAGATTCACCTTCATGCATCTCAGAGGAAGCAGGTATTGACCGTAACCTTTCCAGGGCTGTTAGCTTCAAAATGGCATTAAATCCTGTGTACTGCACCTCAAGTTTTACAGACCAAGTCAACCATCATCAAGAAAGAAAGATGAACAAATCTGAAAAAAGTTTATCAAATAGAAGAAGGGAAAAAGAGGAAGGAAGAGAAATGAAGAGGACACAAATATGAAGGAAAAGTGAAAGAAGTGGGAAGGAATGAGTAAAAAAGAGGGTAAGGAAAAGGAGGAAATAGAAAATGGCGCAAGGATAAAAAGAATTGGAGAGTAGAGTACAAATGAAGGAAAAAGGAAATGGAAGGTGAGAATAGAAACAGGTAGAAAAGGCAGTGGAGAAATACAGGGAAAAAGACAAGACAAGAAAAATAAAAAGGAGGAAGGATAAAGAGGAGGAAGAAAGACACAAAAGGGTAGATGAGAGAAACAAGTGAGGTTCTTTATAATTTTCCTAACCAGGAGACTGACTCTTTCAGCATTCTTCTAAAGGCACCATATTGCTAAAAGTTTGTGCACCTGACCATCACATTCACAGTCTTTGTTGAACAACCCATTCGAGGGTTAATCAACCTTCAAGTGTTATAATAAGTTCTACTCATACAGGAAGGGTTTTCTCTAGATTTTGGAGCATGTTGTGGGAATCATTCAGCTACAAGAACATCAGGTTCGGGTTGAAGGTCTGGTGTTCGGGCAGTATTCTAGTTCATTCCAAAGGTGTACAGTCAGCTTGAGGTCAGGGTGCCGTGGAGGTCACTCAAGTGTTTCCAGTCCAACCTTCACACACCATGAAGCTCACACAGGAACAGGTCTTGCCCGAACAGGTTTGGGCTTCTTAGCTTAAGTGAAGGGAAACTGTAATGCCACAGCATGCATATGCATTCATTCATTTTGTGCTTTGAGTTTTTACGGAAGAACTTGGATGTGATGCTCAGGTGTCCAAAAAAAAGTTGGTCATACAGCGTATGTTAGTATTTCAATACTTTCTGGTTAAGATTTCGGAGTATTGGTCTAAAGTCACAGTGCTCTTGAGCAAGTCTCAAAATTTGAATAAATTGCAAATGTATAAATGCAAATAATATTTATAAATATGTAGCAGCTATCCATTATTATATATGCTTTTCAGTGGTGACGAAGTACACAAACCATGTACAAAGAGATACAGTAGGTAAAATATTACTCCAGTAAAATTAAAAGTGTTTACTTTAGGGAAAAGTACAAAAGTATTTGTCTTCAAATGTAATTCAGTATCCAAAGTACTATGATTTATTATGGATAATATGTTCTATTATCATTTTAATCACAAGACACTTGCTTGAAAAGATTCTAATGTTACTCAGCACACCATATTATATTCATTAGTCAAACACAGGTTGATATCTATTAAAATTTTAATTAACCTAAAATTTACTTATTAACTACTTAAAAAATAATCACGCAAATAAGGCCACGGGTGGCTGTCGAACTGACGCTGAACTCTAGTTCTGAGATCCTTTTGCTGTTCACACGTCCACTTAAACCATTTCCTAACATTCATCAGTCATAGCCACCACCTTTCAGCGTTATATGGTGTTTAATGTGTGTGTATAAGTATTTATAATACACACTTTAGTCTTTAGAGAGGTTTTATTGCTTCCTGAAGCTGTTGTGTCAATCCGGCTTGAGTTCAAGCATGCTGAAAAGTCTTGAAAGTTTTACCTCTCGAGTTTTAGTGCTGTTGTAAAAGTCAGTGAAACTTCTGTACGCATTTCTTCACCTTGGAGAGCGGAGAACATTAGTTGTGTTATGTTGTGTACGGTTGTGTTGTGTTGTGCATGAGCTTTCAATTGCTTTCTGAAATCTTTCTTTCAACTAACCCCAGGCTATTCAAATAACCCGAGCACATTTTTAAATACCTTCACTTTTTATAAATGAAACTTAATGCCTTTAAGAGGCCCAGTTTTCTGTTTTATCAAACTAACCAAATTTTAGCATGAAATTGATAGAATGAGGAAACACTAAAAAGACTAGACAGGACTATTTGCCGGACAGCAATGTGCTGATGGAATATTAAATCTTAGTTGAAGCATACACAAGATTGAGCTGAAAGGGAAATTTTAAGTCCAGGTATCGCCATCTCAACACGTATTGTGTGAGAGACAACAAGGGTGTCAAGGCCACAAAAATAAGATTTTGTGTACACACTCAACATTCTATTAATATTTCAGCAAATCTCTCTGGAACAATTTCATGCAGTCTGGCACAGGGGTAGTCCTGGTGTAAAAAAATACAAAGGATTTATGTCTAGTTTATTATTGTACTGTTATTCTACATATTACCCCAAGTTAATTTCACAAAGAGGATCAATCTGATTGGTCAGATAGTGTATAAAACAGCTATATTTTATAACCAGAGCTCTGAAACCAGACCAGTTCAACTACAAAAGTCACAGTAAACACAAATGTGTACTGCCAGTTATACTGTAGTATCTTTTAAATGTAACTTTTGGCAATGTGATTTAGGGCTGTAGCTATAAATTATTGTAGTGACTGAGTATTCTACTGATTATTCCATCGATTAATCGAGTAATCGAGTAAATTGCTTACAAGAATATCTGAAAACTGAACCCTTTTTTGCCATATTACAGCAAAATGCAAATACAAATATGTCAATAAATATTTAAGAATATTTATAAATAAATACAATCTAAAAATACATTTTAGATTACTCTAAAAAAAGTAAATGCACTGTACTGTGTTTTATTTATGTTTTACGATGACATGATTAACAACTTTGGGAAACTTTCTGTCATTTTCTTCGTCTTGAATCTATGGAAGCCCGTTAAAATTTTTTTTTTGCATAATTCCAAACTTTTTTTAATCGCACTCGCATTTTCAATGTGTAAAGCTTTCAGTAAATAAAGAGGTGGTGATGCTGCCCTATTGGCTAAAAAAAAGATTGCGAGAAATAAAGTCAGGATTGCAAGGAAAAACTGAATTGTGAGGAAAAAGTCAGAATTAGGCAAAATATTTTTTTAATATGGCGGATACAGGCTTCCATATGAATCTTCTCTTCTCCCCTGTTCCTCCATTTTTTAAATTCTGCAGCGTCTTTTGTGTTTACCTGTCCAGCACGCTCCAGAGTTTAGCAGGTGGTGCATCAGTAATAATGGTCTGTGGGGAAACATAGACCATACAAACTCTGTGTGTAGTTAAAAGGACTAAACGAAGCATCAAGGCAAATAATTTGTAATGCTTTTTTGTATTCGAATTACTCGATTTACTCAAGGAATCATTTCAGCCTTATGAGAATCTCCAGCTCCCAGCAATGTCCATGGCCTCCAAAAATGGCCGAACATTTCCCAGAACACTTTACCACTTCCCCACACACTTAGCTACCACTTCTGTGTTCTATCACACTCTCTCACACACACATTCAGTCACCTTTTTAGACCCTCATTGACAAAAAAAAATAAGTATACACTCCCTGTTACTTTGTTTTTTGACGTTTACCAAGCCTTTATTCTTGTGTTTGACTCATTGTTTGCTGACTAGTTTTTAACTGGTTTATAACCTAGTTATACAGTTTTAGGATTTGTTTGCTTTTTCTACTTAAGTTGCACTTTTTTTTCCTGTATTTGCATCTGGCTAGATGACAATGATCAAAAAGACATGCAGTCAATTTGGTTTGTCTTTTATAACAGTATTTGTTTTACAAGAATATGCCACAAAATGAAAAAGATTTATCAGTTTTTCGGAGTTGTACATGTACTATAGGTCTGGTCTTAATCTAAAACTATATAATGCTTTTTAAGTTCACAAACACTAATATAGATTAATCTTCTCTCTTAAATCTTTTAAGAAATGCAATAATTTTCTATACAGTGAAACATTTTCATTCAGATTTATGAAAGGATGTGAGTTTAAAGCCCAGCACCCACCACAAAGCTGCCACTGTGTGCTTTTGAACAAGGTTCTTAACCTTCAAATTCTCAGTTGTTTAAAAAAAGGATAATTGTAAATGACTCTGGATAAGGAACATCTGCCGAATGTCATAAATGTAAATGCATGCTGTCATTAGGAGGAATGTGCATCGTTTTTCCCATGAACGCACCGTGGAAGGGAACCTTGTTTAGTGACTCATACTTTACAAACACATCATTGTGAGTTATTATAAATGTGCTACTGTAACTGCACTTACCCCAGCTCTAACCTTCTCAAATATTTTGGCTCTTTATAAAAACTGCTTATAAAAATATTCAAAAAGACTCCAAATTGGCATGTATTATATTAATTAAAGGATAAAAAATCTACACACACACACACACACACACACACACACACACACACACACACACACACACACACACACACACACACACACACACACAGGGCTGGGGGAGAGATGACTGGCTTGAATTCTATTCTGATGACATTAAGCACATTTTTCCGACGTTGTTGAAACATGTAACTCATCTGAATAAGAATGTTACTCTGGTTTGCATTGGTTGTGATTTGTTGTTTGTTGGCCGCATGTCACCCGAAAGTCAAAAAGTTTTCTTCATATTTGCAAAGCATGTTAAGGATAAACCTGAAAATGCTTGTGGTGAGGTTCAATATATGACACAGAATGAAAGAAAGACGCTAACTAATATGAACAATACGTAGGTGTACAAAGAAAAAATTTGGACGTACAATGGAAGTTCAGTGGCTCAGTGGGGAGCAAAGTAGTAACTTCTGTAGTACAAATAATAAATAAAAGAAAGAAAGAAAGAAAGGAAGAAATAAAAGAAAGAAAGAAAGAAAGAAAGAAAGAAAGAAAGAAAGAAAGAAAGAAAGAAAGAAAGAAAGAAAGAAAGAAAGAAGCAAACACGAGTAAGTCAAATTAATGTGACTGCAATGTGCATAGATTTACAAGAAACGCAAAAGTTCCTCAATGACAAACTGATATTGAAAATTGACCCAGTGGCTACTTATGGTTTTGTTAGTCTTCAGGGAAAAATGTGATTTGGAGCCTCTCATAAACAATACTGTATGAACAAAATTATTTGGGCACCTGACTTATGTGGATTTTGTTATTATTGTTACCACAATGTTGGAGGCACACAATTGTATATGAAGTCTTCGACTGAGGTAGAATTAAATTTTCCACTACACTTTAACTTGGAGTCTCCAACCTGTTCCAACATGACAATTCCCCTGTGCACAAAGCCAGCTCCATGAAGATAGGCTGTACATGGGTTGGAGTGGAAGATCTTGACTACCCTGCTATAGAGCTCTCAACCCTATTGAACATCTTTGGGATGAATTGAAACACTGACTGCTCCTCAGGCCTTCACACCTACATAAGTAGATTACTTTACTAACACCCTTGTGGCTGACTAAACACAAATCTCCACATTTCAAAATCTAGTGGAACCTTCCAAAAAGATTGGAGCTTATCATAACAGCAAATAGAGACTAAATGTGGAATGGGATGTTTTCACAAACTTTTGACACATTGCAAATGTGATCAGTTAACATAAATATCTAGGTACAAATAAGGTATAAACCATCTTCAAATTCTTGAGGAAATACTTTGGGAATCGGACTCCTCTTCTGTTATGGGTGTGTTCTAAAAGAGCTAAACTGGTGGTCTCTTTTCTCAATCTGGACACCTAATCCTATAAACAACGAATACCGAAGCTTGGAATAAATTCAAACCTCTTTATAAATATTCATTTAAGCGATCTAGCTTCTGTGAATTCCATCATTAGCAAGTTAGTGGCAACATGGTTAGCTAAAAATAAACATCTAACAGCTGTGCAATATTAGCAAGTAAGTAATGCTTGCAGGATAGTTAGACTTTCTTAAATAAAAACATAATAAAACAAAGAATAAAATATTAAATGAGCTGGGGTTACACCTGTACTGGCATTTCTGCAGTAGCTAAACATAATGTAAATAATAAAGCTACCTAGCTAAATACTGTAACCAAAACAGCACCACAAAGCTAGCGCTAGCTAGCTTCCATTAACTCTATAGTTAGCAAGCTAGAGAGTCTTGCACCAGGATAAGCTAAAAAATAAAAAGCTAACAGCTCCATCATTTTAGCTTTTAATGAAGGCTAGCATGATCATTAGACGTTCTCTCATAATAAAGTAAGGATATGAAATGAGCTGGTGTGTACTGGCATTTCTGAAGTAGCCAAACTTTATTTACATAACAATGCTGGCTGTAACCCAGATAACACCACAAAAGTCTTTTTGTGAGGAAGATACCACAGGGGACCACTACATTATTTCTTGGTCTACATTCCCTTCACCATTCTGTCCCACTGAATGACAGAGTTGCTTAAAGTGTGTGTTTTCTAAATTTGTCTCGAAAGGCTAAAGTTCACATTCCTGGAGCGAGAAACTCGAACTGCTCCACATTTCCTGCACACTTTGAGCTGGTTTTAAAGAAGCTGGGTATTAGTTTAGAGATTTATAGTCATGTTTTTGTACTATTGAACATTATATTGAATATTTTGGCTTTTTGAGAGGAGAAAGACATGACAGACATAAGCTGCGCTTACTGAATAAGGTGCCTGTGTTCTGGAGGAATAATGCATGGTCACAAATCATGCGGCTCGGCAGAGGCAAAATTACTATCTGAACTGTTTGTATTGGCGTAATCATATTTGTTCCACATGAATGGTGAGAAAGGTTGTGTGACTGTCACCTACATGAGAATGGTGGTCTTTCTGTACTGCTACTTTATGGTGATGCATTCAGGGAGGTATTCAGGTAATACTGTCAGGATAAAAATGTAACATTATGACAGGGCAAGGTCTGGAAAACGGAAGCCAACTCTTGGGTTTCCATCCCCAAAAATTACACTGCTAATAACAACACTGATGAATTTATATATTATTTAATACCTAGTATATAACATTGGTTTATTTTCCAAGAGATTTCAAGTGGTTTCTAGTGGTTTGTGCAGTGGTGGACATGAAAGTAAATGTAATTCGTTACTGTATTTAAGTAGCTTTGTCACGTATCTGCAATTTACTGAAGTATTTACATTTGGAGAGACTTCACTACATTTCAGATATATCAAATACATTTTGCGAAATCAGTCGTTCCTTTATATGTATGAGTGGATAAAAACCATACTGTTCAAGCATACAGCAAGCCACCAATCCGCCTTTGTTTTGAACTTGTTTTAATTGCCGCTTGGTGGTATCTACTTATCACCAACATACAGTTCAGCATCAACAGCAAGCAGAACCTTTTGAGAATAAAAAATGATCTAAGAAAGTGCTGACTTCAACTTGACACAACATTCGTGGCTTTATTTTCATGTTTTTTTTAAGTAGTTGAAAAGAAGATTCTGGGCTCATGATTATTTTTTGTAGATATCAATCAGTGTATGACTCATTAATATCAATATATTAATAGATTGGTGCACTAAGAGTAACATTAGAGTCTTTTTACATGAACCGAGCTGATTAAGCAAGAGTCTTGTTACAAATAAAAATATTTTTGCCATTATGAATCAAAGTACTTTGCATACTTAATTACATTTGAAGGTGAATACTTTACTCAAGTGACATTTTACATAGTGTATCTCCACTTTAACTCAAGTACATGGTTTGTGTATATATATAAAAACATTAGCTAGAGTTTGCAGGACATGTAGTCATGCTCTTAGCAAATTACTCACCAACTTTTCCACACCTTCCAAAATATTCACTGGAGATTTGTGCTCATTCACCCACAAGAACATTACTAATGTCAGGTACTGATGTATGGATCTAAGGGACTTTTTTGCCACAGTGGCCCCAGGCTTGCTCATCAGGGATCAATACACATCATTCACCTTGATTCAAAAATTCTATAAAGCTGCTTTAAGACAATGTTCATTGTGAAAAGCGCTATAGAAATAAACTTCACATGACTGGACTTGACATGACTGGACTTGAAATGTAGGTTGAGGCGTTCTGGGGTGCTGTCAGTTTTCCAATTCATCCCAAAGGTGGAACAAATTCTTTAAAAGAATTCTTTTGCAGGCCGCTCAAGATCTTCCTCTCCAGCCCATGTACAGCATTTCTTTATTAAGCTAGCTATGTGCACAGGGGCATCATCATGCTGAAACAGGTTTGCGTCTCTTAAGGTTTCCTAAGTGAAGGGAAAATTGCTAGAGAATTCAAAGAAATCCTATACTATTGGTGCCTCGATATTGTCTATGAGTATTTGTAATATAAACTGCAGTGTATGGCCACATGTAAGAAAAACCCTCAACATCCCATTCCAGATTTTCCTTATGCTGTAATAATAAGCTTCACTCATCTGGCAAGGATTTCCACTAGATTTTGGAGTGTCGCTGTAGGGATTTGTGCTTATTCAGTCAGAAGAGAATTTGTGAGGTCATGCACTAATGTTAATTCAGGAGTTCTGAGGAGGTCAGCATTCCACTTCATTCATTCATTGTGAATGAGGGGAGGAATCTGTAGAGCTACTGAAGTTCTTCCATTTGAGCCTTGGCAACCCATGGAGCTGTAATGCTACAGTATACAAAGGCATTCAATACATTTTTATTGTGTGCTTCCAGCTTTGTGTACAATAATTTTTGAAGACAGTGATCATCATTTTAACGGGCAATGTTCGATCTAATCAAGTAATGTGTTGATGTTGATTAAAAAATCTTAAAATCTTGTTTAAAGAAGAGAAATGCTACTGTATTGTCTCTCCATGGTTTGAGCAAGGTTTTCACAGTCTGAACTCAAGGTTGAAGACACTTTTTTTTGACAATACAAGAAGATAATTAAGATTCACGTTTCAAGATTTTTATTTGTCACAAACATACACTTAATTGCCAAAAGTATTGGGTCACCTGGTCATAAGTGTGGTATGTGATTTTTTAGCATTGCATCCCACATTTAGTCCCAATTTTCCCTTATAATTCCCTCCACTCTTCTGGGAAGACGTTCCACTAGATTTTAGAGTTTGCTTATGGATATTATGTGAGGAGACCTGGGGTGCAGTCAGCATTCACATTCATCCCGAAGCTGTTCAGTAGAAAAGACATCAGAGCTCTATGGCAGGCCACTCAAGATCTTCCTCTCCAAAGCATGTAAAGCATATCTTCAAGGTTCTCACTTTGTGCACAGGGGCATCGCCATGCTGGAATAGGTTTGGGTTTCCAATTTAATGGTAACAGATTGGAGCAGGAAAGGTCAGGTGACCCAATACTTTTGGCAATATAATGTAGTTACATGCAGAATACAACTTGGAGTGAAAAATAAATAATCGGTCGCTCAGAATTTGTGCATTAAGTAAAAGGTCTTAAAGTATAAATTATAAAAGATAAAAAAAAAAAAAAAAGAAGAGAAGATATGAGAAAATATATAATATAACGATAAGGTGGTAAATAAAAAAATTAAGCAATTACATAAAGATGTGCAAAGGAAGTACAAAGTACAACATGTAATTGGGGTATAATGGACCATATTACAGGTTGAATGGTTATTTTATATGTTTTTACCTAGTCTGAATTTTTTCGAAAGTGTAAAGAATGAGGAAAAAGGAAAAAGAAAAAGTTTTAGCCAGGAGCCTGATATGTGAGAAATGAAACGCTTTATACACAGGAATCAGGAGTCTGTATAAAAATGTCCCATTTTGTGTCTTGGTGTGTTTCCAATTTGCTTCATATCACTCGACTGTTCTCAGATGTTCTACAGAGGAAGAGTCAGAAAGAAAGGAAAAAGACTAGAAAAAGTTTATTTTTGCATTAAGCAGCATTTTCGGACTAAATCTTGACTATCGGAAATAGTACATTTTCATGTATACATGTATACATATCTAATGACAATAAATACGATGATAATGATGAAGAAAATGGTGATGAAGGTGTTACTGAGTCAATCGTTCGTGGTGTGATTATTTCAAATTGCTGTATTTGATCTAACTTCGGATGTCACACGCATCTGGGATGATGGATTATATTTAGAGTGACATTTGGCTGAATCGAAGAGGACATTCTGTGTTGTGTTGAATCAAACAGGACGTTTCACAAACATTCTTCAAGAGAATGACTCATAAGTGGTTCGGTCTGCTGCCACATCCCTAAAGCTCTTTTCACAACGCTTCCCAACCAGATGTTGCACAAATGTTAAGCTAATTTCAAAACATTGTATGGGAAACGTTTTTTTATATCAGCGACAGCTTTGTTGAATAGAAACGATTTCATTAAAGAATGCCAGATAATCAGACACAGTAATAAACTGGGATGTACAACTATAATGTTTTCAGTTAATTAGATAAATAATTGGCAAACTTTATTTTACCAAATGCAGAACACATCTTATTTATTCCTCTTCTTTTGAAAAAAAAAAGTTAATCCTTTAAATTTTACCTGATCTGCATCTGATCTGCTTTATTACATACTTAACATTTGCTCTTCCAGGGTTCGCCACCCAATCCTCAACACCAAATTATACCTGATCTGTACCCCTGTATTGTTCCCAAAACTTTTATTTGTACTGTTTATCGGCACCTCATGTACTGCCATCCATTCTACTGCCCCTGATTTGTGTCACTTCCTATTCTGCTCCTACTTTGTTGTTACCAGATCTACACACCCTTATTACACGTCTTATCAAAACCCATACTGTACCTTGTTTTCTCTACCTGATCTGCATCCTGTTCTCCTAAGCTACACCAGGGGTGTCTAAACTGTTCCACAGAGGGGCTTTGTGATTGCAGGTTTTTATGCACCTTTTGTTCTTGACCTGACCTGTACTTTCTCAATGTGCCCTCTTTTTTTCCCCAATCATCAACTTTATGTTTCCTTGCCATTGTACATTCAACCAATTTGTGTCATATAAACAAATCTGGATTTCTTGTCTTGAGACCATTTTTTAAGTTTATATATGTCCCACCTTAACTGCATTTTTGAAGCTGCTGAATTATCTTCTGTGGTGGATCAGGTTTGGTTAAATGCTGCTCATGTGACTCACTTCCATACTCCACCAGTTTTAGGAGTTCTGCACACCAGCTGTCATACTTACTTATTAACCTGTATGTTATACCAGACTTCTTAACGTGCACCATTTCAGAAATACAAATCAGCCTAGATCCTGTTCCAGTCACCAAGATAACTGTCTACATAACAAGTGGTCAGAGGTCAAAAGTCATTTAAAGTGAAGAGCTTTAGGAACAGGTGACATATTGACCTCTGACAACATGGTGAAGAAGAAGCAACCATCACACACACACACACACACACACACACACACACACACACACACACACACACACACACACACACACACACACACAGTATGAAATAAAACAGCAGTGTGTGTTTACCTTACGCTGACTCAGTCAAGAACACAATAGCATCTGGCTGTAGGCTTGTTGGGTTTAGTACGATGGTGTGATCTTGCAGTGTTGTGTGTGTGTGTGGGTGTGTGTGTGTCTGAGAAGTGTTGACTGGTGTTTCTCATTTGGGTGTTTTTCCCAAAAGGGCAACTAGCACAGGAATAAACATACTAGCTTTCAGTTCTACCACAGATTCTATCATCTCTCTCTTTCTATTTCTCTCCCTCTCTTTCCCTCTTTCTCTCTCCCTTTCTCTCCCACTTATCTCTCTCTTTATCTTTCTCTCTTTCTCTTTTTTTTTTTTTTTTTCTTTCTATTCCTCACTCTGGAAATTCATGAACACCAGCAAAAATTAAGTATTTTTTTAATTCTCTTTGCTTTCTCCCGACTCGAACTCTGCACATGTTTGACCAGGAGACAGGATGTGAATAAGACTGGGAATAGGGGGGTCTTTTGCTGCATCATCGACATGGCAACCGTTCATACACATACACACTCCCACACACAGTCTTCTTTGCTCCTTGGCTGAATACAGGAACATTAGTGCTGTGTAAATATTGTGAGTCTGGGGTGTGAAGGGAGAGCTTAGCAGCATGGCAGGAGAGGAATGTCTGCAGCAAAAAAAGAATTCCTACACATACATGCACGTGCACTCACACACGCACACACACACACACACACACACACACACACACACACACACACACACACCCCTTGTCCAATCCTACAGGACATGGATTATTCCAACTTCCAAAGGACCTAATCAAACATCAATGGATTTTCTTTTAACATCATTTATATATCACTTATTTTACTCCTCATTGAAGAACAGTTTATAAACGTTTGTGGCGTCTGCTGTGGTTTTGAAGTTCTTCTTCGTGTCAGCTTTTTTTCAGCTCGAAAAGGCAGATCAAAGGTGAACAGGTTCACCATATCGCTATTTTTACTTCAAACACATGGAAAAACCTGAGAGTGATCAAACACAGGTGTTACTCTGAGAAAGCGCGACTCAAATACGTGTGGGTTCTTATAAAGAGGTCACGTTGTGTGTGAACACCACACAGAACACTTAGGGCATTCTGTAGTAATAAGCAATGTTCTGTTTCACTCACTCGAGCCATAGCTGTAACATTTCATTGCTCCTCAAAAATCCCCTTTTTTAGATTTAGTTGGTATATTCAGTAGAAATTGCTATAACAGTATGCCATTTTAAACCATCTTCTAATGTTCATAACTAGTAGAGTTTGACCGATCTGGATTTTACAGATAGCAATAATTAGGTCAGATCGTACTTGCTGATATCCGATTCATCAACCGATAGTACTGGATTAAAAACCAAACATAAAACTCCATGTAACATAGTACTGAACTTAAAAATACAAAATAAATAAGCATACGTGAATCATAAAAATGTGCTAAAGGAAATACAAATGAATATATTCATTCAGAAATATAATTATATAATTAATAAATATAATAAATCGCTCTAATATAATCGAGGGCACTCTAGAAGCCACTTTCGTAATGACAGCGGACTGGAAGCCGGAAAAACTATCGGTAGGGATTTTCGCTGATTGTAGATAGTGCCAGCAATCAACTAATCGGCTTGACCGGGTTGATCACTCAACCTCTAAGAGCTAGCAATTCATTCCATTCAGTAAGCGTTATTCGAAGGTAATGAGCAGTCTTTTATTATGGTACTGTTAATAACATTTGAGATGAATCTTGCTAACTCAGATCCCCAATTTGGTGCTTAACTTATTTTCTAATTGATGAAACATGGTGTTGTGTCAAAATTCAAAGATTTGACTAAAGTATATACTCTTGCCAGGAAGGAATGAGATATTGCATACAAAAGCCATTTTAAAATCATTTTAATGATAATAGTAACAGAACACCTTTGAATCATATCCCTTATATTGACAACTTGTAATAGTATAAACTCCCTAAAGACAAATATATTGCATGAATAATATGCAGATAATACTTTCCCTTTGCCTTAATAACAGCACCAATCCAGCCTGCTATGAATTCCTCCAGTGTCTCCAGGAGCTCCTGCTAGCCCACTTCCACTGACTGGGCGCAGTTCAGCTATAGTTCAAGGTTCTTATTCAAAGCTCCATTTCCAGATATTCTCACTAAATTCTATGGGATTAAGATCTGGTGATTTTTTGCAGGTCAGAGATTCTCAAAGATCCTAAAAGATCCTCATTGGCATATAAATAAAAGGTTCTTTTTCTACATTGGGTAAAGTGGTGGTGCCATGGGTAGAATTTCTGCCTCACAGATCCAGCATCCATGATTCAATCCTGCTCTTGAGTTACTGTCTTTGGGAAGTTTTGGTGCATGTTCTCACCAAATGGGTTTCCTCTGGGTTTTTCAGTTTTCTCCGAAAAACATGCTACTAGGATGAATGCTGATGGCAGATTATCTTTTGGAGTGAATGTGTGTTTAGCATGACCCTGACCAGGATAAAGTCATTGCTAAAGAATGACTCACTGTTTCCATGTTGTTTTCCTAGGTTCTTCTTCATTCCTTAATCCTAGTTAACAACTACTGAAAAACAGAACCTTGTGTGGGAACCCAGAAAAGGGCATTGTTTATTAATCATGATTTTTTAAAATTAAAACCACAAATTCTTGCCTTTTTGTTAGCACCACGAACCTATTAGATATTTCATTCTCCTGAATTTTTTGGTAGTTCGTACATGTGGGGCTGATTTCTAAATAGGCAGCTTTTATGTAAATCAAAAACTTTATAAAATGAAGCTTGGAGTGGTTTGTACTGATTCAAACCCCCAAAAACCAAACCAAACCAAAATAGGAAACCACAAAGACAAAAAAAATAAAAAATTAAATCATAAATATGCTGTCTGAATTGATTAGAATTGAATAAAACTGATAAAAAGGCAAACAGCTTCCCCTTTAAGAAGTGTAATTTCATAGGCCTTTCTAGAATGTGTCACTGCTGCTGGACTGACGTGTTGTATTATTTGTGTCCCTGCAATCTTAGCAAAACTAAATCATATCATGACTTCATCAAGCATAACATCATTCTAAAATCCGTCTGTATATTAGAATTATGATGATCTAATAATTAAAGAGTAAGAGTTGAGCATGGAAAATCTTGGGTATATTATTTTTACTGTTCCAGGTCTTTGCTCTTTGTTGAGATTTTCTGGTTAAGCAGCTCTTTTGGTTTACTGCAACATTCCGTGCCAAACCACGCAGAGCGGCCCGGTGGACGATCCCTTTTTCCCCATCCTCTTTCCTCATAACATAACATTTAGTGATGGACTTTTGCACATTCCTGCGATTCCACAATGTCTGGGTTTGATTTAGACCTCCATCATCTATTCACATCACCAGTTTGGTTAGTTGAAACCCTTCTGTCTATCCAAATGGAGCTACGTTCAGGTCGAAATATCTGACTTAAGAACCACAAAGTGTTTTCCATTACAGAAGCTCGTGTAATTTTCTTGATATTTATTTATGTTTGATAACTGAGCCAAATACATCATGTTTCATTTATTGATTTATTTTTCAGCCAAACTGAAAATGTATTCTTTTTCTCTGTCCCTCACAGACTCTGGAAGTGCGAGTAGAGGACGTGCGTATTAGAGCCACCTATTCCCAACGTAAGCGTACTCCGATCACAGAGGGCTTTGTGGAATTGAAGGATGAGGGGAAATGGAGGCAGATCTGCGACGAGAACTGGACTCAACAAAACAGCCGTGTGGTGTGCGGCATGTACGGCTTTCCCGGAGTGAAGGGCTTCAACACTAAAGCCTACAAGTAAGTCAACATCAAGTAAGGTCCAGTCTTAGGGAAGTGCTATGAGAATTGTTTTATATGTTAAAACATTTCTCCTGCACGCTGGAGGTCAAGAGGTTGAGTCTTGTCAAAGCCACACACAGAGTCCAAGAAAGCAAAAAGCAGCCCTGGGTCATATGTGAACTCATGAATACAAAACAGAGTAGTCAGGGTTTCCATTATGCAAGCAGCAGCTACAATAGATTTCTGTGGTAAATAGCTATTTATTTGATGAAAGAAAGAGTTAACAATATTTGATCCTCATATATAGGCTGGACGTGTTGTGTATTCTGAGATGCTTTTTTTTTCCTCACCACAATTGTAAAGAGTGGCTTCTGGTTATCGTAGCCTTTCTCTCAGTTCAATCCAGCCTAGAAACTTCGCTTTGAACAAGATTTAGCAAACCGCATATTTTCCAGTCCCTGAAAAACTCTGTGTGACAACTTTGGGTGATCAGCTGATTCTGAAATACTCAAACCAGGTCATCTGGAAGCAACAACAATGCCAAGATCAGACTCTCTGAGCCAAATCACATGGTTGATCATTCCCATCATAAGTACAATAAGTTTACTTATGGATTATTGTGATTTCATTATATATTTCATATTATACATACAATTTAACCAGTATTTAAAAATGTGAAAGTTCGTACTCGTCTAAAAATTCCAAAAAACTTATACAGCGATCGGGCATAACATTATGACCACCTGCATATTATTGTGTTGGTCCCCCTGTTGCTGCCAAAACAGTTGTGACCCGTCGAGCATTATCAGCATTACCTTCAGCAATTTGAGCTACAGAAGCTCGTCTATTAGATTGAAGGACATGGACCAGCCTTCGCTCTCTACGTGCATCAATGAGCCACGGCCACCCATGACCTTGTCGCCGGTTCACCACTGTTCCTTTTTTAGAGCACTTTTCATAATCACTGCTATATACAGTTGAACTACCAATGGTGTTTTCTTTACAGAGTTTTTATAGAGAGACTCTCTTTATAGAGTCTACCACACTCTACATTTATAAACTGTGAAATCCTTCATAAGAAAATCTTCAACATGTGTTTAGAGTTTTTCTGCTCTAGGCTTTAAAGTCCGTGTTTTAGAGTTTTTCTACTCTGGGCTCAATGGTATGCTTTGAAAAGGTTCTGGCTGTTCTTTGAGTTATGATAAAAATTTAAGTGCTGTTTAAAAAAAAAGGAATACAATTAAAATAAATTTGGACAATTTCCAGAGGTAAACAGAAACCAGTGTTGAGATGGATTGTATCTGACATTAAAATAATTTACAATAATACAACATTTACCTTGCTCTATGTGTTGTCTGAGTGACTTTTCAACACACTACTGTATCATTCATTCAAAAATTCTACAAAAGCTAAACAGTATACAGAAATGGAACGAGCCTTGAATTATTTCTGGGGAAAAAACCACAGACTGGGTGTATTTGTGCAGAAATGTGTACAACGGGGGTTTTGTATACTTATTTTTAGAACAGCGGTGTTGTCTAGTAAACACTTGCATACACTGTGGTGTTTTTAGACATGTCTGCCACCTAGAATACCTCCTAATGTCAAAAGCAAGACGTTAAAAAATAACAAAGGGGTATTTGAAAAATTTCTACAAAAATGTTTGCTAAGATACTTTGATTTGATGTCTAACATTCAGTTGAAATGTTCTTTTCCACTCAGGAGAAAAAGCTTTTACAAATTATGTCCAATCAGCACCAAATTTGGCACACACCATTTCAAGCCCAACATTGACAAAAGTGATCTAAATAATTTTTTTACACTCCAAATGAATTGCTTATAATAGGCCATCAAATAACACGAAGCCAGCTAATATTTGTAGGCATTTTCAGGACCATGACCTAATGCTATGCCACACATTATTTTTTTTTCAAAAACTTCAAAGCCTACTGGTCAGAAGGTGGAAATACACCTTTTTGGTGGAAATAGACAAGCCTACATCTAGCTGCCTTTATTGCTACTCCAGGACAAAAGTGTGTCTATACGTCACCTCATCTGGCTCACATCGTCTTGACACGCAGCTTTCCACTTGTTCCTCCAGACCACAACTTCTACAAGCAGAGAATCCTACTATTAAAAGTACAATCACTTATGAACTCTTTTGCCCAAATGTATGGCTCTGTTTTTCATGCAGCTTACTCCTTATTATTTTTGGATGCATGCTGAAACAGTGATGAAAGCAAGGATGGCATTTTGGTCAGAAAATTATATTTTTATGTACATATGATTGCAGCCCATAAATGTTACACTCATGATTAACTCTGTTATTTTACATCGATCAGGCATAACATGACCACTAACAGGTAAAGTAAATAACACTGATTATCATGACACCTATTAGTGAGTAGGATATATTAGGCAGCAAGAAAACATTTTGTCCTTAATGTTGATGTGTTAGAAAGGAAAAATGGAGAAGCATAAGGATTTGAGCGAGTTTGACAAGAGCCAAATTGTGACGGCTAGACGGCTGGGTCAGAGCATCTCCAAAACTGCAGCTCTTGTCGGCTGTTTCCGGTCTGCAGTGATAAGTTTCTCTCAAAAATGGTCCAAGGAAGGAACAGTGGTGAACCATTGACCAGGTCATAGGGGGCCAAGGCTCATTAATCAAGTGGGAAGCGACGGCTGGGCCTATTTGGTCCGATCCAACAGATGAGCTCCTGTATCTCAAATTGCTGAGAAGTTAATGCTGTTAATGTTTGATGGGTCAGAACTCTTTTGGGAGCAAAAAGGGACCAACACAATATTAGGCAGGTGGTTATAATATTATGCCTGATTGGTGTAAATACCATATTTAGTTCTCTGAACTCACTATCTGTTATGTTATAAGGCATAAATTGTGGTTCTGTAAGTAAAGTCATTTCTGTGTTCTCAGGCTTCTGTCTCAGCGCAGAAAGAAGAACTTCTTTGGTTTTTCGGTGAACTGCACTGGAAATGAAGCTCAACTGACCGAGTGCAGGATGGGCAAGGCACTGAAAGTCGCAAAAAATCTGAATGCCACGTGTGCCTATGGAATGCCTGCCGTGATCAGCTGTGTTCCCGGAAGAGCCTTTGCACCCACACAGTCCTCTGGATACAGAAAGGCCTACAGAGCAGAGGTAAATATATACATTTACATACACACACATCTAAAGGGAAAGGGGTAGATCAATGGTTTATATGTTTGGGTTTTGATCAGAAGGTCTTGAGCTCAAATCCCAGCATCAACATTGTGCCCCTGCGAGACTCTTGTGCAAAGCCCTTTGCTCTGGATAAGAGTCTCTTCAAAATGCAATAAATGTGTATAAACCTAATGTTGTTTACTCTTCCAATCTGTCTTTTTCAAATATAGCCCTAAATTGAAACAACTACGGTTTAATCAGAGTTTCTACCATTTTTGACTTTTTACCAGGAATCCCCGAATCACCTGAAAATTATGATTTACTGCATTCTCAGCTAAAACAATGACAAATGTGAATATATGCACCAGTTGGTAAAGCTAATTTACAGAACAGAAAATATGTGAATTTTTGAGCTTCTGTCTTGTGAGCCATTTATAAAACAAGTGGGTCAGATTGTGCACAAGAGTGCAGACTTTTGGTCAGAAAACAATCCATTGTCCACTGTTGTATGCCTGTTTTTTATGGTAAATATATGTTTTTATGGTTAAGAATGCTTGCTTGCATTCTTTTAAGCAAAGCTGGGACTGTTAGGATGTTCCCTGACTCACTTTATTGCTGAAGCGAAGTACAGGAAGAAGTTCTCCAGTGTAAATTCTACAACAAGGAGATCACCGTGTAACCTCTGGTACATGCTAACTCAGTAGCTGGCACGTGCCTTCACACACGTTTCCAGTTTGTCTGGAATGGTTTTAATAAGTGGCTGGACTGTAGCCTCCTATCCAAATACTTGACACACTCAACAGTGTGTGTAACCTCAGATTTTTCCTCCATCAGCCCCGAACCTTCTCGGACAGGAAAGCCGCAACCAATTTCATGTCATTTTTTTTTCAATGAATGGTCTCCATTTTTCAACATCAAGCTCATGAGCATTTCAGCAGTTCCTGGCGTGCTTGTAAGCTTCACAGAACAGTGTATCGCACAAGGACTTCCATGAAAATGCTTTGAAGGTTCTGGATTACGTAAGATTCCAGAGTGTTCTGAATACACTCTGATTGTGTGTTTATATAGTGATCATGCTTCCAGACAGATCCTGTCATCTGCAAGCACTCCGTAAAGAGAGTGAGACAGTGCCAAGTAAACACAACATTGCTTTAGGTTCACTTGCCTTCGGAGCTGAGGCGTGGTTACACTCGCTTATAGTTACACAAACGGCACTCACACATAACTTTTTTTGTAAATACGATTAATTCATCTTTTGTGAATGGGTTGAGAGAAAATAACCACTATCAACCAACAGCATAACTGCATAAGAGCATAGCATCATTGCATAAGGAATATGTGTGTATTAAATTTATATATACCATATATTATAGCTGTATAAATCTTTCAGTCATATTCAGCTTTATACTAGTCAGGATTCCTGTGGAATCTTTGAGCTCATACAGGAAAAACAGTGTGTGAAAAAGGAATACACCCTGGGTAGGAAGCCAAATAATTGCAGGGCACCATGAACACACACATTCACATCTGTAAAGGTGTAGCAAATCCACTTCCTGTTTTTTTCTCAGAGGTAGGAAGAAATTAATGAAGCATGAGGAAACCCATATGGAAATGTGAAGAACATGCAAAACTCCAAGTGACAGTATACAGATCTAGATTGCTAGGCTTTTTCTTCTGTGCTGTTAATGTTGCTGTTGGCATTGTGACTTGGCATTGTGAAGCGATTGTCCATTCATTTAACATTGAGACCGCTGGACATAGGGCCCAAACCCACAACCTTGAGATTAAGATTATTGTTGGCTATCTTAAATACCCTGTTTCTCACTACATCCATGATCTTTCTAGCCACAGCTAAAATATTTATTTATCATCAACCTGGAGCACATGTTTTTGTCTCAAAAATTCTGCTTAAATGGTTCCATCTGTTTCATGAAGTGCAACAATGCCAGCAGAACAGGACTAAAGATCAACATGAGGATTAGACTGTTTGTAGATAGAAGATGTTTTATTATAGGCAACCTCAAGTTGTTTAATCTTTGGCAGAATTGTAGACACAGAGTAAAAAAAAACTGAAAACAGTGGCTAGAAATAATGTCATGTGATTGAGTATGCAATTGTTGCTGACTTAAGGACATTAAACTAAAATAATGAAATTAAATAAAATAGAGGAAATGAGATGAATTTTTAATATAGTGTTAATGTTAAAACTCATGTCAACTCAAGGAGTTTTTCCTTGCCACTGTCATTTTAAGCTAGCTCGTTGGGTTTATACTTCTTCTTCTTCTTCTTTTTCTTCTTCCCATTAGGGGTCGCCACAGCAGATCATCCATCTCCATACCAGTCTGTCCTCTACATCTGACTCTTTCAAACCAACTACTTGCATGTCTTTCCTCACCACATCCATAAACCTCCTCCTTGGCCTTTCTCTTTTCCATCTTTCTGGTGGCTCCATCCTCAGAATGCTCCTACCAATATACCCCATGTCCCTCCTCTGCACATGTCCAAACCATCTCAATCATTTTCATTTCTAATCCTGTCCATCGTTGTCATCGACGTCCTATACATGATCTGTTTTTATGAAGTGTATCAAGAGACTTTTTTTTCTATCATTTTCCCAGCAACCTCTGGTGCGTCTGCGTGGAGGAGCGAAGGCGGGCGAGGGTCGAGTGGAAGTGCTGAAGAACGGCGTTTGGGGAACAGTGTGTGACGATAACTGGGATATGAAAGCCGCCAGCGTAGTGTGTCGAGAGTTGGGCTTTGGCACTGCTAAAGAAGCTCTAACTGGGGCACGAATGGGGCAAGGTGTGTATCGCTTACTAAAAAAAGTTTATGCTACATAACAAGCTTCGTTTTGTTCGGTCTGCATATTTGATAGCAAAACGACCGCCGTTGAAGTAAACCTTTTAATAATTAATGAGACAAAAATTTTTGATAACTTAAACATAGCTATTAAGTTTTGTAACATTGGAAAAGCATAGTAAGAGTGGAAATGAGACAGCAGTGTCATAAAAATCGGCATGGTAAAATTTCCTCTGTGATGAATAATGTGATCTAGTTATTTTTTTTAAATGTGTTGGTAAGTGCTTTAGAAGAGACTCAGCTAAGTTTAAACTGTAATTATTCCTGTCCTTGACATGCTAGCTGAACTTCTGTGGGTTCTGCAATATTGAGAAACATCAACAATGGCTCAGTAACGTCCCATTTGATAAATGAATCCCACAAGAGTCAACTTTTCATGTGGAATCTTATAGAAAACACAAAAACATAGTATGGGTTTAATGATACTTTAAAATGTCACTTTAATGAAACTGATGTGATCTATTTAACAAAACCGAAATGAAAGAATGAATGGTTTTCTGTTAAATGTGGGCTTATAATGTTAGCATTTAAAATCATGACAATTTACTATACTTTTTATTTTTCTTCAACTTTATGTACAATGAGTTTTAGGTAAACCATTAATAATTGCTGGAGGCTGCAGTGCAATCTTGGAGATCTATAATAAAAAAAAACAAAAAGAAAACAGGAGTAGCAGACAAAAGTGGACTTCTTAGAGTCTTGTTACACCATCTGTTCATATCAGATAACCACATGTTCTTCAGTCGTGTCCAAAATGTTCGAGTGATGATTGAGAACGAATCCCAAATTGTCATCGGTCATTTATTTAAAAGACTATCCATCTTTTAATTCAGTTTGTACCGTTAGAACAGTAAAACAGAGATAACGTATTAAAGGTGCAGTTATATTTAAAACTTTTTTTTTTTTTGTCTATTAGATGAAACTACAGATTTAATGACACATTGCCAAACTTTTCCAGTCGCCATCTGACTCCACCCCCTCTGCTTAAAATAATGCTGCATTTGAGGTCAAGTTGCAATTTGTAATTTCCCATCTACAACAGGAAAAAGCCACCAGAAACCCTATCACATTAAAAACCTGTCAATTTGGGGAAGACTTTTTTAACTTAAAGTTCCTTTCCTGTTGACATAGTGACATCAGATCAACATGGCTGTAAACATGCTGTAAACAGTGCCCTACTTTTCCATTTAGAAAACAAACTTAACATTTTTTTTTTTATAATGATATAATTTATTCAACACATTTTGTACATTTAAAAGTATACCTTCAAGCAAAGATGTGTTTGCCTTTTATTTATTTAACCACTTTTAGGACATTTAGAAAACCGCTTTTGGAGAATACTACAGATAACTTCCTGATCCTTAGTTATTTACATTCAATGGACAAAGACTACTGTGCTTCCATTATTTTGTTGCTTATTTAGCATTAAGTCCTATTGGAGCACGTCTGCTGTTTATTTCTCTGAAATGACAGTGCCTGCCAAAAGTTTGGAAACACCTAGTGTTTTTGTTTTTTGAGACACGTATATGTTCCTATTGTTCATATGCAAGAAACTAGTTAAAAAAAAAGCCCAAAACACAAGATTTGGAAAGTGAATGACTGGAAGAAAGTTCTGTGGAGAGATACAAGAGTACAAATTTGACATTTTTGGCCTCTAACAGAAGAATTTCTGAAAGATGGAGAACAGGAGAGATGATGTTAGCAGACTGCCTCATACCCACAGTCAAAAATGGAAGCTTAATGGTTTGGAGTTGTTTTGGAGCAGGGAAGGTTGGAGACTTATTCCAGGTGAAAGGAAAACTGAACCAACATGGCCATCATTCCATACTTCAACACCATGCAATTCCGTCTGGACCACTAATTGGAAACAACTTCACCATGTAACAAGACAATGACTTTGAAGCATACATCCTAATTAGTTGGCCCATTAATTTTAGGCTCTAAGCATAATGTGTATCTGCTGTCTTTTCCTATCTACATGCAAGAACATGTAATAAAGAAGAAAATTAACTTTTCACACTAAAACTAATCTAAATGTGTTGTGTGTTTTCTGTGTGTTTTTGCGTAGGAATGGGCCCGGTACACATGAACGAGGTGGGGTGCTCAGGGTTCGAGAAATCCCTGACTGAGTGTTATTTTAACAAAGAAGCTCTGGGCTGCAGTCATGAGGAGGATGCAGCTGTGAAGTGTAACATCCCTGATATGGGCTTCCACAACAGGGTATGGACCATTCTTTAGAAATAACCGTTTTAATCACAAAAAAATGGAAAATCATTGAATGGAATTCATCTCCCTGCAGTAAAATCTATAAACCTTGATCTTAACTAACCCCCGTTTTCTTAATTCTTTTGTTCAAAATGTTTATAAAGTCACTAAAAATGTGAATCTTTGTCAGCGTTGAACTCACAGTCTACCACAACTGAATTCTAATCTTAACTCCTCCTGCCACGTTACGTTCAGCTGTTCTAGATCCAGACGTGTTTTTTCATACAGAATGATACATAGCAATGTTTTGTTTAGTCTAAATTGTTTCCTTCTGATTCTATTTCCAGAAATTGTTTTAGTTGTTTTTTTTTTTTTTTTATTTACCATGAATAGGTTAGCTTGTATTTTCAGCTTATTTCCGTCAGGTTGCTCAGCCATGAAGAATTTCCTCTCAGGTTTAATTTAGCAATTATTTTAAGTCAGCATCCAAAAGGAAAGAATCGTATGTCGGTTTGGTGTGTTTGGTCTGGTGGTCGGGTGGGTATGGTTTATATATGACCTCATGTTGTTTTTAAGTCTAGACTTTTGTGGTCATAAAGTATGTCAACGCCTCAGGGTTCGAGCACACCGTCGATTGTTCTCACCGAAAAAACATGTTGGAAAAGCAGCAAGCATCAAATCAACTGCGTTCGGAAATCATTAATTTTAATTGAGAGCTGGTAATTTACATTGGCCAGTGAAGAAGTGAAGTGGGAATGGCCAGAGAAGGAGATCAAACTGAGCAGAGTTTAGATGGGAGAAGATTTGGTGATTCTGTGACACTTGTTTTTCTTCCTACAGCAGTCATCATTTTCATTTTTTTTCTGGAAAATTATCTTTGAAAGCATTTAATTAAATTAAATATAAAAACATGTGTTTATAGGAGGAAAAGATCAGTGACAGAGTGGTTTCATGTGGCAAAACATTGTCCTTATTTTTTCTTTAACACCAAGACCGAAAGGGTGTTATTGCTTTTATACTTTGGCAAGTTTGCCAATGCTAACAATTTGTATTTATTTAAAAATAATTGGGATACTTACTATATGTTTATAGTTACATTTATTGCTATGCAATGTCCGAACATTAGTTCATAAACGAAGCTCGTGTTATAGCAGCTACAAACATTAATTCCCTCATAGCCAGAAACCCTGATCTCCACCTATGATATGCCTTATAGCAACGCTATAGCAAATTTAATCAGTGTCTTCCTGAACATTCATAGTGTAGAATTAATTTATTGCACGCCGGATTAAAAAAAACATATTGAATGTTAATTGAACACAAATGTATAAATACATTACATAAAAGAAGAAGTGTTTGCCAGCACGCACTACACACATGAGAACATCAGCAATAAGACGAATCCTTTGCATTTATTTCCAATTCCATGAAAGGACTGGATGATAAACTGTGAACAGGCGCAGAAGGCAGTACGATCTGCAGACATCTGAAATAATCCTAGGTCAAAACCAGTGACCCTACAGAAGCACACATCCCAAAGCAAAACAGTAATAATGACTGCATGAGTTTCTTAAACGAACAGAATAAACACACGACAATGAATAAAAAAGAATGAAAATAGTAGATGACAGAAAATAGTAACTATTAATCTTAAAAACAGCTTTTATTTCTTCTGTGCTGTTGGTCTTGGCAAGTTTGAAAGCCTTGTGTCAATATCACATTTGGCAACAATCGCTTAGTTCCTGAATGTTCTTGGATGTCATACAGCCTGAGATTTAGCAATTAATATCATACCACAGTTCTGTCTTATTTTTTTGTAATCAAAAACATTAAGCCATGTATAAACCACACCCACCCAACCACCAGACCCTTTTCTTTTGTTTGCTGTCTTTGCTTTATTACATATGGTGATACTAATTACTTTATTTAGAACAGCAGTCAGGTAACAGTCAGGAAAGCTGTAATTCATATAAAGGGTTTAATTAATTGTGTATGTTCCGATAGATTATATATACAGTAACAATATATACAGTAAAGAATATATACAGTAGTGAAAGTTTTGCAACGTCTCTGAAACATGGCAAGCTGCATCCTTATTTTTGCCCTAATGTAAATGAGCTGTTGTAACAGAAGCTGAGTTGTTGCATAGAGGTTCCATAGCTTAAGTGTTGCTTAATATATATATATATATATATATATATATATATATATATATATATATATATATATATATATATATAGATGCATTTACTTGTCACATGTAACTTACAATACAGTCAAATTCTTTCTTTGCATATCCCAGCATAATCGGAAGCTAGGGTTAGAGTTCAGGGTCAGCTATGATAGAGCACCTCTGGAGCAGAGAGGGTTAAGAGCTTTGCTCAAGGGCCCTTGAGTGGCAGCTTGAACCCTAGACCTTCTGATAAGTAACTTTCTTAGTTTCAACCTTGCAAGGAGTTGTTGCTGATGATTTGCAGACTTTGTCCTCTAGTTTCTCTGGCACAGACTTAACATGAGCCTCTGACTGTGCAAGAGCCTTACCCATTGAACTACCACTCCCAGTAAGCACTTTCAGAGTTGCAGATATTGGGTAAAAAAAATCTAAGTAACTATTGGACAATTTCTGACCTGTCATTTATTTTTGGTGAAAAATAAATATTTGGCGAAAGTTGGGTCTGTCCAGCTGTGCTCCTTTCCGTGAAGAAAAATTTCATACGAGGAATTTCACTCTGGATATTAAAGCCTACCACAGAAACAACTCTTGCCAGAGTATTTTGCTCATTACTTTGGATAATGATGCTGTCTGCGTTGCTGAATCTCAGAGCAGCTTTTCATTTTGCAGACTACAATATTCTCCTAGAGAGAGTTCTGATCACTAAATCATATGTTGCTTAACTTTGAGTAAACACTAAATGGGCCCGGTTGTTCACATTGCAGCTGCGTCTGAGCGGAGGCCGGAACCCGTACGAGGGCCGCGTGGAGGTGCTGGCGGAGAGAAACGGCTCGATGGTGTGGGGAACGGTGTGCAGTGACAGCTGGGGAATCATGGAGGCCATGGTGGTGTGCAGGCAGCTTGGATACGGCTTTGCTAATCATGCCTTTCAGGTGAGAGGCAAAATTTTTTCTGTATCGCAAAGTATTGTACAACACATTCATCATTCACATGCATACAGCAAAGGTTTTAGGCAGGTGTAAAGAAAAGCTGTAAAGTTAGAATGCTTTCAAAAATATACATTTTATTTATTATATTTTTTAAATTTATTTTATCAAATTACAAAATGCAAAACAAACTAAGAAAATTCCAAACCAAATCAATATTTGGTGTGATCACCCTCAATGTTTTTTTTTTGTACACTTGCATGTACAGGGATTTTGCAGGATCAGAGTCAGGTGTATGATTAACCAATGACACAACGCTGGTTCTAATGATTATCAGTTTCATATGTAGGTTGAAACACAGTCAATAACTGAAACAGAAACAGCTGTGTAGATGATGCAAACTGGGTAATAAACAGCCAGATGAAAGACACATCATGCTTACTTCTGTTCAACATTGGAAGATATCCAGCAGTGCCATCAGCAAAAAATTGGAAGAAATCAGTGGGACATAGATACACCCATTTACTGTGTGGAGAGTTCTGGAGAGAAGTGATTTAATAGAAGAATTGTGGCAAAAAAAATCATACCTGTGACATAGAAACAAGGCTAGAAGCCTCAACTATAAATGAACACATAGGAACTGGGGTGCAAAAAATATAGCCGAACTGATGAGTCCAAATCTGAAAATCTGGTTGTAGCAGAAGGCCATTTGTTTGCCAAAGAGCTGGAGAGTGGTACAATAATAAACAGTGAAGCATGGTGGAGGTTGCTTCAATTATAGTCATCTAAAAAAGTAAGATCAGTTTAGGCTTTTTGTATGTACAGATTATAAGCAACAGTATCTGCAATTAACTTTTCTATCAACTGAAACGGACGGAAAGCCGACGGAAAGTCGATTGACGTCATGCTGCTGCGCTCAATAAACAGCTATATTTGTTAATGATTTAATAATCAGCTTTTTATAAGTGTGTATGAACGGATTGAAAGTGCTCATCCTGATGTCTCAGTAGGAATAAATATGCTTGAGCGTCGGTTCAGTAGAATGGAGAAACCCAACTGAGAGCAAACTGAATGGCATTTATGTAGAAATCAGTTGGATAGTCTGCTTTAGTACTTCGGATTTTTAAAATTGACAGAAAAAATGCTTTATTCCATATGTGAAAATGTTTTTCATATACACGTTTTGAGGCGAGGTTGGGGGATGATGGAGGGAACTGGGAAATGAGGCGTAACACGATTTGTTCGGGGACACGTGTACTTTTGCAGACCCACCACTGCTGGCCGTGGACCAGTAATATTATACCAGAGTTTGGATAAGACTGTGATAGCAGCACTGAACAGTGTGTGTGTGTGTGTGTGTGTGTGTGTGCGCGTGTGTGCGTGCACGTAAGCTTATTCTGGCCGCAGTGGGCTCGTATGGAGGGGTTTATGAGTGGAAACTGGACCAGTCCACACTGCCATCATGACTTTTTATGAAAATAATTGTGTAAAATTGGCCACAACTTTAAATTTGAGTTCCATAACAGTAATGGTGTGTGTGTGGGTGTGTTATGTTATTTAATTAGCTCATGCAGAGTATGTGTGCGTGTTCAGATTCAGAACATCTTGAGCAAAACAAGATTAATAATGCGTGTCTTGAAAAAGGAAGAGAGATTTAAAGCATGCCAAGAGATTATCTGGGAGCATTAAAGAGGGTTGGAGGAACCAGGGAACAGAGGGAAGCAGGAGGAGAGGGAGGAAAAGAGATTTAGGGAAAGAGACTGATAGAGAGAAACAAAGGCAGAGTGAAAAAAGAGAATAAAAAACTAAATATGTAAGTTGAATGGGGAGAAAGAGAGAGAATGTTGTAATAGTGTGTAGGAAATGCAGTAGAAAGTGATTTAGACAACAGGATTCAGATTATATGGGTGAGATCGAGAAAGGAAAGGACGGAGTGAATGGAAAATGTGATGCTGTGTCCATTGAACCAGTGCAGTGGGGGTATGACTCACACAAACACACACACACACACACACACACACACACACACACACACACACACACACACACACACACACACACACACACACACACACACACAGTGACCTAGAAGGATTGAAGAATATACAATTAATTTAAGAGTATTTATACACACACACGCAAATGTTAGGAGTACTTATACACACACGCAAATGTGCATACACACACACACACACACACACACACACACACACACACACACACACACACACACACACACATTGCATCTTTGTATAATAAAACATGCACATTGACTCTTGACATCTTTTCCAAAATGTTAGGAGATTTCTTTCCAATGCACATGATAAATTTCCAGATGTTTCTCAGCTGTGTCCATGCCATGAGCTCTGTTCTGTGTTTATGTGGAGCTCTCTGGTGGTGACACACTGCTACTGCAGCTTATGTTGCACTTTGGGATGGTATTAAGTAAGTAGGGGTCCCCAAACTTTTTTTTGGTGGATGGATACTGAAAAATAATTAAAAAAAAAATCATATCCCTCCATGTAAAATAATACTGAACTTTATTTTAATTTTTTTTAAGTGCTGAATGATGCAAATGTGCTGAAGAAAAAAAAATGAATATAGTAATTAATAAATATAATTATATAATTCATAAATTATAAATAATAAATATACAGCGCTCAGATTCGCGTGTAAAAACCACCAGCATGTGGTGTCATTGATTCACCTCTAGAGGCCGCTCTTGTAATGACAGTGGACTGGAAGAATGGATTTTTGCTGAAAGCAAATTGTTCCAGCATTTACGGTGCCTCGACCTCTGTTAATTACTAAGGGAAATTTTAATGTATACTAAAATTATATTTTAAATTAAATGTACGTTTTTGGACCCCTGGTATAGGTCATAATGCTTATGCTGATGGTCATTCATCTGTGTGTGCAGGAGACGTGGTACTGGCAAAATCAGGTTGGCAGTAATGCTGTAGTGATGAGTGGAGTTCGGTGTTCAGGCACCGAGATGAGTCTGGCTCAGTGTCTCCATCATGGGAAACATGTCAATTGCCCCAAAGGAGGAGGACGATTTGCTGCTGGAGTTTCCTGCACTGAGAGTAAGCAGCATACACACACACACACACACACACACACACACACACACACACACACACACACACACACACATTCACACAATAATGTATGTGATTACCGTATGTCTCAGGCGCTCCAGACCTGGTGCTAAACGCAGAGATCGTTGAACACACCACGTATCTGGAGGACCGGCCGATGTACGCTCTGCAGTGCGCTCACGAGGAGAAGTGTCTCTCCAACAGTGCCAACACAGCAGATCCGTCCTCGTACCGACGGCTGCTGCGCTTCTCCTCTCAGATCCACAACAACGGCCACAGCGACTTCAGACCCCGCAACGCACCCCACGCCTGGGTGTGGCACGACTGTCACAGGTGAGTGTCTTCATTACCTTGTTTTCTCCACCAGGTAACCATAAGTCAGCACTTCTCATCGTAAGAATGACACATACACAGAGAATAGCACCAGTTGCGCAGCTCCGCAAAGGATGATGTCTTTTGCCACAATGACTTATGAAGGCCAGTGATCCCTGTGACTGTGTGTGTAGCATTAAGGCTGCAATCTGTTGGCTTGTTACAAAACAATTCTTAAAAGCTTTTGATATCACCTCATATCAGTAACACTTTCCAATGTTATTTTATTAAAATTTTTCCTCAAGTTTAAGTATTTCATAACGATAATAGCCCTGTACCCTTTACCACATGTAACTATTGTGTGTGTGTGTGTGTGTGTGTGTGTGTGTGTGTGTGTGTGTGCGCTAGGCATTACCACAGCATGGAGGTTTTTACTCACTATGACCTTCTGAGTATGAACGGCACTAAAGTGGCCGAAGGGCACAAAGCCAGCTTCTGTCTAGAGGACACCGAGTGTGTTGAAGGTTAAACACGCACACAAACACACCCTTAAAAAATTTATTTTGTTTAGTATTCATTTCTTATTCATTTCACATCTGCTATTATTGTAAATGATGCAACATATAAAAGGTTTAATCATTACGAGAACTTAATGGTAGATAGTAGTGTATATATGTATATGATGTATAAATAGAAATAACAGATGCCAGTGTAATTATTAGTGCACCTGTTAGAATAATAAACACTTAATACCAAATTCCCGGGTTTGCATTTCCTCTGCAGGTATACAAAAGCGTTACGCATGTGCTAATTTCGGTGCTCAGGGGATCACAGTGGGATGTTGGGACACGTACAGACACGACATCGATTGCCAGTGGATCGACATCACCGACGTCAAACCCGGAGATTATATATTCCAGGTCTGACAAACTGCTTCATTTTCTTCCAAAAAAAAGTACAGATGATCCTGAGTTACGATGGTTCATCTTACGATTTTTCACTCTTACAATGACAAGTGACAAAGTGACAAAATTGTACAAATATTTTCGTTTCGGACGTCTGCCAAAATGTAGCAGCCCACTGTCATGTACAAATATACTGTATAAATTATACAATATTTTACTGTAAATTATTCTGTTTTGATACATTATATACTGTAATTTGTTCAATTATTAACAACTTACAGTATACTACCTCACACTGATCACCATTCTTTAAGATTCCTGGGTCTGCTAGGCCATGTCTCAACTTTTTCAAGTATATTTTCAAGTTATGATGTGGTCATCGGAACATACCTCCATCGTAACTTCCTGTAAAGAATTCCCAGATAGTGAAAATGTGGGTCAACTGTGAACCGGCAAACACTTAATGAACAGAAATAATTGAACAGTTTTGTGTATGAGCCTCATCAGACCTGATCTAAAAAAAGGCTCTGTGTGAGACATTGTTTTAATAGGAAAGTCTGGAGAAATAGTGAGAATTACTACAAGAGCTGTTTAAATTCAAAAGAATGCGGATACAAGTCAATATGAGCTGTATACCAGATTCAAAAAGGGAATGCAGACACCCTTTAAACTGGTCTGACCATTTTACCTCTTTATAATTGTCAAAATGTTTGACTATGTCTATGTCTTAAGGCTGTGTAAACTCTTGCAGTCGATAATAATGTGTTTTGAAGCTCTTTAAAGACGCTAACGGTCGACTCTGTCTTTCTGACAGGTTGTAATTAACCCTAATTATGAAGTCGCTGAGTCGGATTACACCAATAACATCATGAGCTGTAAATGTCGCTACGATGGATATCGAATCTGGACCTATAACTGCCAAACAGGTGAGGTTTCTGCCAACTCCAGACCAATCAGCTTCTCAGTAACTGTTAATTGTTGGTAAAAAAAAAAAGGAATATTTCGCTCATGTCACATTGAAGCAGTGCTCTTTCCCCTTTGGGTTTTAGTTTGGGTTGGAAAAATATTTATTAAATAAAGAATTATTGATATTGCTATTTCATCTATTGATTTAATATTAGCAGATGTGGAAAAGGTCATAGAATATTCTACTCAAAAGTAGTGTTACTTCGATGAAATTTTAATACAAGTTACAAGTTACAGAGTACAAGTTACCGGTCTAGAAATCTACTCAAGTAAAGTAAAAAGTAGTCATATAAAATTGACAACAAATATTCTACTAATTAAATTTTAACAGCGGGGGGTGGGGTGGGGACTCTAGTGTGCTTAGAAAAGTACAAGAAAATATAAATCTCAAACTAGTTGTTTTTAATTAAAGGAACACATTTACAAATTAAAGTGTAATAACAAAAAAAAATAAACCCACTGAAAGTCCACTAAGTCAAAAACAAGAAAAAAAATCCTCCTGTTATAATGTGATTAATGATAATGAGAGAAATCGCAAATGCAGATTCAGAATTCAGACAGTGAGCGCACGCATTGAACCACTTTCGATTCGATAGCATTTCGCTTGCAGCTGGTCTGCACCACAGGCGTTCGTCTTCAACTTTCTTTCTTATGAGTTTTTCACGTTTGTTCTTTGCCCTTCAATCAATTTCCGGGGTACGATTTTTCTTTCTCTTACGTTATTTGTATTTATTTTTTCTTTAACTCAATGATGGATATGATTTTAAATATAGTTACTTACAATACTTAAAAAAAATAATTCTAAATTTTTAAAATTCTAAAACTTTTTCTGGATGATGATGATGAAGATTATAATAATGATTGCTGCCAGATACACAAGTCAATCTTGGACTTTTCTTAGACTTTTTTGAGTTTCTCTGTCGAAACCTTTCAGTCACGATCTGTAATTTTGTCATTCCTGCAGGTGGCTCTAGAAGTTCGGATGTCGATGAATTCACAGGAATAATGACCAACAGTCTTCAGCGCAGGTAGAAAACCAACCAAAGAGAGGGAAGTGAAGAGTGGAGAGGAGCCCAGTCGGACTTCAAACACGAGAACCAACCACTATAGGAGGGATGCTGACGTGACCATCCTGCACCCGTGATCACTTTGTTTACTGCCTATAAGACGTGACGTCTATCATTACATGCCACCTTCACTAGAGCTCTATACTGGTATCTCAAACAAAATACACGAACCGAACATGATCCCCAGCTTCTCGACTTCATAGTAATTTATTGTGGTAGGAAACATAGAAAGGTAGAAATACTGAGCTTCGAAAGCCAAGTTTGTTTAGAATGTAACAGATATTTTTTTCATAGTGGTGTGGTTTCATACTCAGACTGTTTTCTGTTTTGACGCTTTAAAATAAAATGGCCACGATGTTCCCCCTGTGGCAGATGTAGTCGATCAGCTAAGATACATTCGCTTCCTTTGTTTTGCGCTATATCTTCACTCCTAATGTAGCTAACAAGTAAGGAAAGCATTCTGTAAAGTGCTTGAATAAACCATTTGCCTGATATTATCATCAGGATAATTTCTAATACACAATTTCACTCTTACACTCCTGAACCTAAAGCTGGTGCTGTGTTTAACCAAACTGTGATAAGGCTTCAAAAAATGGAGCTTTAAATGTTCTCGTCATCCTTTTGTTTCATTTTATATATATATACACCGGTTTGTCATACAATGTCAAAAACCACTTGAAACCACACATGAAAAAAAAACATAGGTGCTGAAAAACTCAATGGAATGATTAACATATGCAGTAAGAACAAAGCTAGCATCTTTATAACTAGCCAGTGTTATGCTACACTCAAAAACTGTACTGTTGGCATCATATTTATGAGAAGACTTCAAATAAACAGACCACCAGTGTGTTATTTACCCCAAGTACAAAAAAAACCCAAAACATCTGCTAATAATTTAAATTTTTAAACACGCCTAAAACATGTTGACTAGCCATTAGCTAGTCAAATTTCTTTCTGAACCTACTGAAGAGTTGAAATCTTTCCTTTACTTGCTAGCCGATTCGACGCGGAGCTCCAGTGCAAACGAGTACAATTCCTGAGTCAAACAGACTCACGTTATACTAAAGGTAGCTGTAATGATGGTGTGACGTTTAAGCCTAAAAGATGTTTTACTCAAGGTTTACAACCTTTACTTCCACACTCACCTCGTTCAAATCAGGACACACGTACTGTACTAAATACAACGATCACTTGAAATGAGCTGTGTGCCAAGATTAAAGTTCCATATCGCAATCAGGGTTTTATAAAGATAATGGTATAATCGTCAACCATTTATTCTTAAACAATTGCAACACAAACACTAGCATTTCTGTATTTATGGCTAGCACAGTACGCTGTTATAGCACGAGCTAACAGACAAACCTCAGCGATCCGACTGGAACTTTTGTTGCTTTATGAACCAAAACTTTATCAAGATTTTCGCTACTTGAAAACGAACCGTAACGTCGAATTTCTGACCTCCAGTAAAATCACGCCCTGCTTACGCCACGCGATATGTAGCGCTTTTCTTTCGCATATTACTTTCATATTTACAGCTTGCTTGTTTTTATGAAATTCGGCCGATTTTATAAGAAATGCTGCTCGGCAAACGGAACCATTTTCCACTCAGTCAGATTCTCTGGCTGAACAGACAATTCATCGAGCATGCCATGTAATTTATTCCTACCAGGGGATCAGGGATTATTTGTTTCTTCTGTTCATTATGATCGATTAAAAAAAAAGCAATGTGATAGAATCTTTCATGAACTCGTGCCCCTCCGTTTTATGAGGGCGTTTACAGCCATTCGAGAAGTTAACGCATCACGATGTGTTTACTGTTGAATGTATGATTCACATTGTGCCTTGTGTTCTATAATAAAAAACATATTTATGAGTCACTATTGAATTGTGTTTTTATAACTGGACGTCCCGCAAATACTGGAAAAACAATGAGTAGAAATATTTTTTTTCCTATTTCTGTTCATTTTCCTGAGTTTTAATTAAAAGCTATAAAAACTTTTCTTCATAGCTGTCGATCTTCTGGCTAATGTTACTGAGTATCAAGTACAGAGATCAGACATAAAATTAAGACTTTAAAACATTAAGAGCGGTGAAGTAAATAACACTGATTATCTCTTCATCATGGCACCTGTTAGTGGGTACAAGCAAATAATGGCAAAAAAAAAAAAAAAAGTCCAAATCCATATGCCTTGAATGATTAAACACAGATTCTCCTCAGAGATTAAGGTTCATGGGTAGAAGGCTTGAGATAATGATGTGTGGTGTGTCTAATTTAGATTTGGAAGAAAATCAAGAACAGGAAAATTCTTTCTTGATTTATTTTACTTTTGTTTTAGCAGTGATAAGAGATAGTAAAGTAAGTTATATAGTTGCAGTCCATGCTACATTTGTAGATTCTGGTTACTCTAGTATAGTTTTTTTGATAGAGTCCACCAGAGGGCGCTACATAATTAAAACAGAAGCGCAAGAATTAAACCGACTGTTAGATTTGGGGGTGAAAACATAAAAGAAACAAAGAGTCTCGAGTGGAAGTCATGAAGAAGCAGCAACCATGAACTAAGATCAGCTCAACACACGCTTCTCCATGTAAAGGTGCTCACTTAAGCCCCGCCCTTAACACCCTCCAACACCCCTCACCCTTGTAGAACATACATTTAATATAAACATTTTTAAATATAATATTTCTCCTGCTCCTTGTGTGACCATAAAAAGACCTTTCTTTCTTTTAGAAGCATGTGATAGTTTGAAGAGAAAACTCGTTTGCAATTTTAAAAAAAGAATTTTTTATTTCATAAATAAAACATTAAAACATCTAAACACATCACTCCAACACATCATGGACACTGCAATGTCTTGAAGTGTTTCTGGAGATTTCTTTCCACATGCAAACCAGTTCGATTTTACTGCTATTACTGTGTAGGAATAAACAGAGAATAGATGTTGAGCCTCTGAGCAAGTATTCGAAAAAATAGGACGTTTCAGTTTACACGACTGTCTGAAATGAGAAGGTCTTACATTCTGGGTGAACAAAAACCTTAACTACAGAAATAAAATGAGCACTTTATTTAAAACAGAGTGTTTAAAACAGGGCTGCTGGTCCATTATCATCATCATCATCATCATCATCATCTTCATCAGGTAAACAAGTCTGCAAAAGAAACGGTTCAATAAATATAATATAAAATATCATTAAACTATATATATATATATATATATAAATAAAAAAAACCAACCCTAAACAAAAAGTCGAAAAATTATGTTACTAACAATTTCCGAGCCCTGCCCTTGTACACAGCAGGAGCTCTTCTGATGAACAATGTAATGAACCAATCACAGACTAACGCCACCTCCCCCTCCCCCGACCTCGCAACAGCCTGCTATCAAAATTGTTACATTATTGTTCTTAATTAAAGGCATTGAGGCTTATTGTGTTACAGTTTTCAACTGTTTATTTTTCGTTTTCTCCACAGTGCAGCCTTTTAGATCCTGAAGCTAATAAGCACTGCAGATAGGTAAAAGATTTATACACTGTTCATATAAATTACTATATAAATTTACCTTTGCTGGAATCGAAAAATAAATGTAACCAAAGACTTTTTTTTCTAGAGGAACTGAGATGTGAAAATGGAATGTGGAATACGGGGAGGAAGACGGGATGTGAAACTGTTTCAAATAGAAACATTTAGTGAGGGTGGCACATGTTTATAACACAACATCATCTAATAAAATATAATATCAGACTTTATTAACCACCTTTTTCTTCTGAGATATAATAACACTATCAACGTGACCATGTTAAACAGCGCGATATTCCTGCTACTGGGCGCGCACACACACACACACACACACACACACACACACACACACACACACACACACAGAGAGCTCAGAGGAAATTATACTTACAGGCTAATGACCTGGGGTTCAGTAGCGTTTAGCTCTCAGGCCCAGAGCTCTGGTCACCATTCTGCGTGCTACAGCTGAATCAGTGCGCGGCCGTTCCTTCACTGGCTGCAGAAATTCTGTTAATTACAGCATCCCACACACACACACACACACACACACACACACACACACACACACACACACACACACACACACACACACACACACACACACACACACACACACACACACACAGGCTGTATTGATGTGATTTTTCTGTTGGGGTGCCCAAATTTATGCACCTGTCTAATTTCGTTTGGATGCATATTGCGCATTTTCTGTTAATCCAATAAACCTCATTTCACTACTGAAACATTACTGTGTCCTTCAATTATTTGATGGATCAAAATGAGATTGCTGAGCCAAACACCCGAATATTTATAAATGAAAATCATGGACAATGTCAGGGGTGCCTAAACTTTTGCATACAACTGTATATATATTTTTATTTATTTTTTATTTTTTGATTGAGTAACTTCGCTGTTTACCTGCACGTTTCGCTACTTTGCCTTTGGACTTTTTACTGGCCTGCGACAGCTGTCTGGTCTTCAGCATTGGGTGTTTGATGGACAGAGCCTGCAGCGCTACACACAGGGTACAGCTATTAATCGGCAGCAAGCGACACTAAAGTTAGAGAGGAGACACAACAGTAACGGGTATGTCATGGATACCTGCTGACGCGCTGGAAAAGACGCCGAGAGCATGAGTGTTATCCACCCATTTAATCTTCATCCCTCCTTCACTGTAAAACACACGAACACCGCATGATCAGTGTACACGTCTGGTCAAGCCATTGCTCCGAGGAGGCTGAAGGTGATGTTACCTGTACTCCGAGAAAGCGTCCAGCAGGTCATCCGTTTTGAACATGGAAGGGAAGTCGTAGATCTCGATGATGTGGGCAAACTCGTCGTGCTCGATCCAGGCGTTCTCATAAGTAGAGAAATCGTTCTGGACGTTTTCTATCGATGACGGTTCTTCCTTCAGATGGGCCACAATCTTAATAAACAACAAAAAAGTGGATTCGCTACATGAAAAAAATGCTTTCATTCAGCTTCTCCCGTTAGGGGTCGCCACAGCGGACCATCCGCATGTTTGATTTGGCACATGTTTTTACGCTGGATGCCCTTCCTAATGCAACCCTCCCTAATTTATCTGGGCTTGGGACCGGCACTAAGGCTTGTGCAACCCTAATGGCTGGGGTTGGTTCCCTGACCGGGGATCGAAACTCGGGCCGCAGCGGTGAGAGCGCCGCATCCTAACCACTAGACCACCAGTGAACCTTAATAGTTATAGCTATCTACATGAGCTTAATTAAGTTTCAACTCTAGATTAACCCTCAGATAGAAATGGGGGAGGAGCTTGAATCTGAAACGCATCGTAATTTCATTTGTAAAAGAAATAAATAAATAATCGACCTATGGCTTAAGTTATGTTGTTTTACTGAGGTGTTTCCACAATTCTCATCATGTGATGTCATTTTTAGGCCATTTCCTAAAAGTGAAGATGATCCGAGTGTGTGTACCTCCTGATGGTAATCGTCTGTCTCCTCTGTGTTCTGACAGGACACAGTTGCTTGCGATTCATCTGTGCTGCTCTGTTCCTCCTCCAAAGTCAACGCCATGAAATAGGACAGAGTCTGATCGCAGGCCACAGGCTCCGTCCCTGCGACGCACTCTGTCGCGTTCTGCTCACCCACCGATTCGTTGATGCTGCTGGTTTCAGGCTCGTCATTGCCCGCTGGGGGGTCCATGTTGTTTGAACTGGACTCGTCAGAGAGTCTGAGGCTGGGGGAGCAGTTGGGGGAGCAGCTGGAGGAGCCGAGAGTCGTCTCGCACTCGGAACGTCTCAGAGCGCGGGGGATGTAAATAGCTTTATCTGGTCGCCTGCTGGCTTTTCTGTGAGCCGAGCGTGATTTTTTCTCAATCTCTCTGCTGCTCAAACACAGTTGTTCATACACATTCCCGTCCGTGTCGCTATTGCACTCCTCCACTGGCAACCTGGTATACAGATAGACAGACATAGATGGAGAGATAAACAAACAGACAATACTAAAGACATACAGTGTGTGTTTCTTTTAATGAAACATTTTGGACTGCTTTTTTTTTTTTTTTTGCTTTTTATTGTTTTTTTTGTCTTTTTTTGGCACATAATTTTTAGGTGCTTGTAAAAGCTGCCTTGCATAGAAATCAATTCCCTAGTCACAGATGTGATCATGGCCTTTTCATGAGCGGTGTTCTTTCATTAGAGTGAACAAGTGATTCACTGTGTGAGCTTTCTTATCGAGCACGCAGGAAATCATCAAGCTCTGCAATGCTGTAGCTTTACTCCAGCGAATAGATACTGCTGCTGTTAGCAGTATTAATCCCTGGGTTTGCACTGGTGCAGTGTCTAGATGTGTCCCTCTTCAGTAAAAGCATGCTTTCTATAAAAGCACAAGCTCATGTGATCAACATGCTCTCTGTATATAACTGTATGGGACACAAACTGCATTCGGTGCAGAAAGACTCGAATGCTGAGATTATACTTCCATACTTTATTATTATACTATATTACATTTTCGCATCGCCAACTATTTATTATATCACATTGAACCGAAATGTGCATGACAAACGCATAAATATGAAAAAGATAGATGTATTGGTTGTGCAAGTTTACATGAATCCAGTCTGAGCCTGACTAAAAGTCTAGCGGTACATTTTTTTTCCTCCCTAAACACCAGGTAGTTTCTGTGAAACCCTGTTTATACACACACAGCCAGCTTGGGCACACAACATGACAATTGTGTCTATTGTAGTGACAAAAAAAACAACAACAGAAAACAAAGAAATCAACGAATATGCAAGTCCGTGGTTAAAACATGTGAACATCACCAGGGAAAATTGCACCGCCAGGTTTCCAACCGAGTCACAGCTGAGCACTGGAAAGTGAGCAGGGTACGTGGTTAGAGGTTATCGTAGGTGTACCTGAGCTCCGAGTAGCAGACAGCCACTCTGCGGCTCCATGCCTCCCCCACGGAGAAAGTGCACAGTTCTGGAAACTTCTCCGCCGTCTTGTGGATCAGAAAGCGCAGTCGGCTCGGCAAGGGCGGGAAGAGTATGACGCTTCGAAAGTAGAGATGAAGGGAAAAGAACACAACATAGACAACTACTGAGTTTTGAAGTTAATATGTGTTTATCACAACACAGCATCCTGAAGGTAGAGGTGTGTACTGGGATGACATCCACACTCAGGGACTAGTGCAGCATCGTTCTGCTTTGACGCTACCTTTTCTGATTGTCTCTATGCTGGAAGGCGTCCAGCTCCTCCAGGACTTTATGAACAAATGCACTCTCTTGCTTGGGCAGGTAGGAGCCATCAAAACAAGGAAACGCCAGCGTGCCAAAAGTAGAGAAGCTGCTCAAACAGACAGAACACATTATTCACAGTTAATGTGTCCAAAATTTAGCACCATGTGACAGCGAAGAGGAAATATTCCAAAGACCATTTTTAAGGAATAAACACTTGAGGCTGTGCAATTTTCTCTGTTTATCACATATGCTATAGCAACAGCAATTCTCTCTATACATACTATATCTCATACTATATATATATATATATATATATATAGTGTGTGTGTGTGTGTGTGTGTGTATATATATATATATATATATATATATATATATATATATATATATATATATATATATATATATATAATGTCAGAGGATTCAAGTGAAAACCATATTTTCTTCCAAATATCCACCTTTATTGTAAGAACAGCTCACACTGCAATATTATGGGCTTCAATTAGTTTCTGTGAAGTTATAAGGCAGAACAATGTCGTTACATAAAGCAGGAATTATTAATGAAACACACTTTATGGTAACACAATATCAGACAAAAATAACCAGCTTCTTTCACAATGCAGCTGAAAACACAAGGCATTTAATCACCCTGCAGTCTCACTGACTAGCCTGCTAACACTTTTTCACACCCATATTCTGGTAAAGCCTGCCTACTGCGCTCGGATTGGCGCACCGCAAATTATCTGCCCAATCAGAACACGGAAATTCGTTACGCATGCGGGGAAACGTCCACCGCAGACCAATCGGATTATATGAGTCGGAAAACGGGTGGAACAAAAAGTCATAGTTTATTTAATCACGAAACGGTTTTTCTTCAAGCGTATCAAAATAATGTTCGCTCTTACCGTAGAAGAGATACTGGACAACGAGCGAAATAAAAATCCGGATAAAATCGATTTATATAAAACAGCACAAAAAAAACAACGGCTTTTCAAGTCAAATGCCGCTTGTTTAGAAATAACAACGGTTTGGTGAGCAGAGAGAATGAACGCGACCTCTAGTGGCCCTCAAGTGAAACTTCAGGCGAAATAAATCACTGCATTGTAAAGAGAAACATTAGATTATATTAAACTGTACAGCTGTTCGACAGGAACAGCATAAAGATACATGGAGTTACTGAGCAAACTCAAGAACTTTGAGGATGGATTTAGACTGTAGTTATTATCAACAGTCTACAGTTCTACATTTAAGTACGTTAACACTGGACAGAACACATGAACAATGATGGAACTGTAATAAATGGACAATGGTGGATGAGAATGGGTTCCCTTTTGAGTCAGGTTCCTCTCAAGGTTTCTTCTTCATACCATCTCAGGTAGTTTTTCCTTTTGGCACTGAGTTGGCACTGACTCGCACATTAGGGATAAAATGATAAGGATCAAACTTATAGACACAAAATCTATACATTATAACATCTTGATCTCTGTACAACCATTTTGGGACAATATTTATTGTTAAAAAATGTTATACATATAAAACTAATACTACTATAGAGTTCTATTTCTATTTATTTTATTTGAAAATTATTCCCAGATTAAACAAAGTCAAATTCATTACTATTCTCTATATTTAATTTCCATTGTTCTTTTTTTTTTTTTTTTTATATCACATTTTCTATATTAAATTAGAAATAAAACATCTGTTTCAGTGGCATTTTTCCACATTTTCCTCTTCTCATATATGGCATGACATGCTTTGGCCATCTCTGATATCAATTATTAATTATTATTGGATTTGGTATTTGATTTGCATCAATAAAACAAATGTTTAGTGATTACAAATATTTTTTTAGCGTGGTTTATTGTTTTTTTTTTTTTAAATAAATAAATAAATAAATATATATATATGAGTAAAGAAAGGAAGTTTTGATTTATGTTTTGTTGAAAGTTTTAATTCCACCTCTCATATGTTTATTTATTTATATGTTTATAACACGTTAATAAAATTAGTGAAATGAATTTGCGTTAACGAGTAAAATTTGACAGTCATAATTATATTATAGTTATCTAAAAAATAAACAGGGCATGCAGAAATATGGAAAAATTATCTTTACAAAATGTTGATTCGATAGTGTTTCTCATTGAAACTCCTGGTACAACATTGAAAATCTTATCAGAATGTATTTTAGATAAATAGATAAGTAGAATAAAATTTTCATATTTGTACCACATCAAAAAATGAAGCACAATAAAAGATCTTTTTTTTTAAGATTTTTTTTTTTTACTATAATAAATTTAGTACGACAGCATTTTAGTGGCACGTTAAAAAATATCTAAAATTACAAGATTAAAGTCGGAGCAGTACAAGAATAAAGTCGAAATATATATAAATATAAAATGATAAATTAAGTAAAAAAGTCTCTTGAGAAACACTTCTCTTCGAATAGCACAAAGTCGAACACTGGTCACCATGTCAGACTGCACACAAGAGGCAAATTCCTCGATGTCTGTCTAATTCTTTTCTTCTGAATAATTTAAGTTTCCATAACCGCTGCAGTGTCGGTTTACTAATTATAACTCCGTACTGATGTGCCAAAGGATTCCTTATTGCTGAATCCTGACCTAAAACATAGAATATAACCCCATTCATTTTATGCAAAACTTTTATTGCAATTCTGTGATTTCTTTTTTCAAAATATTACCACTTTAACCTTATGATGCTACTTTATTCTCCTAAATTAGACTTTTCCCCTTTTAAATTATTTAACGTGGCACTAAAACTCCGTCTTTATATTCTGTACATTTGTACTATTTAACTACCACTTCATCTTTATATTTATATTTCCTTTTATCTAATGCACAATTCTGTATAAAACTACATGAAAAAAATCTAGAATCTTAAAATGTTACCACACAATTCAACAGAGAAGAGAGTTAATCATTACACTGCATGACATTTTATTATAATATTTACTCATCATTAAAACACTTGTCTTGGTCTTATTTGAAATGAAATGAAGCCATACAGTGAAGTTACATATTTTATTACCATACACAAGTTAAATAATGGTGTGCAGAGACCCTTGACAACTGTTTCTTATGGTACAACAAAAGATACAAATGGCAGCTGTGCTCATGAATCCAATCAACACGGCGAGTTTTTGCCTCGAGGGCTTTACGGCGTCAGTTTCGGGAACGAACAGGCCACGGGTTTTAATAGAACACCAGGATTCCTCTGTGTGTGTGTTAGTGTTTTCTTGGGTCAAAGCAAAAAAATCACTGCATGTGGATGGAATGGATTCACCATAGTCATCGACGGGATTTAAATTAAAATGTACATTATATCTACAGGTTGGGGGATGAGCCAGTAATTAGGTATAATGCATTTAACACGCATGTCGACTAAATATGTGGAGATAAATTGTCCTCTTCGCAAGGCAGTATACAGACAGTCATTTTCTACACGTCCGTAATATTTTATATAGATTTAAAAACATGACTGAACGGATGTCCTGGTTCCGCAAAGTAACAAGTGTCAACTGGATCGATGTATTCAGCCAATCACAGACCACTTGTGCTTGTGAACATAAGAGTATGCGCTTAAGAATTCGCAGTGATTTTAGCTGGATTAGTTCACTAGATAAAGGGAGATCAGGATGCATTTAGGTAGCTGGCTTGAGCCAATAAAGTCAGCCATTATCCAAGGTAGTCACATGGTCTCCCTTGTGATTGGCTGAGCAAATTAAACTCAAGCTCCTCCCCTCGATGAAGGCCAGACTCTTGTCACTCTGCATCTTCGTCACTGTGAGTAACACGGGATCGTAACTGGACGGTTATTATATTGTAATATCGCAATAAAACGATCATAATAGAAACACGGCTCGATGTCGGTTTATAAAGTTTGCCATTACTGGTTGTTTTACTGATCACTGCCACCGTGTGGAGAATCAACACTGTACACTTTAGCGGTCCCCTCACTCATCACACGTATACATATATACAAACAACAGTGTAAAAAAAAAAAGGAAATTGGAAAAAAGAAACCGTTTCAAAAGGCGATCAATAGAAAACGTGTCACTTTTAAAATTCTTTCCAGTAATTAAGACAATGCATAAAAAACAAAACAAAACAAAAAAAACACAGGAACGGCTTATAAATGAAGCAAGCCTGGCATTCTAAAGGAAAGGCTCATCAGGTTTCGCGCTCCTAACAGGAATGGGGGAAGGAGAACCCAATAAAATGAAGGAGTACGATGTAGCGTCTGCGTTCAGAGAGGAGGCGATGTGGAGCAGCTGGAGGGAAGTACTGCAGGACAGAGCTTCATGTGTGCAACGAGCACTGCTGATTGGAGACACAAACACACATGATCTATATTAATACAAGCATTACATACACACAGAGCTGCAGTCAAGTGTTATAGCATATTGACTATACTCCTTTGGGCTTATACATGATCATACATACAATCCATCATTTTCCTTTCTGTACATCAGTCTGATACTTTTGCTTTGTTTGCTTATCCCAATTGAAAGTCTACTCAACCAACTGTTCATTCCATGTGGTCATCCAGCCGTCTTTCATCTTGTAGATCTGTCCATCGACAATCCATGAAAGTTTTTAATCCATCCATCCATGTGTCTTTCGACATACTAGTATGATCGGCCTGGCTGTCTCTTTGCTCATCTGTCCATCCAAGTAGTTTTTTTTCCCAAGTACGGTTTTTTCCCTCATGCTAGTCTCTCAGCTCATCTGTCCATTCACTGTGTTTTTGCTCAAGCTTGTCTCTTGGCCTGTCTCACCATCCAATGAGTCGTTCCTCCTGTTAGTTCTCTTATCCCGCATTCTTAGACTCTTGTCCTGTGCTTCAATTCAATCTTCCATCTTTCTTTAATCTTTTCTATTTGCCATTTACTGAACATTCATATACTATAGACACATGTATACATTTCCACTCAGTGTAAAAACCTCAGTAACAGTTGCAGTGAAAGCCACATGCTAAACTTTAACTGAGGTACTGATTATTAATGCATTACTGTACAGCACTCGGCTCAGCACTTACCTTTGGTGTGTTTTATCTTGAGCCGATGCTTCTGTCCTCAAATATGGTGATCTCCACCTTAGGAGCACAGAGTTAAAGAAAATCCTCCAGAAATAAAATCTGTTACACAGCAGAGCGATGAATCTGTATATTATGAAGCACTTCTCCTTTTCCATCTAAACAGTATGAAAGTCCTAATCGTTTATTAACATGAGAAAATATAAACCGTAGTTCAGATAAATGGTTCTACAACATCCTACAGCATCACTGTTCCACACAGACCGATCTCTCCGCCAATCCTGCAGTCTCAAACTGCTGTTTTTACTGTAAAGGATACGACTCGGAGTCCTCTCTCGATGGGGTCGGTGAGTAGCAGCCCCAGAGGAGCGTAGATCTTTTCGTTCTGCTCCTGGATGTACTTGGCAATCTTTTTCAGCACCTATGTAAGCAGGGTAATAAAACTGATCAGTAGGTGGGGTCATACGCATATAGATACAGACAAGCAAATGCTGTGCACTGACAAGAACCCCACTATGTAAACAAAAGTATTGGGACACGTGCCCTATGTGCTTCATCCCTTCACTTGAACTAGGAGACCCAAACCTGTTCCAGAATGACACTGGCCCTGTACACAAAGCCAGCTCCATGAAGATATGCTTTACATGGTTCGGAGTGGCCTGCTTTAGAAATCTGACCTCAAACTTATTAAACATCCTTAGGATGAACGTGAACACTGAGGTCCCGGGCCTCCTCACCTCACCTACATCAGTACCTGACTTTACTAACGCCATTGTAACTGAATGAATCTCCACAAATCTCCATTAGCACACTTGAAAATCTAGTGGAGCATCTTCACGGAAGAGTGTCGTTTATTATAACAGCAAATGAGGACTAAATGTGTAATGAGACATGATGCGCCACGTCTCAATTCAAGCACCAAAATCTGCCATGATTCACCAATCTAGCAATTAAAACCATCCGTGTGAAAACACTATTATTTCTTTTAAACATTTACAAGAATATTTTATCTTTATGCTCTATGCAGTTTGGTTTCACTAATAAAAATTACTAATTTGCATAAAGCATCCATATTTGTCCATGCCCATGTTGATTAGAGTATTAAAAATTAAAAATTTAAAGTACATTTAGAACAGAGAGAAACGTGCAATTAAATTGCGAATGACGACGAGTTAACTGATGACAATCATGCAATTAATAGCGATTCAATATTTTAATCGATTGACAGCCCTAATATATAATTATATATAATATATACACACACATACACACAACTGGAATATTAAGATATTTATAATACATAAAAACCTTAATAAAATGAATGGATTTTAGATGAACCTGTAGTTAAATATAATTAACTACCATCCTTTAAGTAATAAAACCGAAGTGTACTTTTTCGTAGTGCGTTTCCATGCAGAGGAAGATGGTGTAGGCAGTAAGGCAAGCGAGGCAGCCCTCTAAATACGACTTCCCTCCCAACTTCTCGGCCTCGGCGTACAGATTATTCAGTGCCTGGATCGTCTCCTCAAACTGCTGCTTATTAATCTGCAGGAGTGGCACATTAAGACATATTTCTACATGATTTTGTACATGTCAATCCCAGTATAATGTCTAGAAGTTCGACCAAAACACTCAAACATACTAAGTGTTCTTTTATGTTCCCTTTAGATAAAAATGTTAGTCATATATTTATGTTAATATTTAACATGGTGTTTATTTTCCGTCAGGGGGAATCTTACCCTGGACTCGAGCTCAGTGGGGATTTTGGTTTGAAATCTGCAGATGGTTCCTGACGTGTAGTCACGCTGGACAAACACTTTGGAGGCGACGGTGGCCTGCTGCCTCAGATCCTGCAAGCTGTGCGTCTGTGTGATGAACATCAGCCACACGTTAAACACAGACATAACAAGGGCTAAGCGATACGACCCGAATATAGTATCATGATGTTTGAACGTACATTTTGTGTGTAACAATTCTAGAATGACCAACATGAATTATGATATGCAGGTTTCCAAGTAATGCAGTAAGTAAATATAAATAGAATTAAACATTTTAAATAAAATAGATAAAGCATGAGCAAAGAAAAATGTCAAATCAAAGAAAACAGTTGCAAATTTTCAGACCTGCTCTTTTTCATGATTTGAAGTAGAAAGAAAGAAAAAAAAAGAAAGGACAGACAAAAACGAAAAACAGAGAAACGAAAAGAAAAAAATGACACCTAGACAGAAAGAAAAAGTTAGTGACTGGTGGAATATCACATGACAGAGTGATTAAAGTAGAAAGAGAGTGTTGTAAATAGAAAGATAGTAGGAATGAAAGAGTGAGACAGGGTGTGGCATTGATTGAGAGATAGTTGAAATAAGAGCATGTGGTAGAGGTGAAAGAGTGAGACTGAGCAAAGACGAGCTCCTGAGCACACCAATGTGAGTTTTGAGAGTCAGAGCTTGAATCGTGAGCACTTTAAGTCTAAAAATTCCCTTTACGGTGTCTATGTGACTTTTGGGAATATTTGACCATCGGCTTTAGAACAACCAAAAAAATCTGATCAGGTAAAAGAAATTAAAGCTGATTGGTCTGAAGAGCCTAACGAGGTGTACAGAGTTTAGTCAAGGCATCTTGACGATTTTAGTCGTTATAATAATTCAGAATTCCTAAGAGCAAGAAATTTGAGCTTTGGCAAGAGGAGAACCATGATATCCAGTGTGGGTCGGTCCTTGTTTCTGACTGTACAGTGAAAAAAAGAAAAGAAAAGACGTTTCCTAATCCTTGTACAATCCCATAACCTCTAAACGTTCAAGTAATATAATTAGACTAATTCAATTTCTTTGAACATCAAGTCACTAAATGGATTTGATCATCAGGATTCAGGAACGATACTGATGGTGTGTGAAAATTCGATTCGCCGGGACGCAAATCAACACGGTCGGTTTATTATTATCGGTTATTCACAGCGCTGAGATTTGTATCGTATTATACCAAATCATATATGATTTTTTTTTTAAAACAGACCGATACATCCATCAGGGTTTCTGCAGGTTTCACCAAGTCATGATTAACTTTTTCTTAAGACCTTTTAAAGACCATTAAGAATTCAATTTAAGACCTATATCACATCATCAAACACACACACATTAAATTCTGTTTTTTAAAGCCAAGTATCATTAAACTGCCCCACAGCTGAAAATGTTTAATCCGTTGTATGCCTGTGGTACAATCCAAAAAAGATTTGTGCCAATAACAGAAAGCTGATTGCATGTTGGTCTCATTTGTAGTCATAAATCAGCAAATTATATTTGGACTAGTGAACGAAAGAACTACAACAAAAGACTGACTTAGTTCTCTTGTGAACACCCTGATCCATATCTTTTAAAGAGTCATCAGTAATACCTGAAGATAATATATAATAAATATCTATATACCGAGTCTTATCAGTCTTGAGTAACGTGAATCGAAAATCGAAGCTTAATTGCTTTTGTATTAAAGTGTGTAAGAACACACACGAAAGGCTGTAGAGAAACTACACTATTTGACCCACATGTATTAGGAGCTGAAGCCAAAAAATATCTATTATAGTTAAAAAAATAATAATCTCTGGTGTGTTTAACAGAATATCTGGGGTTAAAAATGTATTTTATAATGAGGATGAAATGAACTGTGATTAAAAACCCGCTGGACAGACTGAGGTAAACAAACCTCCATATTCCTCAATGACGTAAAACAAAAAACAAAACAAGCACAATAAATCCATATAACATAACTTACCATATATAGCATAATAAACAGTCTAAATTATATTTAGGTCCCAAAAAAAAATCGAATTGCAACCCATTTTGTGGTGTTTTAATGCGAATTTGACGGCGTCAGATGACGGGCTAATGTTTAAAGCCTCCCTGCTAACGCCACTCTGTTCACTAATGTCTGTTTAATACCATATGCGATTTAATTCGGCATCATTTGGTTATTTTTCACTAATACGTGTAGTTCTTTTTAAAATATGAGATATTAATTGTGATATATTACACCAAAATAGACATTTAATTAACATGGAAGCTCAAATTACCTCCGCCATAGTGGCTGCTTGTCCTCCGTTTCCGCCCCGAAACGCTGTGCTGCGGCCAAAAGGGTCCGAGTGGCAACTTGATCATTTGTTACTGTAACAAACGTTCCACCCTGAGAATATGTATGCATCCGTGCAAATGTACTGGAAACTTAATTACTATCTACCATTTGGAAGAATTTTAAATGATGTAGATATGCACCGACTAACAATAATTCATCATTCATTTTTGTGTTAACTGCTTTATCATGGTCAGAGTTGCAGTGAAGCTGGAGTCTCGATCAGGAACTCTAGAAGTGAATCAGGAATTAAAGCCTGGATAGGATCCCAGTTTGTAGGGAACCACGCAAACACAGACTAGGCTTTATCATGTATTGCCTAGAAGGGAGTTGGGAGGAAATCGGAGAACCCAGAGGAAATCAACATGGACACAGGAAGACCATGACCAACTTGAGTTAAACCAGTTAAACCAAGATTAGGATCACATTTTCCTGTAGTTATAAGGCACCAATGAATCTAGAAACACAAAACACAAAATAAAACCAACTGCTTTTTATTGATGACTTATAAATTCTTGAAAAAACTTTGGTTTAGCTGGCACGAATTTTATCTATATCAACCTTTTGGCGGAGCATCCACAACAGACTTTGCAACAGTTGAGCTCTTAATAAATGTTTTAAAGCGTGTATTTTTGTGGATCCAAGTAAAACAATACACATGGCTCATTTATTCACCCGAGTGGTATTTCGGGACTAGTTTTGTAACACGCCAACAGATGACAACACAAGGCTGCACACACAGTCACAGGAAGCACCGATCTTTATAATCAATTTGCCAAAAGGCATAGTCCTGTGTAGATCGGGAACTGTGCAACTGGTGCTATTCAGTTCACATGCGTAACTACGTCTGACATTCTGACCACGTGTGCACCCTGTCACTAAGCTCTTCTCACACATAGAGTTTCTTGCCAAACTCATGATCTCACTTCGAACCCACCCTACTCGCCAGATTTGGCTCCTGAGGACTTCGCCTTCTTCCCAAAGATGAAGCTTCAGCTCAAATGTTGCTGTTTTGACACCAGTGCAGAGATCCAGCACATATCACAAAAGATGCCTGACACTCTTCAAAAAAGAAGACTTCCAGGACACATTCCAGAAGTGGCAGGAATGCTGGGAGTGCTGTATGGCTGTGCAAGGGGACTATTGTGATAGTGTGTAAACTGAGATATATAAAGAACTTTCTTGTAAAAAATATCTAGTCTCGAAACTTTTTGCCATCACTTCGTAGTTTATAAGTGCAACATTTTGAGATTTATCATTCAGTTATCCATCAGTTGTACTTAAATTGCCTTTAAAGCCAGACACAATCTAATTTCTGCACCTGAAGGCGAAAGTCCTTGCTAAAGGATAGAAAACCGTGTCTTGAGGTGGCCTAATTCCTGAGAACAGTCATTTGGCTGCATATAAATATGTGCATGTTTCGACTAACTCAACACTTCATGTAAAATTGGCTACAACCGCAACCACACGTTTTTCACGTTTTATTGTAGTTAGGAAGATCCATGACTTCCCCTGTAGCATGGTTTCTAAATGTTCCATCATTTGTTGGGGCAAAATTCAACTCAGGGATTATTTATTCCGATTTGTTTCTTCTGGGACACACGTTGATTGCTTTTCATGTCTTACAAAGAAGTAGAACCCCACCATCTTTCAGATATTTCAACATGTATAGATCATAAGTATGAAATATGTCAGCAACCCTATTTATCTTTTGTCTTGATTATGTCCGTGTAAACTGAAATGGTTGGTTTGTATCGAACTGTATGTGTTGCAGTGTTATTAGTGTATTGGGTACAGATGTTGTGCCGCTTTCTCAGGCGGCATGTGGTTTTAATGGCAGGGCCAAAAGGCTCTCATTAGAGAGTCAAAATGTTTCCATTGCTGGATCACTAGATTTTTGCCACAAGTGTGAGAGAAAACAGACTCAGGGTGCACGAATTAGGATCAGGACCACCGTGAAACTTTGCTGTCTGACTATATTATGTTTCCATGTCTGTAGTTGTCGCTATAGAGCTGCTGCTAAGCCACTGAATAACAACAATATAACTTATGATAACTGATTATATGATAATGATGATGATGAAAAGGATCTGTTTTTTTTTTTATATTGATCTATTTATGTATGCCTTCCCTTCCATAATACTGTCTATCCTACCACTCTACAGTGATGAAAAGACTGAAAACAACTGTCTTCATGTCATTTTTATGAACACGGATCTTAGCTCAGTCTAACAGTTATATCCCTCTGAGGGTTTGACCTCCCTATGAGGATAAATCTGCTTTTCTGTCAATGTTACACTTTTTTTTTTATCCTTATAGACACTTCATCTAAAAATTGCATCACATGCCAAACCACAGGGCTTTGCTAGAAATCCTCAGCAATGTCAGTGTCACAGAAATAACTTTCTGTTGCAAAGCTCAAAGGAAATGGCCTTCTACATTTTGCAGGACTTCAAAGGAATGACACGTTTATTTATAATGCACATTTGGCAAAATGTAAATATAATAATGCACAAAAAAACACACCGGAATTCTTAAGAGGTTGATAGCCTCCAGGTTCCAGTTTTGCATTGTGCAAGCTGCATGCCTAAATCATGACACACTCTTCTCACACAAGTCTGTCCGGTTGTTTGGTGTCTCAAGCAGAAATTGTCTATGATGTTTTTAACATTATACAGCTTCGAGTCAAGTCACTCTATTGCCACGAGACAAGGAATTTAAAGAAATTCGAACTTGTTGTTCCTCTTAACAACACCACATGATCCTACAGCTTTGATTCCTTTTCCTCAGAGTCTCTAAAAATAGACAAAAAACACACCACAGAGCTTAAAAGTGTCAAAGCCTGTAGAACTTTCTTGCTCAAGAGCTAAGTTGGGAATGAAGAGAGTCAGAATTCCAAAGTGTGCTGGTTAAGCTGCGTTACAAGTTAATGGGAAAAATCGGATGAGATGATCGTGTCACTCTAAAAGGAAGCATCACTGCAAAAGAAAACAAAGTTCACCTGATTGCCCACCCTGATCATGAATAGCTGATGGGGCCCATCTTGGCCTCTTCCTGGATAGCCCTGCACCGTCCAGAGGACAGGAGTCGTTACTGAATTTTAAGATGAGATTGAAAGTGATTTAAATCATAAGCTCCAACCTTCACAGTGACCTCAGTGATCTCAGTGTATTTTCTAATTGTGGAATTGGTTGTTGGGTGCATTGTTAACACTTTATTGGATTATTTTTCCTTTAACTTTTACATTTACGGCATTTAGAAGATAGTGTTAACCAGACCGACATCCAAAAGCGGTTTGAGTTTCTATCAATGAATAAATCAACACTGGTTCACTAGGTTGCAAACTTTGTATATCATCAATCTACACTGTGTTGAAAGGAATTTCTGACACAATTTTTCTTTTATACTTAAAGACACAAAGTAAACAGGGAAAATACACCGACCAGGCAAAACATTATGACTGGTGATGTGAATAACACTGATTATCTCTTCATCATGGCAACTGTTAGTGGGTGGGATTTATAAGGCAGCGAACAATTGAACAAGTGAACAATTTGTCTTTAATGTTGATGTTTTAGAAGCAGGAAAAATGTGCAAGCGTAAGGATGTGAGCGAGTTTGACAAGGACCAAAAGGTGACGGCTGGACGACTGGGTCAGAGCATCTGCAAAACCGTAGCTCTTTTGGGCTGTTCCCAATCTGCAGTGGTCAGTATCTATTAAATGTGGTCCAAAGAAGGAGCAGTGGTGAACCGGCGACAGGGTCAATCGATAAGCCAAGGCTCATTGGTGCACGTGGGGAGCAAAGGCCAGCCTGTGTGGTCCGAGCCAACAGACAAGCTCTTGTATCTCAAATTGCTGAAAAAGTTAATGCTGTTAAAGCGATGGGTCAGAACTGTTTTCGCAAAACTATCAGATTTTCCGTGAGTTGCTCTTAGTCCGGTTCCAAATTTAAAGTCGCAAACTATCGACGTCGTGAGTGTCAAGGTCACGAGTATCGAGGTTCTACTGTATTAATTTTTCGTATGTCAGGCTTAATGCCGAATTCCTCTCCTATTCTATTCTATGTAAACAAGTTATTACAGAGCCAGATAATGTCTGGGCATGGGGCTGGCAACCCGAGCCTGTAACAAAACTTCTTAGAGAGGCATCGGAACCTTGCCGCCCCAATGGGTCTTATCGCACGGTAGAACTTAAAAAAATAAAAACTAATAAAATGTCTACTCAGATGAGTGTGTGATGTCAGAAAGTAGATTTGGGGTCATTGGTGGGAATGATGGGAAGAAAAATATACAGAATGCTATAAAGAAGCAAGGGTGATTTCTTTCTAGATTTATGGAGCGTTGTAATTTATTTGGCCAAAAATGTCCCTCAAACCAGAAAACAAACTAAATGAATTAGTGGTAGGTTAAAGGTCTTGATCAAGAGCACGGCAGTGGATACTTACATTTAAAAATACAAATATTTGGCTGCATATATCATGTTCATTTTCGTGAAGAGCATCAATTTATAAAATCTGAAAGCAGTGCATGAGTAAAGAAAAGCACATTTCAGCTTGAATTGCCACCCTAATTACTTATTACATCAACACTGTAATCTGTATAATAAATCTAGGATAACATTTGTTCTTGGTCTTTCCTCTGGCTTGCACTGTGTTTATTGCGGGACTGTATCTCTTCATGGAGTTACCAGACATAAGCCAATAATTGGTTACAATATTAAACACAAGCAATCTTGCTATCCTGGACACATCAGAGAATAATTCCTATAACACATAGAGGAGGAAGCTGCTGGAGTAAGCAGTGGTTTCGGGCTCGTTTATAAAGTCAGAACAGGTCCAGCTGTCTTCTAAAGGTCCTTTCTTTCCAACAAATGTCATGATAATGTTGTAGAAGAGGGCTTAAGCAGTCAGTATGATATGAAATGTAATATCAGCCCACAGCGAGCGGTTACACACTCCGCTGCAGAGGTGAAATGAAAACCTTGCTCGTGTTCACTGAGAGTTTGCTTAGAGTTTAAAAAGATGTTTGAGCTGTTTTTTCTGACACACTGTGACCTGAGAATCCCAAGAGCTCATCTGAAAATCTGAGTTTAATGTTTAATGTAATTGAGTGTGCATTAGTATGGGGAGATGAAATAAGAGAACACTAAGATTATATGTGGGAACATTGAGATGAGATGAGATGAGATGAGATGAGATGAGATGAGATGAGATGAGATGAGATGAGATGAGATGAGGTAACACTGAGATGTGAAAAACAATGAGATGAGGGAACACTAAGATGTGAGAAACACTGAGATGTAAGAATCAAAAGATGAGGGAACACTGAGATGTGAGAAACAGAGAGATGAGGGAACAGTAAGGTGTGAGAAACAGAGAGATGAGGGAACAGTGAGATGAGGGAACAGTGAGACGTGAGAAACAGAGAGATGAGGAAACAGAGAGATGTGAGAAACAGAGAGATGAGGGAATGCTGAGATGAAAAAACAAAGATATGAGGGAACACTGAGATGAGAGAACAGAGAGATGAAGCGAAGCTGAGATGAGAGAACAGAGAGATGAGGGAATGTTGAGATGAGAGAACAGAGAGATGAGGGAACACTGAGATGAGAAAACGGAGAGATGAGGGAATGCTGAGATGAGAGAACAGAGAGATGAGGGAATGTTGAGATGAGAGAACAGAGAGATGAGGGAACACTGAGATGAGAAAACGGAGAGATGAGGGAATGCTGAGATGAGAGAACAGAGAGATGAGGGAATGCTGGGATGAGGGAATTTGTTTCAGGAAAGATAAAGAAGCCAGAGTTTGTTGTTTATTTTTTCTTGTCTTATCAACACACTTGTTTTGGTTTATCTGATCTGTCCAACTCAATTACTCATCATTCCTTGGCGGAAGAAGGGGGGGGGGGGAGTTTGGGCAAATTCTCGAGATGATTGAGCAATTCTGTCAGAGTGAGCCAAACTGAAAAGCAAGTCGCCTGCCTTTTCTTTCTTTCTGTCCTCGCCGGGTGTTTGTCTTTGTGGAGCTCAATCTTCACTTCGATCAAGACAAAGAGAGAGAGAGAGAGAGAGAGAGAGAGAGATATCTCGATGATCGCAAAGCATCATTAAAGCTACATCAGTTTCAGCATGCAGGCTCTTCTCGCTCGTGCCGTGATCGAGATGTTTGTGCTGGCGTCGCTCGCGCTGCTCATCCCCGCGCCGTCCGTGGGCTCTTCGTCCGATTACGAGTACATCTGGAGCTCGCGTGGGTACGAAACGACCCGCTGTGTGGACATTCCCGTGGACCTGCGGCTGTGCCACGGCATCGGCTACAAGCAGATGCTGCTGCCGAACCTGCTGGAGCACGAGAGCATGACGGAGGTGAAGCAGCAGGCGAGCAGCTGGGTGCCGCTCGTGCACAGGAGGTGTCACGCGGGCACGCAGGTAAGCTCACGCGACCCCTTTATCCGGTCACTGCTATAACGTGCTTATAATTGACTTATTCATCATCATCATCATCATCATCATCATCTAGAGCTGGGATTTCATAAAAATGATTATGCAAAAACATTTATTTATTATCTTATAATAAATTTCCCAAAATGTCTTGGCTTTAATACAATCAACACATGATATATGCAATGAAAGAAAATAAAATTTGACATATGTTGTATATAAAAACTATACGGATTCAAGAGTCTAAAAATGTTTTCAAAATGTCTTTATTCATTAATTTAGATTAACTAATGTGAGATTAATTAATTTGAGAATAATTCATTTAGAAATCCTCAGTGATGTTGACGTTATGAAGGAAAATAAAACCAGACACATGTTGTATATAAAGACAATATAGATTCAAGAGCCTGAAAAAAGGATTCAAAATTTAAAAAATGTCTTGCCATTAACACAATTTGTGATTTAGGATCATTGTGGAACCAAATGCAACTTCACAACCAATGATGAGAGAAAAACTACACAAAATTCTTATAAAGAAG